>NC_084860.1:11313662-11651162 GCF_951802175.1 Populus nigra
TCCTTCTTGCTGTTGATTATGTGTCCAAATGGATTGAGGCGAAAGCCACACGAACTAACGATGCTAAGGTTGTTTTAGATTTTGTCAGGACTCACATAGTTGACAGGTTTGGAATCCCTAAAGCTATCATTAGTGATCGTGGCACTCATTTTTGCAATCGTTCAATGGAAGCATTGTTACGCAAATATCATGTGACTCATCGAACTTCCACAGCATACCATCCTCAAACGAATGGCCAAGCTGAAATTTCAAATCGAGAAATCAAGTCCATTTTGGAGAAGACAGTGCAACCTAACCGGCGAGATTGGAGTCTACGACTTGGTGATGCACTTTGGGCTTATCGGACTGCTTACAAATCACCTATAGGAATGTCACCTTATAGGATGATTTATGGAAAAGCATGTCATCTACCGGTGGAGCTTGAACACAAAGCTTTTTGGGCCATTAAAAAATGTAACATGGATTATGATGCTGCTGGGATTGCAAGAAAGTTGCAATTGCAAGAGTTGGAAGAGATTCGAAATGATGCTTACGAGAATGCAAGGATTTATAAAGAAAAGACTAAGAGTCTCCATGACCGAATGATTACAAGAAAAGAGTTTAATGTTGGAGACAAAGTCCTTCTTTATCATTCGCGTTTGAAACTTTTTCCTGGAAAGTTACGCTCTCGTTGGATTGGACCATTTGTTGTTTCTAATGTTTTTTCTTATGGTGCAGTTGAAATTACAAGTTTAGAAACCAACAAAGTACTCAAGGTCAATGGGCATCGCTTGAAACCTTTCTATGAAGGTTGGACGACAGAACTCACCGCTTCTGAGGAGTTAGCTGAACCAATCTATGAAGAATAAGCATGCAACATGTCGAGCCAATGACATAAAACAAAAGCGCTTACTGGGAGGCAACCCAACACAAAAAAAAAACAGATTTGCTTTCTTTTTCCCTTGTCTTTTATTTTTCGCATTTTACTTTATTTTTGTCATTCTCCAATATTCCTTTTCTTTTATTTTAACATTGAGGACAATGTTATGTTTTAAGTGTGGGGGTATTGGGAGAATGTTGGTTTTCTAATTTTGGTTTTCTTTGTTATTTTTCAAAATAAAAAAAAAATTATGTTTGATCTTTTGAACTCCCATTGGTTTTTGAGAATATGAGTATTATGTATGAGAATTAGTTGAGATAGATGAAGATATAAATCGAATGAAGGAGTGTGCATGCAAGTTTTAAGGTTTAATTGGTTTAGGGATTGACTTTGAGAATATGCCATGTTGACTTTATAGTGTTATACCAATGCAAGCTTTTGAGCCTTCAACATTATATTCTTTGATTGTGCCTTCTTTCAATGATATGTATCTTTAGAACTTGCTTCATATCTTGTTGAGATTACATTCATATTACATACATACATGAAGATGATAAAGGCATTAGGAATTTTAACCATTTGAGCCAAAAAGCCAACCTAAAGCATATTATCCTTAGTAAACCCCTTTTGAGCTTGTTTATCTTTTCTTTGCTTTATCCATGTATAAGCCTTAACTTTATATATGTTTTCCTTTTCCCTTGGCCAAGGATTAGTAGAGCATATACTAGTGATATTTCATGGAATTATGGTTGGAAATTATGTGAAAAGAAAGAAGAAGTGATGTTTGATGAAAAGATGGGCAAAGTTGCCAAAGGTAAAAAAAAAAAAAAAAACAGAAAAAAAGAAAAAGAAAAAGAAAAAAGTGTTCCTTTATGTTCTTAAGATTTTATATTGAAAAAGCTTGAAATCAAAAGAAGTTAAACATTGGTGATTAAAGATGGAAAATTTATGTGCTTCGATGGAATATCTTATTTGAAATATCATTTTTCAGAATGCTCTACTTTCTTTGGTTTGAACCTTTTTCTTTTACTCTCTTTTACCTCACCTTTACCTTAGCCCCATTACAACCAGAAAATAAGACCTTTTGATTCATGCATTGTTTGTAATATGTTATTAATGGAGATGAGATTGAAGAGCAAGCTTATAGTAGAACATATTCATTGATTGAATTTGAGAGATTTAAACACATAAGCCCTAAACACGTGAGTGTTGGAGTGTATATCAATGAGAGGACCTATCACTTTGGCATGGCATAGATTTCATTTAAATCCCGACGATTAATTAAGTTTTGAAGTTTGCATGTAAATAAATTCATGAAAATTTATACTCTTTATCCTTCTTAATTGTGTTCTTGTTTATAATGCATATATTCTTGGATATTGATGGGAGATTAGAAGATTAGTCATAGTGATTTCATTTAATTTAACTTCAATTTGGTTTTACCTATCCTTTCTCGAGGACGAGCAAGAGGTAAGTGTGGGGGTATTTGATGCAACCATATTATTCAATAGTTTCACCCACATTTAACTAGTGTTTTGCCTATGTTTTATATATAAAATGCCTTGATATTCTTTGTTTTATGTTTTGAAGGCACTTTTGGATGAAAGATGCAAAAAGGAGTAAATTGGAGATAATTGGCAGATTTGACCTTCAGTCGATGTTTTGTGCAGAGCGTGAGCTCTAGAGGTTGAAATGAAGTGATTCCAGTGGAATTAAAAAGGTAACATCCATACCTTTCTGGACATCTAAGGCAAGAAAATAAAATAAGGAAGAGCATGGAAATCGCAGCCTTCAAAGTCAAATCTCGCAATCTGCCAGTGTTGACCTTTGGCCATTCCAACTTGAATATCTGGAGCTACAGAAGTCCAATTGATGCAAACTCAATTTTGTTGGATTCATGACTCAAATTTATATAAACGCTCAAAATTGCAGCAAAAAACGATGTCATATGAGGGAGATATGATTTTTCAAAGATGACATCTGAATTCTGCCAGCAAACAGGTTTCGTGAAGAAACGAGTCCAAATGACATTCCGAAGCATTTAAACCGATATCCAAGTTTTTATTTCAGCAATTTAGCTCCTCTAAATCAAAGCTTGAAGATTTCATGCAAGGCTATTTCTCCTTTTTAGGAAAATAGTTATTGAAGTACTTAAATGTAAACAGTCTACTTAATGGAGGACTATTTTGTAAAATAGAGACCTAGGGTTTCCTAGGATATAAAAAGAATGAGAGAAGAGAAGGGGAGCAGCCAGCCAAGGAGAGAAAAACGCCCCCTTCCTCTAAGAAACCCTAAATTATGCATTCTTTCTTCTTTTTGATTAGTTGTTCAACAAACATGCAAGGCTAAACACTTTTTCTTGGTTGCAAGGACACGGAAACCTTCGGATTTCAAGAACTGTGAGATTTATTTTACCTTTTCTTTTCAGTTTATATGATGAATATGTTTGTTCTCCTATGCTTATTTTTCCTATGATTGTTTATTTTAATTGCTAGAGCGGACTCTAAGTTATTATTGTAGACAATCTATTGTTAAGTTTGATATCAAAACCGGAGTTGTGGTATATGAACTTGTGAAGCAACTGAGTTTAATAATTGTGGCGGATCTACGTTATTAATCTTAGGGAGAACATTCAATCAAATCAAACATAGACTGCGGACAGTTATGTTTTCTTGATTAATCAACTTATCTAGTTCTTAAGGCTGCCATTGAATTAAATTACTAGTGCGGACACTGTGGTTGTTTGATGGTTAGGGCTAGTTATACGGCGGATCCGTTAACTAACCAATGTTAAGAAGAGATAAATATTCAGAATATAAATTGATGTTTCGTTTCCATGATCAGTTCTGATTTCTGTAGGTGGATGTGTGCTTGTGACCAAGGTTTGTTCTCTTGATAATTTTCTGATTTTATTAAATTTAGTTTGATAGTTTTCTGTTTTCTTTTGCTTTAGCCTAGATAACGTCCAACCCCCCCCCCCCAAATTGCATATCATCTAGCATAAAAATCTGACTTGAATCTTCCTCGTGGGATCGACCCCTTGCTTGCTCTATACTATCTTGTGTGTTGTGTTTGAAGCTAGGGTAATTAATTTGTGCGACCGCGACATCGCAACAAATTTTGGCGCCGTTGCTGGGGAAGTAATTTTAGTTGATTCTTGTGCTATTATTTTTATTTGCTGTGATTGTTATTTCTTTTTCTGAAAAAAAAAAAACAGAATTTTTGTTTGCTGCGGTACTGTTCATTACGGCAGCGGTACTGTTCAAAACAGATTGTTTGGTGGAATTAGGTATCGGTCATTTGTTTCCTGAAGGGAAACGACGTTCTAAACAGGACTAGTGGTAAACCACTAGCCCCACCCTATCGAGGCCAAATTCCGCTGTTTTCTAGGGTTTTTAGGCAGTTTTTGTTTTCTACCGTAGGATTTTCGTACAATTTGCATTGTTTTTGATCTCTTGTGTGGTTGGTTTATTTTGAATTTTCTTGATGATTTATGCCAGTAACCCGTTCTACTAATCAAATTCAAGTGCATTTGGATCTCGAAATAGAAAAAACTTTACGCAGGTTACGAAAGGAAGCTCGCCTTAACACCATGGCTGTTGCACGACAACAAACACTCAAGGAGCTTGCTGCTCCTAACGTGGAAAATCAGCCATTGTGCATAAACATCGACAATAATGTAAACTTTGAGCTCAAATCTGGTTTTATACATTTGCTACCAACTTTCAATGGTCTTGCAGGAGAAGATCCTCATACTCATCTCAAGGAATTCCATATGGTTTGCGTTGGCATGAAACCGAATGGAGTTGATGAAGAACAGGTTAAGTTGAAAGCTTTCCCTTTCTCTTTAAAAGGGGCAGCAAAGGTATGGCTTTTCTCCATTCTCCCAGGTTCAATTGGAACGTGGAATGGCATGAAGAAGATCTTCCTTGAGAAGTATTTCCCAGCATCTCGAGTTGCCAACATAAGGAAAGAAATATGTGGGATTCGACAATCTCATGGAGAGACACTTTCCGAGTATTGGGAAAGATTTGAGCAACTGTGCATTCAATGCCCTCATCATCAAATACCCGATCAGCTGCTCATTCAATATTTCTATGAAGGATTGATGCCTACTGACCGTAGTATCATTGATGCTGCAAGTGGAGGGGCATTGGTAGATAAGACACCCGAGGCTGCACGCCAATTGATCTCAAACATGGCAGCCAACTCGAAACAGTTTGGCACTCGTGGAGACTTTGCAAATAAACGAGTAAATGAGATAAGTATTTCTAACCTTGAGAATAAAGTTAATGATCTTACTTCTCTTGTGCGTTCTTTGGCTTGTGGCAATGTACAGCAGGTGAAAGTTTGTAGCATATGCTCCTTACAAGGACATGCTTCAGATATGTGCCCAACAATGCAAGAAGATTACATTGAACAAGCTAATGCAGTTGATGGAGCATTCAATGGACAACCTCAGCGTAAGTATGATCCTTTTTCCCACACGTACAATCCTGGATGGAGAGATCATCCCAACCTACGGTATGGGAACCAGCCTCAACAAGGCAATCAAGGCCGACAATTCCATCCCCATGGATTTCAGCCCCAACAGAATTATCAAGCAAGACAACCCCCTTCATTCACAAACTCCAATGTTATGGGGTCGTCATCCAGTGATGATCTTCGTGAGATGATGAAAACTTTGGCTTCTAACACTGTGACCTTGCAACAAAATGTCATGTCTTTTCAACAGGAAACAAGGTCAAGTATTCACAACTTGGAGAAGCAAATGGGGCAAGTAGCTTCAAGTGTGGGGAAATTGGAAGCACAAATGAATGGAAAATTGCCCTCCCAAGCATTGAATCCAAAAGAGAATGTTAGTGCGATCATGCTGCGAAGTGGGAAAGAACTTGAAGAGAAAAGGTCGAAACAAATTGAGATGGAGGAAGAAGAAGAGATAGAAACTGAATTGAGTACAAAAAAGAAACATCCTTCTCCATCACAAATTGAAACCACGACCAACACTCTAAAGGTAAGTCCTCAATCAATGACTTCCAGTTTTAAAACAATTCCACCCTTTCCTGTGAGTTCTTCTAGGTCAAAGAAAGAGGACAAAGAAAAAGAGATTTTAGAGGTTTTCAAGAAAGTAGAACTCAACATTCCTTTGCTTGATGCTATCAAGCAAATTCCCAAGTATGCAAAATTCTTGAAGGAGTTGTGTACTACTAAGAGAGCTTTCAAACTGAAAGGTCATGAAACGGTAAGTATGGGTGAAGTTGTATCTTTCGTTGTTCAAAAGAATCTGCCTTTGAAACAAAAAGACCCAGGTGCGTTTACTATCCCATGTGTTATTGGTAATGCTAGTTTTAAAAGAGCTTTATGCGATTTAGGTGCATCCATTAGTGTTATGCCCAAACATGTTTATGATTCTCTTAGTCTTGAGCCTTTGAATAAAACTAGCATTGTAATACAACTTGCGGATCGTAGTTTTGTTTACCCACTTGGTGTGATAGAAGATGTCCTAGTTAAGATTGATAGTTTGGTCATTCCATGCGACTTTTATATTCTTGATATGGAACATGATTCTTGTGATTCATCAAACAACACTCCTATATTGTTTGGGAGACCATTCTTGAAAACTGCCAATACAAGGATAGATTGTGGTAAGGATACTTTGTCTATGGAAGTAGGAGATGAAAAGATTGAATTTAATTTTCATGATGCAATGAAATATCCTTATAGCAATGTTTATTCTATCACATGCTATGACCAAGTTGATAAGTGTGTGCAGCAAGTTTTTGATTTTGATTGTGAGGATGGATTAAGCGTAGCTTTGAGCTATGGCTATGATTTTACCGAGATAGAAGAGATGGAGAGGCACATATGTGTTCCCCAAAACGTGCACGAATCAGCATTGGCTTTGCAATCATTGCAAACTGTTCCCCATGGTAATGTCTTTGTTGATTTAGTACTCTCACATAAAAAGCTTTTGCCATCTATTTTACAGGCACTCGAGTTAGAATTGAAACCTTTGCCCGATAATTTGAAGTATGTATTCATTGGCGACAACAATACACTTCCTGTTATTATAGCATCAGGTTTAACAAATACGCAAGAGGAAAAACTTGTGAAATTGTTATGTGATCACAAGACGGCCATTGGATGGACTTTAGCTGACATCAAGGGCATTAGTCCCTCAATGTGTATGCATCACATACTATTGGAGGACAATGTGAAACCAACAAGGGAAATGCAAAGGAGGTCGAACCCGCCTATGATGGAGGTAGTGAAAGCTGAAATTTTAAAACTGTTAGATGCAGGAGTCATTTATCCCATCACGGACAGTAAATGGGTTGCGCCAATCCATGTGGTGCCTAAAAAGACCGGAATCACGTTGGTGAAAAACAAAAATGATGAGCTCATTCCTACTCGCATCTCGAGTGGATGGAGAATGTGTGTTGATTACAGAAAGCTAAATCTTGCTACACGCAAAGATCATTTTCCATTACCATTCATGGATCAAATGCTTGAACGCCTAGCAGGTAAGTCTTTTTATTGCTTTCTTGATGGATATAGTGGATACAATCAGATTGTTATTAATCCTGAGGATCAAGAAAAGACTACATTTACATGTCCATTTGGTACATATGCATATAGGAGAATGCCCTTTGGTCTCTGTAATGCACCTGCAACTTTTCAAAGATGCATGATGAGTATTTTTTCTGACTATGTTGAAAGAATAATTGAGGTTTTCATGGATGATTTCACGGTGTATGGTGATTCTTTTGATAAATGTCTAGAAAATTTATCTTTGATCTTGAAAAGGTGCATTGAAACTAACCTTGTCTTAAACTATGAGAAGTGTTATTTTATGGTAGAACAAGGAATAGTTCTTGGGCATGTTGTGTCTTCACGTGGATTAGAGGTTGATAAAGCTAAAATAGACGTTATTTCATCATTGCCTTACCCCTCCTGCGTGAGGGAAATTCGTTCTTTTCTTGGCCATGCAGGTTTCTATCGACGCTTTATTAAAGATTTCTCAAAGATTACAGCACCCTTGTGCAAACTATTAGCCAAAGAAGTGGATTTTGTGTTTGATCAAGCATGTAAAGATGCCCATGATGAGCTTAAGAGGCGTGTCACATCTGCCCCTATCATCCAACCACCAAATTGGGATGAGCCTTTTGAGATAATGTGTGATGCAAGTGACTATGCGGTAGGGGCTGTCCTTGGGCAAAGAATTGGAAAGAATTTGCATGTTATCGCCTATGCTTCCCGCATGTTGGACGGTGCACAATGCAATTACCATACAACTGAGAAGGAACTTTTTGCAGTGGTGTTTGCTCTTGAAAAATTTAGGTCATATCTACTTGGTACAAAAGTCATTGTTTTTACTGATCATGCAGCTTTAAGGTATCTTTTGAAGAAAAAGGAGTCCAAACCAAGATTGATTAGGTGGATCTTGCTTTTACAAGAATTTGATCTTGAGATCAAAGACAAAAAAGGTGCCGAAAATCATGTGGCTGATCACTTGAGCCGACTAAGGACTGAGGATATACAAACCGAAACAATAAGAGAGACATTCCCCGATGAGCAGTTGTATGTGTTACATTCCTCTACAAGACCATGGTATGCTGATTTGGTGAACTATTTAGTCACCAAAGAATTCCCTCCAGGTTTGTCTACATCCCAAAAAGACAAGTTACGAGCTGATGCTAAATATTATTTTTGGGATACTCCTTATCTGTGGAAATTTTGTGTGGATCAAGTAGTTAGGAGATGTGTACCACAAGATGAATTTCATTCCATTCTTACCTTTTGTCATTCTCATTCTTGTGGTGGGCATTTTGGAGCAAAAAGAATGGCCCACAAGGTACTTGAAAGTGGTTTTTATTGGCCTTCTATTTTTAAGGATGCATATCATTTTTGCAAATCATGTGAAAAATGCCAAAAAACAGGTAATATCACTCACAAGAATCAAATGCCTTTAACAAATATTCTTGTGAGTGAAATTTTTGATGTTTGGGGTATTGATTTTATGGGTCCATTTCCTTCTTCTTTTAGCAATCTTTATATCCTTCTTGCTGTTGATTATGTGTCCAAATGGATTGAGGCGAAAGCCACACGAACTAACGATGCTAAGGTTGTTTTAGATTTTGTCAGGACTCACATAGTTGACAGGTTTGGAATCCCTAAAGCTATCATTAGTGATCGTGGCACTCATTTTTGCAATCGTTCAATGGAAGCATTGTTACGCAAATATCATGTGACTCATCGAACTTCCACAGCATACCATCCTCAAACGAATGGCCAAGCTGAAATTTCAAATCGAGAAATCAAGTCCATTTTGGAGAAGACAGTGCAACCTAACCGGCGAGATTGGAGTCTACGACTTGGTGATGCACTTTGGGCTTATCGGACTGCTTACAAATCACCTATAGGAATGTCACCTTATAGGATGATTTATGGAAAAGCATGTCATCTACCGGTGGAGCTTGAACACAAAGCTTTTTGGGCCATTAAAAAATGTAACATGGATTATGATGCTGCTGGGATTGCAAGAAAGTTGCAATTGCAAGAGTTGGAAGAGATTCGAAATGATGCTTACGAGAATGCAAGGATTTATAAAGAAAAGACTAAGAGTCTCCATGACCGAATGATTACAAGAAAAGAGTTTAATGTTGGAGACAAAGTCCTTCTTTATCATTCGCGTTTGAAACTTTTTCCTGGAAAGTTACGCTCTCGTTGGATTGGACCATTTGTTGTTTCTAATGTTTTTTCTTATGGTGCAGTTGAAATTACAAGTTTAGAAACCAACAAAGTACTCAAGGTCAATGGGCATCGCTTGAAACCTTTCTATGAAGGTTGGACGACAGAACTCACCGCTTCTGAGGAGTTAGCTGAACCAATCTATGAAGAATAAGCATGCAACATGTCGAGCCAATGACATAAAACAAAAGCGCTTACTGGGAGGCAACCCAACACAAAAAAAAAACAGATTTGCTTTCTTTTTCCCTTGTCTTTTATTTTTCGCATTTTACTTTATTTTTGTCATTCTCCAATATTCCTTTTCTTTTATTTTAACATTGAGGACAATGTTATGTTTTAAGTGTGGGGGTATTGGGAGAATGTTGGTTTTCTAATTTTGGTTTTCTTTGTTATTTTTCAAAATAAAAAAAAAATTATGTTTGATCTTTTGAACTCCCATTGGTTTTTGAGAATATGAGTATTATGTATGAGAATTAGTTGAGATAGATGAAGATATAAATCGAATGAAGGAGTGTGCATGCAAGTTTTAAGGTTTAATTGGTTTAGGGATTGACTTTGAGAATATGCCATGTTGACTTTATAGTGTTATACCAATGCAAGCTTTTGAGCCTTCAACATTATATTCTTTGATTGTGCCTTCTTTCAATGATATGTATCTTTAGAACTTGCTTCATATCTTGTTGAGATTACATTCATATTACATACATACATGAAGATGATAAAGGCATTAGGAATTTTAACCATTTGAGCCAAAAAGCCAACCTAAAGCATATTATCCTTAGTAAACCCCTTTTGAGCTTGTTTATCTTTTCTTTGCTTTATCCATGTATAAGCCTTAACTTTATATATGTTTTCCTTTTCCCTTGGCCAAGGATTAGTAGAGCATATACTAGTGATATTTCATGGAATTATGGTTGGAAATTATGTGAAAAGAAAGAAGAAGTGATGTTTGATGAAA
This sequence comes from Populus nigra, assembly GCF_951802175.1. Taxonomy (NCBI): domain Eukaryota; kingdom Viridiplantae; phylum Streptophyta; class Magnoliopsida; order Malpighiales; family Salicaceae; genus Populus; species Populus nigra. The sequence goes on from NC_084860.1 coordinate 11,324,231, forward strand.
AGATGGGCAAAGTTGCCAAAGGTAAAAAAAAAAAAAAAAAACAGAAAAAAAGAAAAAGAAAAAGAAAAAAGTGTTCCTTTATGTTCTTAAGATTTTATATTGAAAAAGCTTGAAATCAAAAGAAGTTAAACATTGGTGATTAAAGATGGAAAATTTATGTGCTTCGATGGAATATCTTATTTGAAATATCATTTTTCAGAATGCTCTACTTTCTTTGGTTTGAACCTTTTTCTTTTACTCTCTTTTACCTCACCTTTACCTTAGCCCCATTACAACCAGAAAATAAGACCTTTTGATTCATGCATTGTTTGTAATATGTTATTAATGGAGATGAGATTGAAGAGCAAGCTTATAGTAGAACATATTCATTGATTGAATTTGAGAGATTTAAACACATAAGCCCTAAACACGTGAGTGTTGGAGTGTATATCAATGAGAGGACCTATCACTTTGGCATGGCATAGATTTCATTTAAATCCCGACGATTAATTAAGTTTTGAAGTTTGCATGTAAATAAATTCATGAAAATTTATACTCTTTATCCTTCTTAATTGTGTTCTTGTTTATAATGCATATATTCTTGGATATTGATGGGAGATTAGAAGATTAGTCATAGTGATTTCATTTAATTTAACTTCAATTTGGTTTTACCTATCCTTTCTCGAGGACGAGCAAGAGGTAAGTGTGGGGGTATTTGATGCAACCATATTATTCAATAGTTTCACCCACATTTAACTAGTGTTTTGCCTATGTTTTATATATAAAATGCCTTGATATTCTTTGTTTTATGTTTTGAAGGCACTTTTGGATGAAAGATGCAAAAAGGAGTAAATTGGAGATAATTGGCAGATTTGACCTTCAGTCGATGTTTTGTGCAGAGCGTGAGCTCTAGAGGTTGAAATGAAGTGATTCCAGTGGAATTAAAAAGGTAACATCCATACCTTTCTGGACATCTAAGGCAAGAAAATAAAATAAGGAAGAGCATGGAAATCGCAGCCTTCAAAGTCAAATCTCGCAATCTGCCAGTGTTGACCTTTGGCCATTCCAACTTGAATATCTGGAGCTACAGAAGTCCAATTGATGCAAACTCAATTTTGTTGGATTCATGACTCAAATTTATATAAACGCTCAAAATTGCAGCAAAAAACGATGTCATATGAGGGAGATATGATTTTTCAAAGATGACATCTGAATTCTGCCAGCAAACAGGTTTCGTGAAGAAACGAGTCCAAATGACATTCCGAAGCATTTAAACCGATATCCAAGTTTTTATTTCAGCAATTTAGCTCCTCTAAATCAAAGCTTGAAGATTTCATGCAAGGCTATTTCTCCTTTTTAGGAAAATAGTTATTGAAGTACTTAAATGTAAACAGTCTACTTAATGGAGGACTATTTTGTAAAATAGAGACCTAGGGTTTCCTAGGATATAAAAAGAATGAGAGAAGAGAAGGGGAGCAGCCAGCCAAGGAGAGAAAAACGCCCCCTTCCTCTAAGAAACCCTAAATTATGCATTCTTTCTTCTTTTTGATTAGTTGTTCAACAAACATGCAAGGCTAAACACTTTTTCTTGGTTGCAAGGACACGGAAACCTTCGGATTTCAAGAACTGTGAGATTTATTTTACCTTTTCTTTTCAGTTTATATGATGAATATGTTTGTTCTCCTATGCTTATTTTTCCTATGATTGTTTATTTTAATTGCTAGAGCGGACTCTAAGTTATTATTGTAGACAATCTATTGTTAAGTTTGATATCAAAACCGGAGTTGTGGTATATGAACTTGTGAAGCAACTGAGTTTAATAATTGTGGCGGATCTACGTTATTAATCTTAGGGAGAACATTCAATCAAATCAAACATAGACTGCGGACAGTTATGTTTTCTTGATTAATCAACTTATCTAGTTCTTAAGGCTGCCATTGAATTAAATTACTAGTGCGGACACTGTGGTTGTTTGATGGTTAGGGCTAGTTATACGGCGGATCCGTTAACTAACCAATGTTAAGAAGAGATAAATATTCAGAATATAAATTGATGTTTCGTTTCCATGATCAGTTCTGATTTCTGTAGGTGGATGTGTGCTTGTGACCAAGGTTTGTTCTCTTGATAATTTTCTGATTTTATTAAATTTAGTTTGATAGTTTTCTGTTTTCTTTTGCTTTAGCCTAGATAACGTCCAACCCCCCCCCCCCAAATTGCATATCATCTAGCATAAAAATCTGACTTGAATCTTCCTCGTGGGATCGACCCCTTGCTTGCTCTATACTATCTTGTGTGTTATGTTTGAAGCTAGGGTAATTAATTTGTGCGACCGCGACATCGCAACACTAAAATAATTAACTGGTTACTATTGCATGCATGCATGAACCTTTCACGCATGGCTGGGCTAGATCCAGCCTAAAAAGAAAAAAACAAAGCGGGCCAGGTCTGGGCTTTAGGCCTAGCCGACCCAAATTGTGTTTGCTAAGGGTGTGCTTGGCAAAACACACCCTTATGCCTTGGCCATAATTTCTATGCCCATTCTAATTTGATATTTGACCAAACGAATCCCTTTTCGATAACAGAAAATTTCAAAAATATTTGGGGCCTTCGTTGATTTATTTGTGGGCCCCTCGCACTTTGTTTTATTTTTTTCTTTGTGTTTGTATTTTTTGTAGATGTGCTCAATCTATGGACTATTACTGTTAAATGCAAATATGTCGTGCAATATTTTTTTTACTTCCATTTAAAAAGGGAAAATAATAATAAAGGATAAACAAGAAAAAATGACATAGAAAATTTCTTCTTCAAATTTACTTTTTTGTACAAATATTCACTGATGTCAGAATCAAGAGTATTGTGTTTTTTGGATTTGTGCGATATTTACCAACGCCAGAGTTGGAAATATTCGTAGGAATTGTTCACTGATGCCAGAGTCAGGAATATGAAAAGAAGAATAAAAAAGGGGAAAAAGGAGAACAAATTCTTAGTAATTTGAGAAAAAACCAGCAATGCAGCCTGCCTTAAGTAGGACGCATAAGGGGAAAATTCTTAGTAATTTTCCATTATTCATATGTAGTAAAAGTATAAAAAAGCCTTGAGAGCCCCGTATTGATATTTTCTCATTAAAATATTATTTAGGGTATAGAAATTTATTTTGCACGATAAAAGGACTTTTTTACTTTCGGAGTCAACAAAACTTAAAGGGTTGACTAAAGTTTTTTTTTTAATTTTTAGACAGTAAAAATATTTCTTTATCCTGGGATCAAAAAATTGTTGGGCTATTGAATAAAGTTTTTTTTTTGTTTTTCCAATATTCATATGTAGTTAAAGTATAAAAAAATCTCGAGAGCCCCGTCTTGATATTTTCTCATTAAAAGATTATTTAAGGTATAGAAATTTATTATGCATGATAAAATGACTTTTTTACTTTCGGAGTCAATAAAACATAAAGCGGTTGACTAAAGGTTTTCTTTTATTTTTTCTAAATTTATAGACAGTAAAAATATTTTTTTATCCTGGGATCAAACAATTGTTGCGCTATTGGACAAATTTTTTTTTTCTTTTTCCATTAATCATATGTAGTAAGAGTATAAAAAAGTCTCGAGAGCCCCGTCTTGATATTTTCTTATTAAAAGATTATTTAGGGTGTAGAACTTTATTTTGCATGATAAAAAGACTTTTCCACTTTTGGGAGTCAACAAAACTTAAAACGGTCGCCAAAAGGTTTTTTTTATTTTTTCTAAATTTTTAGATAGTAAAAATATTTCTTTATCCTGGGATCAAAAAATTGTTGGGCTATTGGTCAAAGTTTTTTTTTTAATTTTCCATTATTCATATGTAGTAAAAGTATAAAAAAGCCTCGAGAGACCCGTATTGATATTTTATCATTAAAATATTATTTAGGGTATATAAATTTATTTTGCACGATAAAAAGACTTTTTTACTTTCGGAGTCAACAAAACATAAAGCGGTTGACATAAGGTTTTTTTATTTTTTTTAAATTTTTAGATAGTAAAAATATTTCTTTATCCTGGGATCAAAACATTGTTGGGCTATTGAATAAAGTTTTTTTTTTTTGTTTTTTCATTATTCATATGTAGTTAAAGTATAAAAAAATCTTGAGAGCCCCGTCTTGATATTTTCTCATTAAAAGACTATTTAGGGTGTAGAACTTTATTTTGCATTATAAAAAGACTTTTTTACTTTCGGAGTCAACAAAACTTAAAGTGGTTGATTACAGGTTTTTTTTTTTCTAAATTTTTAGACAGTAAAATATTTCTTTATCCTGGGATAAAAAAATTGTTGGGCTATTGGACAAAGTTTTTTGGTTTTTCCATTATTCATATGTAGTAAAAGTATAAAAAAAGTCTGGAGGGCTTCGTCTTGATATTTTCTCATTAAAAGATTATTTAGGGTGTAGAACTTTATTTTGCATGATAAAAAGATTTTTTTACTTTCGGAGTCAACAAAATTTAAAGCGGCTGACTAAAGGTTCTTTTTATTTTTTCTAAATTTTAAGAGAGTAAAAATATTTCTTTATCCTAAGATCAAATAATTGTTGGGCTATTGGAAAAAGTTTTTTTTTTGTTTTTCTATTATTCATATGTTGTTAAAGTAAAAATATCTCGAGGGCCCTGTCTTGATATTTTCTCTTTAAAAGATTATTTAGGGTGTAGAATTTTATTTTGCATGATAAAACACTTTTTGTATTTTCGTTGTCAACAAAACTTAAAGTGGTTGATTAAAGTTTTTTTTTTCCAAATTTTTAGAAAGTAAAAATATTTCTTCATCTTGGGATCAAAAAATTGTTGGGCTATTAGACAAAGTTTTTTTTCTCTTTTTACACTATTCATATGTAGTAAAAGTATAAAAAGGTTTCGAGGGCCCGTCTTGATATTTTCTCATTAAAAGATTATTTAGGGTGTAGAATTTTATTATGCACGATAAAACGACTTTTTTACTTTCAGAGTCAACAAAACATAAAGCGGTTGACAAAAGTTTTTTTTTCTAAATTTTTAGAGAGTAAAAATATATTTTTATCCTGGGACAAAAAAATTATTGGGCTATTGGACGAAGTTTTTGTTTTTTTCATTATTCATATGTAGTAAAAGTATAAAAAAGGCTCGAGAGCCCCGTCATAATATTTTCTCATTAAAAGATTATTTAGGGTGTTGAACTTTATTTTGCATGATAAAAAAACTTTTTTACTTTCAGAATAAACAAAACTTAAAGCGGTTGACTAAAGGTTTTTATTTATTTTTTCTAAATTTTTAGAAAATAAAAATATTTCTTTATCCCGGGATCAAAAATTTATTGGGCAATTGGACAAAGTTTTTTTTTTGTTTTTCCATTATTCATATGTAGTAAAAGTATAAAAAAGTCTCGAGAGCCTCATCTTGATATTTTCTCATTAAAAGATTACTTAGGGTGTAGAACTTTATTTTGCATGATAAAAAGACTTTTTTACTTTCAGAGTCAACAAAACTTAAAGCGGTTGACTAAAGGTTTTTTTTTTCTAAATTTTTAGACCGTAAAAATATTTCTTTATTCTTGGATCAAAAAATTGTTGGGCTCTTGGACAAAGTTTTTTTTTGTTTTTTCATTATTCATATGTAGTAAAAGTATAAAAAAGTCTCGAGGGCCCCGTCTTGATAATTTCTCATTAAAAGATTATTTAAGGTGTAAAATTTTATTTTGCATTATAAAAAGAGTTTTTTTACTTTTGGAGTCAACAAAACTTAAAGCGGTTGACTAAAGTTTTTTTTTTCCTAAATTTTTAGAGAGTAAAAACATTTCTTTATCATGGGATCAAAAAATTGTTGGGATATTGGACAAATTTTTTTTTGTTTTTCCAATATTCATATGTAGTAAAAGTATAAAAAAATCTCGAGGGCCCTGTCTTGATATTTTCTCATTAAAAGATTATTTAGGGTGTAGAACTTTTATTTTGCATGATAAAAAGACTTTTTTACTTTCAGAGTCAACAAAATTTCAAGCGGCTGACTAAAGGTTATCAACAATTTTTTTTTTGTTTTTCCAGTATTCATATGTAGTTAAAGTAAAAAAATCTCGAGGGCCCCGTCTTGATATTTTCTCTTTAAAAGATTATTTAGGGTGTAGAATTTTATTGTGCATGATAAAAAGACTTTTCTACTTTTGTTGTCAACAAAACTTAAAGTGGTTGACTAAATATTTTTTTCCAAATTTTTAGAAAGTAAAAATATTTGTTTATCCTGAGATCAAAGAATTGTTGGGCTATTGGACAAAGTTTTATTTTGTTTTTCCATTATTCATATGTAGTAAAAGTATAAAAAAATCTTGAGGGCCCCGTTTTGATATTTTCTCATTAAAAGATTATTTTGGGTGTAGAACTTTATTTTGCATGATAAAAAGATTTTTTTACTTTCGAAGTCAACAAAACTTAAAGCGGTTGACTAAAGGTTTTTTTTTTTTTTCTAAAGTTTTAGACAGTAAAAATATTTCTTTATCCTGGAATCAAAAAATTGTTGGGCTATTGGACAATGTTTTTTTTTTTTCCATTATTCATATGTAGTAAAAGTATAAAAAAATATCAAGGGCCCTCTCTTGATATTTTCTCTTTAAAAGATTATTTAGGGTGTAGAACTTTATTTTGCAAGATAAAAAGACATTTTTACTTTCGGAGTCAACAAAACTTAAAGCGGATGACTAAATGTTCTTTTTATTTTTTCTAAATTTTAAGAGAGTAAAAATATTTCTTTAACCTGGGATCAAAAAATTGTTGGGCTATTGGACAAAGTTTTATTTTGTTTTTCCATTATTCATATGTAGTAAAAGTATAAAAAAATCTCGAGGGCCCCGTCTTGATATTTTCTCATTAAAAGATTATTTAAGGTATAAAATTTTATTTTGCATCATAAAAAGACTATTTTACTTTTGGAGTCAACTAAACTTAAAGCGGTTCACTAAAGATTTATTTATTTTTTCTAAATTTTTAGAGAGTAAAAATATTTCTTTATCCTGGGTCAAAAAATTGTTGGGATATTGGACAAATTTTTTTTTTGTTTTTCCATTATTCATATGTAGTAAAAGTATAAAAAATCCTCGAGGGACCTCTCTTGATATTTTCTCTTTAAAAGATTATTTAGGGTGTAGAACTTTATTTTGCAAGATAGAAAGACATTTTTACTTTCGGAGTCAACAAAACTTAAAGCGGATGACTAAAAGTTCTTTTTATTTTTTCTAAATTTTAAGAGAGTAAAAATATTTCTTTAACCTGGGATCAAATAATTGTTGGGCTATTGGACAAAGTTTTTTTTTGTTTTTCCTGTATTCATATGTAGTTAAAGTAAAAAAATCTCGAGGGCCCCTTCTTGGTATTTTCTCTTTAAAAGATTATTTTGGGTGTAGAATTTTATTGTGCATGATAAAAAGACTTTTCTACTTTCGTTGTCAACAAAACTTAAAGTGGTTGACTAAATTTTTTTTTTCCAAATTTTAAGAAAGTAAAAATATTTCTTTATCCTGAGATCAAAAAATTGTTGGGCTTTGGACAAGGTTTTTTTTTTTATTTTTCCATTATTCATATGTAGTAAAAGTATAAAAAAGTCTCCAGGGCCTCATGTTGATATTTTCTCATTAAAAGATTATTTTGGGTGTAGAACTTTATTTTGCATGATAAAAAGACTATTTTACTTTTGGAGTCAACTAAACTTAAAGCGGTTCACTAAAGATTTATTTATTTTTTCTAAATTTTTAGAGAGTAAAAATATTTCTTTATCCTGGGATCAAAAAATTGTTGGGCTATTGGACAAAGTTTTATTTTGTTTTTCCATTAGTCATATGTAGTAAAAGTATAAAAAAATCTCGAGGGCCTCGTCTTGATATTTTCTCATTAAAAGATTATTTAAGGTGTAAAATTTTATTTTGCATCATAAAAAGAGTTTTATTTTTGGAGTCAACAAAACTTAAAGCGGTCGACTAAAGGTTTTTTTTTTCTAAATTTTTAGAGAGTAAAAATATTTATTTATCATGGGATCAAAAAATTGTTGGGATATTGGACAAATTTTTTTTTTGTTTTTCCATTATTCATATGTAGTAAAAGTATAAAAAAATCTCGAGGGCCCTCTCTTGATATTTTCTCTTTAAAAGATTATTTAGGGTGTAGAACGTTATTTTGCAAGATAAAAAGACTTTTTTACTTTCGGAGTCAACAAAACTTAAAGCGGTTGACTAAAGGTTTTTTTTATTTTTTCTAAATTTTAAGAGAGTAAAAATATTTCTTTATCCTAAGATCAAATAATTGTTGGGCTATTGGACAAAGTTTTTTTTGTTTTTCCAGTATTCATATGTAGTTAAAGTAAAAAAATCTTGAGGGCCCCGTCTTGATATTTTCTCTTTAAAAGATTATTTAGGGTGTAGAATTTTATTGTGCATGGTAAAAAGACTTTTCTACTTTCGTTATCAACAAAACTTAAAGTGGTTGACTAAATTTTTTTTTTCCAAATTTTTAGAAAGTAAAAATATTTCTTTATCCTGAGATCAAAAAATTGTTGGGCTATTGGACAAATTTTTTTTTTATTTTTCCATTATTCATATGTAGTAAAAGTATAAAAAAGTCTCCAGGGCCTCATTTTGATATTTTCTCATTAAAAGATTATTTTGGGTGTAGAACTTTATTTTGCATGATAAAAAGATTTTTTTACTTTCGAAGTCAACAAAACTTAAAGCGATTGACTAAAGGTTTATTTTTTTTTTCTAAAGTTTTAGACAGTAAAAATATTTCTTTATCCTGGAATCAAAAAATTGTTGGGCTATTGGACAAAGTTTTTTTTTGTTTTTCCATTATTCATATGTAGTAAAAGTATAAAAAAGTCTCGAGTGCCCGGTCTTGATATTTTCTTGTTAAAATATTATTTAGGGTGTAGAATTTTATCGTGCATGATAAAAAGACTTTTGTACTTTCGGAGTCAACCAAACTTAAAGTGGTTGACTAAAGGTTTTTATTTTTTCTAAATTTTCAGACAGAAAAAATATTTATTTATCCTGGGATCAAAAAATTGTTGGGCTATTGGACAAAGTTTTTTTTTGTTTTTTCATTATTCTTATGTAGTAAAAGTATAAAAAATTCTCCAGGACCCCGTCTTGATATTTTCTCATTAAAATATTATTTTGGGTGTAGAACTTTATTTTGCATGATAAAAAGACTGTTGTACTTTCGGAGTCAACAAAACTTAAAGCGGTTGACTAAAGATTTATTTATTTTTTCTAAATTTTTAGAGAGTAAAAATATTTCTTTATCCTGGGATCAAAAAATTGTTGGGCTATTGGACAAAGTTTTATTTTGTTTTTCCATTATTCGTATGTAGTAAAAGTATAAAAAAGTCTCAAGGGCCCCGTCTTGATATTTTTGCATTAGAAGATTATTTAGGGTGTAGAACTTTATTTTGCATGATAAAAAGATTTTTTTAATTTTGTAGTCAACAAAACTTAAAGCGGTTGACTAAAGGTTTTTTTTCCTTCTAAATTTTTAGACAGTAAAAATATTTCTTTATCCTAGAATCAAAAAATTGTTGGGCTATTGGACAAAGTTTTTTTTTGTTTTTCCATTATTCATATGTTGTTAAAGTATAAAAAAGTCTCGAGGGCCTCGTTATGATATTTTCTCATTAAAAGATTATTTAGGGTGTAGAACTTTATTTTGCTTGATAAAAAGCTTTTTTACTTTCGGAGTGAACAAAACTTGAAGCGGTTTACTAAAGGTTTTTTTAAAAAAAATTTAGACACTAAAAATATTTCTTTATCCTTGGATCAAAAAATTGTTGCGCTATTGGACAAAGTTGTTTTTTGTTTTTCCATTATTCATATGTAGGAAAAGTATAAAAAAGTCTAGAGGGCTCCGTCTTGATATTTTCTTGTTAAAAGATTATTTAGGGTGTAGAATTTTATTTTGCATAATAAAAATACTTTTTTACGTTCGGAGTCGACAAAACTTAAAGTGGTTGACTAAAGATTTTTATTTTTTCTAAATTTTTAGACTATAAAAATATTTCTTTATCCTGGGATCAAAAAATTGTTGGGCTATTGGACAGTTTTTTTGTGTTTTTCCATTATTCATATGTAGTAAAAGTATAAAAAAGTCTCGAGGGCCCCGTCTTGATATTTTCTCATTAAAAGATTATTTTCTGTGTAGAACTTTATTTTGCATGATAAAAAGACTTTTTTAATTTCAGAGTCAACAAAACTTAAAGCGGTTGACTAAAGGTTTTTTTTTTCTCTAAATTTGTAGACAGTAGAAATATTTCTTTATCCTGGGATCATAAAATTGTTGGGCTTTGGACAAAGTTTTTTTTTTTGTTTTTCCATTATTCATATGTCGTTAAAATATAAAAAAGTCTCGAGGGCCCCGCCTTGATATTTTCTCATTGAAAGATTATTTAGGGTGTAGAATTTTATTTTGCTTGATAAAAAGACTTTTTTCCTTTCGGAGTGAACAAAACATGAAGCGGTTCACTAAAGGTTTTTTTTTAAAATTTTTAGACACTAAAAGTATTTCTTTATCCAGGGATCAAAAAATTGTTGCGCTATTGGACAAAGTTGTTTTATGTTTTTCCATTATTCATATGTAGTAAAAGTATGAAAATGTTTCGAGGGCCCCGTCTTGATGTTTTGTCAATAAAAGATAATTTAGGGTGTAGAATTTTATTTTGCATGATAAAAAGACTTTTTTACTTTCGGAATCAACAAAATTTAAAGCGGTTGACTAAAGGTTGTTTTTATTTTTTCTAAATTTTTAGACAGTAAAAATATTTATTTATCGTGGGATCAAAAAATTGTTGGGCTATTGGACAAAGTTTTTTTTGTTTTTCCAGTATTCATATGTAGTTAAAGTTTAAAAAAGTCTTGAGGGCCCCGTCTTGATATTTTCTTGTTAAAATATTTTTTATGGTGGAGAATTTTATTTTGCATGATAAAAATACTTTTTTACTTTCGGAGTCAACAAAACTTAAAGTGGTTGACTAAAGGTTTTTATTTTTTCTAAATTTTTAAACAGTAAAAATATTTCTTTATATTGGGAACAAAAAATTGTTGGGCTATTGGATAAAGTTTTTTTGTGTTATTCCATTATTCATATGTAGTACAAGTATAAAAAATTCTCGAGGGCCCCGTCTTGATATTTTCTCATTAAAAGATTATTTAGGGTGTAGAACTTTATTTTTCATCATAAAAAGAGTTTTTTACTTTCAGAGTCAACAAAACTTAAAACAGTTGACTATAGGTTTTTTTTTCCTCTAAATTTTTAGAAAATAAAAATATTTCTTTATCCTGGGATCAAAAAATTGTTGGGCTATTGAACAATTGTTTTTTTGTTTGTCCATTATTCATATGTAGTAAAAGTATAAAAAAATCTCTAGGGCCCCGTCTTGATATTTTCTCATTAAAAGATTATTTTGGGTGTAGAACTTTATTTTGCATGATAAAAAGACTTTTTTACTTTCAGAGTCAACAAAACTTAAAATGGTTGACTAAAGGCTTTTTTTTTTCTAACTTTTTAGACAGTAAAAATACTTCTTTATCCTAGGATCTAAAAATTGTTAGGCTATTGGACAAAGTATTTTTTTGTTTTTCCATTATTCATATGTAGTTAAAATATAAAAAAGTCTAGAGGGCCTAGCCTTGATATTTTCTCATTAAAAGATTATTTAGGGTGTAGAATTTTATTTTGCATGATAAAAAGATTTTTTTACTTTCGGAATCAACAAAACTTAAAGCGGTTGACTAAAGGTTTTTTTTTTTCTTCTAAATTTTTAGACAATAAAAATATTTCTTTATCCTGGGATCATAAAATTGTTGGGCTTTGGACAAAGTTTTTTTTTTTTTTTCCATTATTCATATGTAGTTAAAATATAAAAAAGTCTCGAGGGCCCCGCCTTGATATTTTCTCATTGAAAGATTATTTAGGGTGTAGAATTTTATTTTGCTTGATAAAAAGACTTTTTTCCTTTCGGAGTGAACAAAACATGAAGCGGTTCACTAAAGGTTTTTTTTTAAATTTTTAGACACTAAAAGTATTTCTTTATCCAGGGATCAAAAAATTGTTGCGCTATTGGACAAAGTTGTTTTTTGTTTTTCCATTATTCATATGTAGTAAAAGTATGAAAAAGTTTCGAGGGCCCCGTCTTGATGTTTTGTTAATAAAAGATAATTTAGGGTGTAGAATTTTATTTTGCATGATAAAAAGACTTTTTTACTTTCGGAATCAACAAAATTTAAAGCGGTTGACTAAATGTTGTTTTTATTTTTTCTAAATTTTTAGACAGTAAAAATATTTATTTATCGTGGGATCAAAAAATTGTTGGGCTATTGGACAAAGTTTTTTTTTTTTTTTCCAGTATTCATATGTAGTTAAAGTATAAAAAAGTCTCGAGGGCCCTGTCTTGATATTTTCTCATTAAAAGATTATTTAGGGTGTATAACTTTATTTTGCATGATAAAAAGACTTTTTTACTTTCGGAGTCAACAAAAATTAAAGCGGTTGACTAAAGGTTTTTTTTTCTAAATTTTTAGAGAGTAAAAATATTTCTTTATCTTGGGATCAAAAAATTGTTGGGCTATTAGACAAAGTTTTTTTTTGTTTTTCCATTATTCGTATACAGTAAAAGTATAAAAAAGTCTCAAGGGCCTATCTTGATATTTTTTCATTAGAAGATTATTTAGGGTGTAGAACTTTATTTTGCATGATAAAAAGACTTTTTTAATTTTGGAATCAACAAAACTTAAAGCAGTTGACTAAAGGTTTTTTTTTTTTCTAAATTTATAGACAGTAAAAGTATTTATTTATCCTGGAATCGAAAAATTCTTGGGCTATTGGAAAAAGTTTTTTTTTGTTTTTCCATTATTCATATGTTGTGAAAGTATAAAAAATTCTCGAGGGCCCCGTCTTGATATTTTCTCATTAAAAGATTATTTAAGGTGTATAACTTTATTTTGCTTGATAAAAAAACTTTTTTACTTTCGGAGTCAACAAAACATAAAGCGGTTCACGAAAGGTTATTTTTTTAAAATTTTTTAAAATTTTTAGACATTAAAAATATTTCTTTATCCTGGGATCAAAAAATTGTTGCGCTATTGGACAAAGTTGTTTTTTGTTTTTCCATTATTCATTTGTTGTAAAAGTATAAAAGAGTCTCGAGGGCCCCATCTTGATATTTTGTCAATAAAAGATAATTTAGGGTGTAGAATTTTATTGTACATGATAAAAAGACTTTTTTACTTTCGGAATCAAGAAAACTTAAAGCGGTTGTCTTAAGTTTTTTGTTTATTTTTTGTAAATTTTTAGATAGTAAAAATATTTATTTATCCTGGGATCAAAAAATTGTTGGGCTATTGGACAAAGTTTTTTTTGTTTTTCCAGTATTCATATGTAGTTAAAGTTTAAAAAAGTCTTGAGGGCCCCGTCTTGATATTTTCTTGTTAAAATATTTTTTATGGTGGAGAATTTTATTTTGCATGATAAAAATACTTTTTTACTTTCAGAGTCATATGTAGTACAAGTATAAAGTTTTTTTGTGAACAAAAAATTGTTGGGCTATTGGATAAAGTTTTTTTGTGTTATTCCATTATTCATATGTAGTACAAGTATAAAAAATTCTCGAGGGCCCCGTCTTGATATTTTCTCATTAAAAGATTATTTAGGGTGTAGAACTTTATTTTTCATCATAAAAAGAGTTTTTTACTTTCAGATTCAACAAAACTTAAAACAGTTGACTATAGGTTTTTTTTTTCTCTAAATTTTTAGAAAATAAAAATATTTCTTTATCCTGGGATCAAAAAATTGTTGGGCTATTGAACAATTGTTTTTTTGTTTGTCCATTATTCATATGTAGTAAAAGTATAAAAAAGTCTCTAGGGCCCCGTCTTGATATTTTCTCATTAAAAGATTATTTTGGGTGTAGAACTTTATTTTGCATGATAAAAAGACTTTTTTACTTTCAGAGTCAACAAAACTTAAAATGGTTGACTAAAGGTTTCTTTTTTTTCTAACTTTTTAGACAGTAAAAATACTTCTTTATCCTAGGATCTAAAAATTGTTAGGCTATTGGACAAAGTATTTTTTTGTTTTTCCATTATTCATATGTAGTTAAAATTGATTAGTACTTAAAAGTGCATTTTTATCAAGGTTTTATATCATCATTTTGCACTTGAAGTATCAATAACTCCTTAACTTAAGCGTGTTTTATAATAACATATCTAATTATATAAGATACCTTTAATTTATGGTAAATGTTCATCTTAAATGCAGGCCTATCACATAAATGAAAGAATTGATTGATGAGTTGAAGTACTGAAATTGAAAGGACAAAAAGATGGCCAAAGAGATGCTGGTGCAGTCCAAACTGGAACACAGTTCGGTAATTGGGTCATATCTGGAGCTGTAGATCTTGGATTTAGGTCCATTTTATATGGATGGAAAGATAAGACATAGGCCTACAACTTTCATTTGGAGCCCAAGATTTAACAAGGCCGTTTTCAAGTCCAAATTGTAGCAACAAAGAAGAAGTCCGAATCTGTCCTGCAGCCCAGACACTGTTCAGTGTTCAGCCCATATCTCGAGTTCTAGAAGTCCAAATGATCTCAAATTTTTACCCTGGAAAGATGAGACAATTTCCTAGAACTTTCATGATTCAAGTTTGTTCAAATTATGACGTCATCAATGACGTTTTTGGCAGACAAGAAGATAAGAATTGTCACCAAGTCAAGATGTGGCCACCCACTCATCAATTAGTCAACAAATCAATAGTTCCGAATTTTGGCCTATAAAAGGAGGCATTTGCCATGTATTTAGGCATCTTGGTGTTGAGATCAAGATCATGCTCTTGCTTTCTCTCTTTATATTTTGTAATGCTTAAGTTTTGCTTATATTAATCTCTTGCTTATGCTTTTCATTTCCTTTCCTTGTTTATTTATGTTTCTTTCTTTCATTATGTCTAGCTAAATTAATTATGTCAAGGTGAAAAGGGTACACTAATGGTGTAAGAATAAGTATAATATAAACTTAACATGGACCTTAATGTTGGATACTAACATGCTTTATATTTGCTATCTTGTTCACTTATAATACTTTGCTTGTTAAATGGTTAATCTAGATTTATGTTGTATAACACTTGGTACAACAAATACTTGGCACTTTCATAGCCCATACTGTATGGTATAACCGACACCTGAGCTATGAAAGGAACTTGATTTGTTGTTAACATAAGTTATAATCATGAATGCCTGACAACATTTACAAGTATTAGCATTATTCGAATATGATAGCTAATGTAATCATGTTAACAATTTATAATCTGATTGGAACCTCCTTGTGTGTGGTTTCCATTTGAATAAAAAGAGTTTATACTATACTTATTTGAAATACCATTAGTGGATCCTCTAACCTTGACATTTGTTGTTATCATTGTTTAATCCTTACGTTAATCTTCCATCTCAAAGTTCTCATCGACTTCTTCCTCTTCTTCTTCACTATTATTATCATCATCATTATTGTTGTTATTGTTGTTACTATTGTTGTTGTATTATTGTTGCTTATAATTTATACAAGTAACCTCCCTGTGGTTCGACCCCGGTCTTGCCGGGTTATTTATTACTTCGACACTCCTGCACTTGGGAGAAGACATCAATCTTTTGGTCGTGTCAAGTTTTTGGCGCCGTTGCCGGGGAGGTAAATTCTTGTACAAATTATAGTATTTATTTTATTTTCTCTTTTCTCTTTTCTTGTATCTAACTTTGTTTCTTTTGTTTTGTTTCTCTTTCTTTTGTTTTCTTCTTTCTTTTATTTTCTTCTTACACGTGCATGAGAGTGTGGTCACGTACATTAAGTGGTAGACTTTGTAGGGTATCCTCATCATTTTCAGAAAATATGGCTGAAGAAGATAACCAATCCCTTCATAATGAGAATATTCGGGTTAGAACACTTAGAGACCACATGAATCCCACAAGAACAAGTGCACCCTCATGCATAGTTTTTCCTCCTGATGCATCTCATTTTAATTTTAAGACAGACATTATTCAACTTTTACCATCTTTTCATGGCTTAGATTTAGAAAATCCATACTTGCATTTAAGGGAATTTGAGGAGGTTTGCAACACGTATAATGACTCAAATTGTAGCATGAACACCATTAGATTGAAGCTTTTTCCTTTTTCATTAAAAGATAAAGCTAAAACATGGCTACAAAATTTGAGACCTGGATCCATTTGTGCTTGGGATGAAATGCAACAACAATTTTTAAAGAAGTTTTTTCCATCCCACAGAACAAACTCTTTCAAAAGACAAATCATTACTTTCTCTCAAAAACCAGGAGAAACATTTTATCAATGTTGGGATAGGTATCGAGACTTACTTAATACTTGCCCCCATCATGGTTTTGAAACATGGAGATTAGTTTCACATTTTTATGAAGGGTTAACTCCTAGAGATAGGCAAATGGTTGAATTGATGTGCAATGGAACTTTTGAGGATAAAGACCCTAATGAAGCAATGGAATACCTAGACTTGCTAGCTGAAAATGCGCAAAATTGGGACACCACAGGTACTTATGAGGCACCAAGTAAAACCCAACCTCATACATCTAGTGGAGGTATGTACAACCTTAGGGAAGATCATGACCTCCAAGCCAAGTTTGCATCTTTAGCTAGAAAGGTTGAGGCACTAGAATTAAAAAAGAGTGGTCAATTAAAATCTGTTCAAGACATTGCATGTCAAATCTGTGAAACCAAAGAACATTCAACCAATAACTGTCCAACCTTGCCTTCTTTTAAAGAATGTCTCCATGAACAAGCCCATGCATTAAACAGTTTTCAAAGGCCCAATCATAACCCATATTCGCAAACATATAACCCTGGTTGGAGAAATCATCCAAATTTCAGTTGGAAGAGTGAGAATAATAATGCTCAAACTTCACAGCCATCGTTTCAAGCACATCATAATTTCCAAAATTCTCATGGATATGCACCTCCTTATGCTCCACCTCCTAGAAGAAATCTTGAGGAAACATTGCATGCATTTATGGAAAAGCAAGAGGCAATTAACACTCAACTTGCTCAAAGCATGACAGATTTTAAAGATACTCTTGCAAAATTGACATTTGCTCTCAGTTTCCAAGAGAAAGGTAAGTTTCCATCTCAACCACAACAAAATCCCAAGGGGCAATACAATGTAAATGCAAGTAGTTCTGGAAGCCAACACATGGATCACGTAAAATCAGTCATCACTCTTCGCAGTGGTAAGGTTATTGAAAAACCCATTCTTGAACCTTGTGAGAATGATGATGAATCAATCCCTGAGGGTAAGGAAGGGGTTGAATCTGATCATTGCAAAGAAAAGACTGATTCTCCGCCAGCACTTCCATTTCCTCATGCCATGACCAAACAAAGGAAAGTCAATCACAACTCTGAAATCTTTGAAACTTTCAAACAGGTAAGGATCAATATACCTTTGCTGGATGCTATTAAACAGGTTCCTTCTTATGCTAAATTTTTGAAAGATCTGTGCACTGTGAAGAGAAAACTGAATGTGAAAAAGAAAGCCTTTTTAGCCGAACAAGTAAGTGCCATTCTTCAGAACAATAATGCTTTGAAATATAAAGACCCTGGTTGTCCTACAATTTCTTGCTTTATTGGAGAACATAAAATTGAAAGAGCCTTACTTGATCTTGGAGC
Organism: Populus nigra; assembly: GCF_951802175.1. NCBI lineage: Eukaryota > Viridiplantae > Streptophyta > Magnoliopsida > Malpighiales > Salicaceae > Populus > Populus nigra. The sequence goes on from NC_084860.1 coordinate 11,341,910, forward strand.
TAGTGTGAATTTACTTCCATATTCAGTTTTTCAAAGTCTCAATCTAGGTGAGTTAAAACCAACTTCTGTAACTCTTTTACTTGCCGATAGATCTGTAAAAGTGCCTAGAGGAATAGTTGAAGATGTGTTAGTACAAGTCGATAAGTTCATTTATCCTGTGGATTTTATTGTCTTGGACACACAACCTGTTGAAGCATGCAATTCATTTCCTGTTATTTTAGGACGTCCATTTCTTGCAACTTCTAATGCATTGATTAATTGTAGGAATGGACTGATGAAGCTATCATTTGGGAACATGACATTGGAGATGAATATTTTCAACATTTGCAAGCAACCTTGAGATGATAATGATTTACAAGAAGTAGATTTTATTGAAGAATTGGTTTATGATCAATTTGAATCTACTTTGAGTAATACTGAGTTTGATGAATTTGAAGATTTGCAAATGACTTATTCTCAGGAAGAAATCACGGATGAAAAAGGCATTGAAAATGTTGATGCGAATCTTTTGTCAAGAGTGACAACAGATTTGATATCTAACATCACACCAACCGATGATTACTTTCCTGACAAATCCTTACTTTCTCTTAGTTCAATGCCTTGGGTTGCTAAAAATATCAATTTCCTTGCCTCAGGAGACTTGCCAACTCATTGGAGTACCGAAGACAAAGGTAAGTTTTTGAACGAAGTGAAGAAATTTTATTGGGATGACCCTAACTTATTTAAACATTGTCCTAATCAAATATTTCAAAGATGCATTGCGGACAATGAGGTAAGTAGTGTCATTAAATTTTGTCATTCTGAAGCGTGTGGGAGTCATTTCTCATCAAAAAAGACCATTGCGAAAATCTTTCAAAATGGATTTTATTGGCCCACCATGTTCAAAGACACACATGCATTCTGCAAAACTTGTGAAAATTGTCAAAAAGTTGATACTGGTCAAAAAGTTTTGCTTTATAATTCTCGACTCCATTTATTTCCTGGAAAGTTAAGATCAAGATGGAGCGGTCCATTTATTGAGAAACATGTGTATCCTTATAGGGCCTTTGATATTGAGAATCCAAAGAATGACAATGTTTCTAAGAGAAATGGACATCGTTTGAAAACTTACTTTGATAATTTTCCTAGTGAAAATGAATCCATTGGTTTGAATGATCCTGTAGATAAAGGTTGATTATTTTGTTTTTCTCACATTGTTTTTGTGTTTCCTTTTGGTGTGACTCTTGTTTTGCTAGTCTCTCATCCCGGTCAAATGGCGGACAACGGTACTCCGTGACTTCAGTCGGTTCTTTCAGTTTCCCATAATAACTGATATCTGTATATATTTGTGCAATTCTTTGCTCTTTCTCTCTTCTTTGAATCTCTTCTCCAATTCTCATTTCAAAATGGACACCACTCTTGAAAAATTGAGAAAGTATTTTCCCGCTCTGCCTCAGAATGCGATTACAAAAATTTACCGTGCTAGGTGTGCAAGATTGAAGTTGTTAATGGATCATGGAATTCCTGAAGATATTCGTTGGTTGATTGAAGCAAAGGTCCGATTATCAGGTGAGTCCTCCAATTCTTTCATTTCACACATGCCTGGAACAGGTAAAAGCACTTTTGCAAAGAAACGTCGTGCAAAACGACTGAAAGTCTGTCACCGATGTGCCAGATGGACTTGTAATGCAACATGTCGTTCTTTAGGAATGGTATCTATAAACCGTGAAGATAAAATACAATTCATTAAGGATGGCCTGAGTAAGGGGTCTTTAGATAATCTTTTGTTGACCCTTGAGACGCATCCTAGTGGAGATGTGCATCGTGCAATTCATGATTTATGGCCCCATTTTCATAAAGAACATGATAGACTTAGTCTTGGGAATCTGACTAAAAAAGACCCTGTTTGCCAGTTTTTAAGAAAACTGGATGGGAAGCCTATCCCCGACCCATAGAGGGCGTTTAAGCCGTTCTTGGACGTAAAACCAAGGGAAGATGTGAGCCACAATCACAACTACCTGTACATACACATGCTTTTTCAAAATAAATAAATAAATAAATAAAGAGAGAGAAAGAGTGTGAGACTCCAGCTGGCCTACATATAGGTGGTATGATTGCATCTTCAATTTCTCATCTATAAAATCTTCTCTTCCTTCCCCTCATTTCTACTTATCCCTTACATTAGACAGATATAGAAGTGTGTAGAAATGGCAGGTCCCTCAAGTTATCACATCAAAAATATTTGTGTTTTCGGTGGATCCAGTCCTGGGAAGGAAATAGCTTTTTTAGAAGCAGTAAATCATCTTGGTCAGGTACTAGCTGAGAAAAAGATTCATTTAGTGTATGGGGGAGGCAGCCTTGGGTTAATGGGGGGTGTGGCAATAGCTGCATTTTTAGGAGGTAGTCAAGTTTTGGGGGTCGTCCCCGAAGCTTTAACAAAAGGGGACATCATTGGAAGAACAATTGGAGAGGAACTACAGGTCTCCACAATGTTTGATCGAATGAATACAATGTTTAACCATGCTGATGCCTTCATTGCCTTACCAGGTGGTCTGGGCACATTGGAAGAGATCTTTCATATTTCCTCTTGGGCCCAACTTCACATTCACCATAAACCTATAGGTTTGCTCAATGTTAATGGTTTTTATGATACTTTGTTGTCTTTTCTTGATCAAGCTGTGGAACAGGAATTTCTAACATCTTCGGCACGACAAATCATAATCTCTGCTGCTACGGCTGAACAATTGATCGACAAACTACAATCTTTCACCCCTGTAATTGATCCTTCCATGAGTCGCATCAATTGGTCAACTACAGAAAGCCGTAAAAAGCTTAGATTGGATTTGAGCCTTCGTTTGTGAATCCTTGTGTCTTTTGGTTTTATTTCTAACATAGTATTTTGTTCTGTTATTTTTTATATTTGTTTAAGTGTGTTTCAGGTTTGTCAGTGTTCGTTGTTTCAGGTGATGTCTTCTATACTGTATCTTTCTACCTTAGAACATTGAGGACAATGTCTCGTTTTGGTTGGGGGGAGAGGGTAGTAGTAATTAAAAAAAAAAAAAAAAAAAAAAAAAAAACTAACCAACTAACTGTTTTTGTTTAAAAACCATTGGGCAAAACTGTTATTACTAGGATGGTAGAGTAAGGGGGAATGACTCTTGAGACGCATCTTAGTAAACATTTTCTAATGGTTATTTGCAATATTCATAACAAGGCCTATTAGAATACTTCTTGAAATATTCAGGTTTACAAACTCTCGTATTGTTATCACTTGGTTCTGCTCATATACTCATTTAACAAATATTCTTAAACCTTCATTTTCACACACACACTTTAACATATGATTGTGGGTTGCACATTGGATTATTACATTATTTATGTTCTTTTGTTAAAGGTAACAACTAAGGGATAGGGATAGTCTATAATTTGCCAAAAAAAAAACAAACAAAAAAAAAACAAACAAAAAAAAAAAAACAAAAAAAAAGAGAAGAAAAAAAAATAATAAAAAATGATGATAATAAAAATGTAGATAAGTTTGGTTTCGTAGCCTCCCTAACCTAAGCAATTAAGCCCGAAGGGGTGTTTTAACACCTAATACCCTAAAGTCAACTGACTTGGGAGCTATTGGCCCAAAGCTTGTTACATGGGTTAAGGAGAAAAGCTTAAGGGAATCAAACATTGCACTATCTACGTATCAGTATCTGCAACCCGAGTTACTAAGCTCGTAGGGGTGTCTCAACACCTAATGCCCTAAGATCAACTGGTCTGGGAGTCATTAGCCGAAAGCTCGTTACATGGGTTAAAGATGCATTGTGTTTTATGTATAGATATTAAAATAAAAAAAAAAGAGTAAAATAAAATAAAATAATCCCAACCTAAGGAAGTTAACCTTAAACATTAGAACAAAATATTGTTTTCTTCCAACAAAAGCCCCATCATCTATGTTTCATACATTGAGCACATAACAAGGAAGGTTTATTAATATTTTGTTTAAGAGGTATTGAGCAGATATATAAAATTTAATGAGAGTTTGTTTATCTGGATAGATTAATGGAAGTTGAATGATGAATGCCTTGCTTTGTGGATTTTGCAAATTGTTTTTCTATTTTAACGCTTTAATTACTAGGGACTAGTAATAAGCTGGTTGGGGGGTGTGATTAGTACTTAAAAGTGCATTTTTATCAAGGTTTTATATCATCATTTTGCACTTGAAGTATCAATAACTCCTTAACTTAAGCGTGTTTTATAATAACATATCTAATTATATAAGATACCTTTAATTTATGGTAAATGTTCATCTTAAATGCAGGCCTATCACATAAATGAAAGAATTGATTGATGAGTTGAAGTACTGAAATTGAAAGGACAAAAAGATGGCCAAAGAGATGCTGGTGCAGTCCAAACTGGAACACAGTTCGGTAATTGGGTCATATCTGGAGCTGTAGATCTTGGATTTAGGTCCATTTTATATGGATGGAAAGATAAGACATAGGCCTACAACTTTCATTTGGAGCCCAAGATTTAACAAGGCCGTTTTCAAGTCCAAATTGTAGCAACAAAGAAGAAGTCTGAATCTGTCCTGCAGCCCAGACACTGTTCAGTGTTCAGCCCATATCTCGAGTTCTAGAAGTCCAAATGATCTCAAATTTTTACCCTGGAAAGATGAGACAATTTCCTAGAACTTTCATGATTCAAGTTTGTTCAAATTATGACGTCATCAATGACGTTTTTGGCAGACAAGAAGATAAGAATTGTCACCAAGTCAAGATGTGGCCACCCACTCATCAATTAGTCAACAAATCAATAGTTCCGAATTTTGGCCTATAAAAGGAGGCATTTGCCATGTATTTAGGCATCTTGGTGTTGAGATCAAGATCATGCTCTTGCTTTCTCTCTTTATATTTTGTAATGCTTAAGTTTTGCTTATATTAATCTCTTGCTTATGCTTTTCATTTCCTTTCCTTGTTTATTTATGTTTCTTTCTTTCATTATGTCTAGCTAAATTAATTATGTCAAGGTGAAAAGGGTACACTAATGGTGTAAGAATAAGTATAATATAAACTTAACATGGACCTTAATGTTGGATACTAACATGCTTTATATTTGCTATCTTGTTCACTTATAATACTTTGCTTGTTAAATGGTTAATCTAGATTTATGTTGTATAACACTTGGTACAACAAATACTTGGCACTTTCATAGCCCATACTGTATGGTATAACCGACACCTGAGCTATGAAAGGAACTTGATTTGTTGTTAACATAAGTTATAATCATGAATGCCTGACAACATTTACAAGTATTAGCATTATTCGAATATGATAGCTAATGTAATCATGTTAACAATTTATAATCTGATTGGAACCTCCTTGTGTGTGGTTTCCAATTGAATAAAAAGAGTTTATACTATACTTATTTGAAATACCATTAGTGGATCCTCTAACCTTGACATTTGTTGTTATCATTGTTTAATCCTTACGTTAATCTTCCATCTCAAAGTTCTCATCGACTTCTTCCTCTTCTTCTTCACTATTATTATCATCATCATTATTGTTGTTATTGTTGTTACTATTGTTGTTGTATTATTGTTGCTTATAATTTATACAAGTAACCTCCCTGTGGTTCGACCCCGGTCTTGCCGGGTTATTTATTACTTCGACACTCCTACACTTGGGAGAAGACATCAATCTTTTGGTCGTGTCAAAAATATAAAAAAGTCTAGAGGGCCTAGCCTTGATATTTTCTCATTAAAAGATTATTTAGGGTGTAGAATTTTATTTTGCATGATAAAAAGATTTTTTTACTTTCGGAATCAACAAAACTTAAAGCGGTTGACTAAAGGTTTTTTTTTTTCTAAATTTTTAGACAGTAAAAATATTTATTTATCCTGGGATCAAAAAATTGTTGGGTTATTGGACAATGTTTTTTTTTGTTTTTCCAGTATTCATATGTAGTTAAAGTATAAAAAAATCTCGAGGGCTCCATCTTGATATTTTCTTGTTAAAAGCTTATTTAGGGTGTAGAATTTTATTTTGCATGATAAAAAGACTTCTTTACTTTCGGAGTCAACAAAACTTAAAGTGGTTGACTAAAGGTTTTTATTTTTTCTAAATTTTTAGACAGTAAAAATATTTCTTTTATCCTGGGATTAAAAAATTATTGGGCTATTGGACAAAGTTTTTTTGTGTTTTTCCATTATTCATATGTAGTTAAAGTATAAAAAATTCTCGAGGGCCCCTTCTTAATATTTTCTCATTAAAAGATTATTTAGGGTGGAGAACTTTATTTTGCATCATAAAAAGAGTTTTTTTACTTTTGGAGTCAACAAAACTTAAAGCGATTGACTATAGGTTTTTTTTTCTCTAAATTTTTAGAGAGTAAAAATATTTCTTTATCCTGGGATCAAAAAATTGTTGGGTTATTGGACAATTTTTTTTTTGTTTTTCCATTATTCATATGTAGTAAATATATAAAAAAGTCTCCAGGGCCCCATCTTGATATTTTCTCTTTAAAAGATTATTTAGGGTGTTGAACTTTAATTTGCATGATAAAAAGAGTTTTTTAGTTTTAGAGTCAACAAAACTTAAAGCGGTTGACTAAAGGTTTTTTTTTAAAAAAATTTTAGACAGTAAAAAAATTTCTTTATCCTAGGATCATAAAATTGTTGGGCTATTGGACAAAGTTTTTTTTTGTTTTTCCATTATTCATATGTAGTTAAAATATAAAAAAGTCTCGATGGCCCCGCCTTGATATTTTTTCATTAAAAGATTATTTAGTGTGTAGACTTTTATTTTGCATGATAAAAAGACTTTTTTTACTTTCGGAATCAACAAAACTTAAAGCGGTTGACTAAAGATTTTTATTTTATTTTTTTTAAATTTTTAAACAGTAAAAATATTTCTTTATCCTGGGATCAAAAAATTATTGGGCTATTGGACAAATTTTTTTTTTGTTTTTCCATTATTCATATTTATAAAGTATAAAAAGCTTCTCTTAATGCTCCCATCAATAAAAGAGAGCAAGCAATGAGTGCTGGTGAAGATGCAAAGAATGACTTGTTGGGTTTACTTCTGGAATCCAATTTTAGAGAAATACAAGAGCATGGAAATACCAAGAGCGTCGGAATGAGCATTGAAGATGTGATTGACGAATGTAAAATATTCTACGTTGCTGGACAAGAAACAACCTCAGTTCTTCTTACCTGGACCATGGTTTTATTGGCTCAGTATCCGAATTGGCAAGCACGCGCAAGAGAAGAGGTTGTGCAAGTCTTTGGTAACAAAACACCAGATTTCGATGGGCTAAATCACCTTAAAGTTGTGAGTATTTCTCTGCATTTGCAACTGAATTCGTCTAAATCAATATTGTCTTCTTTATTGTTAAGAACACAGAGCATTCTTGCATTTAAAATGCTAGCTTAGGTATCCTTTGAAGAAAAAGTAAGATAGCAGAAAAAAAACGTTCATGTTTTCTTTCGTTGAAATATTAATCGGCCAAAATGACGGGGAAAAGCAACCAACAGATGAGTACGCAAGCAAGCTAGGAGGTGACATCTATATACATTAAGAATGAGATTTACTAGTTCTTGGATCAACATAAAAATTCTCAAGCTTAGGTATCCTTTGAAATCCCTCCAAACTGCAACATCGTTCCAGCCTTAGAAACCTCTATCTCTCGTGGTTTTTTTTGTCTTTTTTTGAGCTTCATACAAAAAATCACACAACTTACTTCACGCAACCAAAAATTACATTTCAAAACATAATTTTTTGTCTAAAAAAAATCTTGTATTGTTTACGATATTACCTAGTTGCCACGTGATTTTCCCACACCCTCCTCGCCACAGTGTTATGCTCACTGTCCCAGCAGAATTTTTTCTGTTTATAAATAATTAATTTTAAATAAAAAAATAATTTATTTACAATTATATTAATAATTTATTAGAAATAAGCTGAAAATTATAAATTAACACCAACCTCAAACCTGTCAAACCATGCATTGATTTGAGGCATCCATTCACGATGCTTGGATATCTGACTCCATTGAAACAATGAAATCTCCATCAACGATTTAAACGCTGATGATATTACTCGGGAGGCTTCAATGTTTGTGAACCTAAAAATAAATGAAATAAATTCAATAGTGATTACTTCATAAATTATGTTGTAATGTTTTTTTTTTTAAAAAAAAACTAAAACCTTAACAAACTTACATTGAAAGGTCGTCCTTCCACTGTGCCTCGTACTTGCGGGTAAATTGATTCCGCTGCGAAGGCACACCGCCTCTGCGCTGTGAAGTAGCGCTGGAAGAGGCAGCAACAATTGACGGTGCAGGTGGAGGCACCTAAGGAAATATCATCCTCGCTGCTAGACTAACTAGCTACGACCATACGTGAGCGACCAGCTCTGGTATTCATTCTACGCATCTATACAATTCTATACAAATAATTATATAATTAAATTCAAATGTTTTAAAAAAATTCGACAGCACCTCCCCTATACTAGATACTACCCAAATCCACAAACCTGCACATATTAACAATAGCCACAACCAATTGACCCAATCTATACTAATTATTCCAACATATTCAATTACTAATCCTAAGGTAAATTCAACATTAAGAATTACAATTCAACAAATTATTCAATAGTTATGCCAACACAACAATAAAATATATTCAATAAAAAAAACTCTAGACTAACAATTAAAATTAATGGAAAAAATTAAACATAAATCATGCAATAATAGAGTAAAGTTAACAATTATTCCAAAATATTCAATTACTAATACTAAGGTAAATTCAACATTAACAATTACAATTCAAAAAATTATTCAATAATTATGCCAATACAACAAAACAATAAATTAAAAAAAAAACTCTAGAATAACAATCAAAATAAATGGAAAAAATTAAACATAAATCATGCAATAATAGAGTAAAATTAATAATTATTCCAAAATATTCAATTACTAATTCTATTGTAAGTTCAACATTAACAATAAATAATCAACAACTTAACTGATAATAATTATAACAATACAACAATAAAAAATATTCAATAAATTCAAAAAAAAAAACTATAGACTTTAGCAATGAATTATGCTTACTTTAATAATGTGTTGAATTCAATACTTTATCTACATTACAAAAAATACACCAAAACAAAAGACATAGCAAAAAAATAGCAAAAAAAAAAAACCCTTAAAGTAAAATGAAATAGAAGAAACACATACCTTTTAAACTGATGAAGATTCACAAGAAAGCTTGCTAGAGATTGCAGGTGAAAGCTTTGAAGAATGGAGAGGAAAAGAATCGGTGAAAAAATGAGGAGAAGAAAAAATAAACTGAAGAGGTGGTCGTTGGAACTTATATGGAAGTTTTATTGATGGATTCACCGACGGATATAAAATTAATTATTATTTTAATTTATTCCATCGGTGAAGTGTTAAAAATCCGTCGGTAAGTTTTGAATTTCGAAACCAAAATTTTAATGACCCTCCATATTTTTCTTGGTCCGTCGGTAATTCCGTCGGCAAGATCACGCGGTCAGAGATGCATTTAATGCACAACCCTTTGGAATTCGCACAGTCCGTTGGTAATTTTGTCGGTAAAATTGACCCGCCGACAACTTACTGATGAAAATATATCCGTCGGTATATACGTTGGTGAATGTGGCATTTCAAGTAATTATTTTCGAACTCTCTGTGAAATGTTGACGGACTTATGCTGTCGGTATTAACGTCGGTGATTGTGGCATTTCAAGTAATTATTTTCAAACTCTCTATGAGATGCCGATGGACTTATTCCGTCGGTATGGACGTCGGTGATGGTGGCATTTCAAGTAATTATTTTTGAACTCTCTGTGAGATGCCGACAGATCGACTTATTCCGTCGGTATGGACGTCGATGATTGTGGCATTTCAAGTAATTATTTCGTGTTATAAAATATATCATCCATGATCTATAATTATTTCAAGTAATTATTTCATGATTGTGGCATTTCAAGTAATAAATATTTCATGTTACAAAATATATCATCCATAATCTAAATTACATGAAAAAAAGGGTTTTATATAGGGCTTCATTTTGATAGTTAGTCAGAATTTTCTTCTTCTTCATCATCAATTGAATAGCCATCACCTTCATCGCAATCTTCAATATGGATATCATCTTCTTCATCGACATTTGCTTGTCCGCTAGAGGTCAAAACAACATTCAACTCCTCTGCGTCAACATCAACAAGACTATCATCGAAAATACAAAAATTTGAATTTTCTTCCAATTCAATTGAAGGAGCAACTCGATATGGTTCAACCAACTCACTAACTTGAAAGACTTTATCTCGCACACTTGTGTCTTCGTTCTCATCCTGAACAACCTCGACATGACCCCGGGGTTTCGTTTTTAAAACGGACAACCAATCCACTCTTGATCGATCCTTTCTAAATGAAGGGGTGTATGTGTAATAAACTTGTTGACATTGCTTTGCGAAAACAAAGACATCGTTTATGTTGTGGAGTTTAGCTTTTGAGTTGATTTCGACTAGACCATAGTGCGGATCAACTCTGATTCCTCTGTCAGTCGTGTCATACCAATAGCATTTGAATAAAAATGCTCTATTCTGCTCGTTATGATATTGCAGTTCGACGACCTCTTATAATCTACCATAGTAGTCAACTTTTAACTCACTACTAGTGGATCCCTTAACACAAACACCATTGTTGTATGTCTTTCTTCCTTGCCCGTATTCTTCAGTATGGAAAACATATCCATTGACAAAATACCCATTGTAGCACTTACATTTTCTTTCAGGCCCTAGGCTTAGTGAAGACAATAACTTAGACGCACTCCTTCCCATTTGATAAACCTTGTATGTAATGTACATCAATAAACAGTAAATGAACGAGAATCTTGTAATGACATGCATACGTACAGTAATTTTGCAAGTTATAATGAGTTTGTGATAATGCTTACATGTGTTCTGAACCACGTGGCAAACTGTTCACTTTGTAATTGAAAGATCTGGGATTCGGTCAGCTGTGAGTTATTGAAGAGCAAATATTGTCGATGTTGCCTACAAGTGATAATGAGTGTATGATATTACAATACATAATTAACAGTATATTACTAACAAAGTTTAATTAGTATAAACTTACTGAATAAAAGGTCTCAGCTCATCACAGTTAAATAGAACATAGTTGTGTGCTTGTTTGAACTCTATTTCCGACAAATATCTTCCTCTTACGGCATTTTTAGGTGTGGGTCATCTAGTATTGGAGAATATTGACAAGTTCCCACTAGAAGGCACTTCACTGCCATCATCATGTCGTGGAACGCGATTGATTCTCATTCTCAGATGAGGTTCGAAATAGTACGAGATAAATGTTGAGATCTTCTCAACAATATAGGCCTCACATATCGAAGCCTCAACATGCGCCTTGTTCTTAACCTTTTTCTTGAGATTAAACAAGTACCTGCATTGAATTAATAAAGTATTTTCAATTAAGAAAAACATAGAAAATACTTTTATATATGAATTACATGGCAACTGTAATATCTAACCATTCGAATGGGTATATCCATCTATATTGGACCAGTCCTCCAACTTTTGCCTCGAATGGTAGATGTATAAGGAGATGCTCCATTGAGTCAAAAAATGATGGAGGGAATATCATCTCAAGTTTGCATAGTGTCTCGATGATATTCGTTTGAAGCCTCTCAATGTGCTCAAGATTCAACTTGCTAGAGCATATATCTCTGAAGAAATGACCAATCTCCGTGAGTGCATCCCATATTCCTTTTGGCAATAAATCACGAAAAGCTAATGGGATGAGTGTTTGCATAAACACATGGTAGTCATGACTCTTCATTCTATACAATCTACAATCCTCTATATTAATCAGCCTTGATATGTTCGATGCATGTTCATCCATAAAATGCAGACTCTTAAGCTATTTGTAGACTAGCAGTTGTGTGTTTTTCTCTAATACGAAGCTTGCTCTTGGTTTTGCGACTCGTGACTCATCATAAACCAACTCCATATTTTTACGGTTATAGTATAAAGCTATATCCAATCTAGCCTTGATGTTGTCCTTTGTCTTCCCTTTCACATCCATGACGGTGTTGAAAATGTTCTCAAACATGTTCTTTTCGATGTGCATGACGTCAAGGTAATGGCGGAGTAGATTGGTCTTCCAATAAGGAAGCTCCCAAAAGATACTTTGCTTTACCCAATTATAGGTCAAATCAAAACCAGGAAACTTTTGCTTACCTGATTGAAGGCCAAACACAATGTCACCGTACTCTGAGACAACATCATGCAATTCTTCACCAGAAAGACACGGGGATGCAACATCGTTTTTCAACTCTACCAACAAAGAAATCTTTTCTATTCTTTCTGTACCTGTGATTAAGTGGCAAGAAGCGACGGTGACAGTAAAAAAAAGAAGCTTTACCTCCGTTTGCTAGCTTGAATGCCTTGTGGTTTTCCATGCAGTATGGACATGCGAGTTTCCCATGCGTGCTCCAACCAGAAAGCATTTCATAAGCTGGAAAATCATTGATAGTCCACATCAAAGCCGCCCTCATAAGGAAATTTTGTTTTCTCGATATATCATAAGTCAGAACTTCGGAGGACCACAACTGCGCCAACTTATCAATCAATTGCCGAAGACAAACATCTATATTCCGCCCCGGACTGCTTGGACCGGGTATCACAGTAGATAAAAACATGAACTCCGGCCTCATACACATTCTCGGTGGCAAGTTATAAACTGTGAGTATGACCGGCCAACAAGAATAAGGAGCAGTAAATGACCCAAATGGGTTGAATCTGTCTGTACACAACCCAAGACGCACATTCCTTGATTCAGCTGAAAAGTAAGGATGCACACTGTTAAAGAGTTTCCATGCTTCGCCGTCAGAAGGATGCACCATCACTCCATCAACCGCATCATGTGCTTGGTGCCATGTCATGTGCTCAGCAGTCCTTAGTGACATGAATAACCTCTGTAGTCTAGGTGTGATCGGGAAGTATCTAAGTTTTTTATATGCCACTAGAGTCTTTCCCCTACCATTTCTAGGTTTGTAACGGGAATGCCCGCATGTCATGCACTCGGTCATCTCAACATTTTCAAGGTAGTATAAGATGCAGAAGTTAGGGCACATGTTAATTTTCTGGTATCCTAAACCGAGGGGTTTCATCATGGACTTCGCAGCATAGAAGTTCTCTTTCAGCCTGTTCCCTTCAGGTAAAATGCTTCTTGCCCATTCAATAACCTTATCATATCCAGCCTCACTCAACCCATGATCTGACTTGATGGTGAATACCTATGCTACGACTGATAATTTATTGTGGTTCGTGCAGCCATCCCATAATGGTTCGTCAGAATCTTTTTCAACAAATCAAAAAACCTAGCTGCATCTGCATTAGGTTCTTCTTTTACGATTGGACATTGACTGACATTACCTTGATTCATTCTCATTGCATCCATAACCATATTTCTGTAAGGATTAGTGTTGTCATTTGCCGCTTCATGCACGTTGCTAGCACTAGAAGTAGACTCAACCATCGTTTCTCCCATTCTCCTCTTACTAATAAATACTTCTCCATGTGCATACCAACACTGGTAATTCTCCATAAACCCTTTGTGTAGAAGATGCATCATTACAACATCTGGATACAGATATTTTTTATTTTGACACTTCCTGCATGGACACCTAATACCGCCTCCAGTAAAATTTCTTGGAATAGATGTTGCGAAATTAATAAAACCCTGAACCCCGTTACAATAATCAATCCTTCGCAATCCATAGGGTGAATCTCGATACATCCATGAACGATCATCCATGACTTATATCGAACCTCTATAAAATTATGATAACATCATGTATTAATTAACTAAGTTAGGTAAATAAACTTGCAAAAATATTACTTTACCTCGAGATTATCCAACAAACCAATCACAACTTCTCATAAATATTAAATATTCATTATCATTTATCAACGTCCATACAAATTAATATATATAAATTTACAGAAATTACCACTCCGCAATACCATTGATAAAACTTTAAACGGACCCATTAAGCAAGCTATTAATTATTTCAAAACAGCACATGTAATTTGGTAGTTCTATAAAGTTTTAACAATTTAACAAACAAATACAATCTTATAAAATCTAAAACAAATTAACCATAACAAGTATAGAATTATACATTCATATACTACAAGTTTGTTTGAGAAATAACAATAAAACATGTACATCTACTACAAAATACATATACTAAAAAACAATAAAATTGACATTTAATTAAATGTTAAAATTTAAAAAGATAGAATTACTTACTAAAATTGATAAAATCCGTCGGTAAATCAGAACATGGATGCTGTGACCACAAAACTTCAAGAAATATAACTTGTTGTGCTGAAAAGAGGGAGATTTTTGTTTGAGGGGGAGGGGGGCTGGTTGTTTGCAGATGAGGAGAGTTGGGATGAGAAAGGGGAGGAGAGGGTTGGCAGAAAGGACATATATTAACTTTTTTCGACAGTTTCACCGATGGATTTTCCGTCGGTCATTCTGACGGAAAAATCGACACGTCACCGTACGGAACTGCCATTTCAAATCCCTCGGTGATTTCGTCGGCATTTTAAACGGCGAACCGGTCATGTCACTGTACGGGCTGCCATTTTGAATCCGTCGATAATTCCGTCGGTAAAAATAACCCCGCCAAAACCTCCACGTCAACGACCCGTCATTTTTTTAATTCGAAACATTTTCTATCGGTAATTTCGATCTCAAATTACTGACATAACTATTCTGTCGGTAAATCCATTGCTATTAAGCGAATTTCTGATAGTTACTTGACATTTCACCATCTTCTTGGATGTGCTTTTGGAAGAAGATGGGCGGTATTGTGTTCTCTCCCATATAATGGCGTGTAATGGCATATAGTATTAGTTTTTTCTCTCTCTCTCTCTCTCCCACCAAGTGTTTAGGGTTAGATAGCTACTGTAAGAAAATACATGTAATTAACTGAAACTAAAGTAATGATCGTATATGGTCTTATGTAAAAAACAGTACAATTTTTATATTTGGCTCGCTTACTAAATGACTGGCTCAGTTAAACTAATCGGAAGAAGGGTGTGACTTATGGTTCCTTCAAGGTATGGTCGATTATTTCTCTGTACTGGAGCAGTCAGGTTCCCCTTTGCCAGGTCACTGCCAGCTGGCTTCCCCGGCAGCTCTGCTGACTGTGTAAAATCTAATATGTCATCCACAACTTGGAAGGATAGACCAAGATTCTTACCATATTCATACATTAGCATGCAAACATGACTGTCCACCCCACTAAAAATAGCAGCTCCTTTGGTACTAGCAGCAATTAAGGAGGCTGTCTTGTAGTAAGTTCAAGATCACAGTCGAACAAGCTAGATTCCTGCTTTATTTCACCCTCTGCAAAATCCTTGATAACCTGTCATTGAGCAAGTACAATTGTAAATCAGCTTCATTTACAATTTTTTTAAAATTAAGTAATATATAGCATAGTGCAAGAACTCCAAGGTTATATCAGACACTGGACTATATATACACGGAGAATGGAGTAGCAGACCTACCGAGCTGATAAGCTTAATGATTTCAATATTTTCAAGATTTGCTAGGTAACATGACGATTGAGCAAACATAAAGTCCCCAGCCAGTACTGCTACCCTTGTACCATAGTGTTGATGAACAGTTTCCTTCCCAGCAAATTAGCAGCAGTGAACTGAAACTCAGAGAAGGCCTTGCAGTAGGCCCAAAATTAAATTAGAAACAAAAAACAAAATGCAAAATGCAATAAAGTGTGTAATAGATATTTCAGTTTTGCTACTCTACTTGATGTGATAAGTATGAGATCCAATGATCGCGCGGTCAGTACCAGTGATTACTTAGCATATTTCCTTCAGTTTTTAATCTCTGATTAGGGAGCAATTATTTTAACAGTGAAAGTAGTGTATTAGATCACTTTGGATGTGCACATTCAAGCTCATCTCCAGTCAATAGGCTCTAGCATAGTGATTTACATTGAAAGCAGGCTTCAGCTATCACTCATCTATGACATACTGACTGATAAGTAGTGATATATGGCTTAAAATCTCACTCGTCTATGACATACTCTCAGATAAAGTGATGTCTCTCTTCAGATTCCCATAAGTTTATAGGCTTTTTAGAAAGAAAGGATACATATTTCATTGGATCTTCATACAATACAGTGCACAAGCCCATTCAACCAAATATTTCTTCACAATCCCTGCTTGGAAGAATAATCGATAAATTCAGTTGCTGTTCTTAAGGGAAATAGGATTCTAGGGCAACGAACAAGTCCAAATAATCAAAGTTGGCTTCAAAAAATCATAATTTTCATCTCACAGCTAGGTTGACAAGGTCTAACTAATATGCGAGCTTGTTGGTCATCCATCTATTAGAACCCTTCTCTCTTCAGCCTTGGACTGGCTCTGCAAAACTCTAAACAGGGCAAATGGAATTAAAACTTATAATCCTTGGATACATTTCATGAAGCTTTTATATTTAAATCTTTGCATATGTCTAGAAATACTCATTTAGAAATTCTCCAAATGAAGCTAATTTAGGGAGTACAACCATGATATATGTTCTATAAACTGATCTTCTAGTTGCAGTAAGACACAAGACCTTATCCAATACAGATTATAAAGCTAATAACCGGATTGAGTATTCTTTCCATCAAGCATGCTGTACAAGAATATCTGTAAGCATATTACAATAACCAAATAGAGTTTGTTTTCTGTTACCATTCCACAGCTACAAAGACCTCAGCGCTATACAAATACTAAGAATAGAGCATGCAAACTGTAAGTGGGCGTTGGTGACTAACATTAGATCCTTGTACACTGTAAGTTTTAAAATAGCTTGGGTTTTTTCAATAAGCATGTGTTGGTGAATGATGCAGTGACATTAATGAGATTTTTCAAGTTGCTTTGATGTGAGATTCGAAATCCTACCTCTTCACATGTCACTTTCATCCAATACATCGTCATGTATTAAACTTGCAGTGTGGATCATCTCAATAATCTCTGCTAAACGCCGATGTTCAGTTGTAAGTTCCCTGCAAAGCAGAAATGCAATATAATTTTTCTTTTCCATTCAGCACCGTACGAAGCCCTTAAATTCTGATAAAACTTACTTCAACCCAACTACTTCTGCCGTGGCTCTTGACACTAGAAAGACCAGAGCTGGTCACATTCTCTTCCCACCAGCACCAAATATCTGCTCAGCTGCAGACATTAAAACCGTATTTTCTGCAGCAACAATCTACCAGAGCATCTTCATCAGAAATATAAAAGGTTGGATATAAAGAACAAGAAAAAACTATTCTGATCCAGTGCAAAAAGGTATATGACTCATCAATATAGAGGGTAACAGATAATAGAAAGCACACAGGTAGAACATGGAAGCAGGTAAAAGTTCTTATGCAGTGGCCCTCTTTTGCGAACTCATCTTGTGCCAAAATAACCTTGTTTAATTGTACTAAAGTACAGAATCAGTGCTGAATTTAAATTTTTACGCACTACCGCTATGCCAACTTATATCAACTCTCAACATTTGTAGTGGTCTGTCAGCTAACCACTAGTTAATATATTGGTAAAAGTATAGCTACTTGTATAATCTCATGGAACCTCATTCTACTACAAGCAAACATTAACTATTCACTGATTAAGCATCATCCTGACATTCAGATAAATCATAATGCATCTTTCTATGGAATGAAGATGAATGAGCATGCACTTGAGCTAGGAACCAAATTCTCGAGGAAGAGACTAAGGAAGAAGAGCCGATTCCCAGCAAAATAAATTACATACAAGGATAGCTACCACAGCCACAGACTAACACAACAATTCAAGATGACATTTTGAAGCAAAACCACATTCGTATTCCAAGAATCAACAAATCATGAAACACCATCAACTTACATAAAGAATGATATGAAAATTCAGCATCTATCATTAGTGGCATGGAAGAACTCAATAGCATGCAATAACAACGTCCTAACATATGTCTAACTACACAATATCTAACATGTATTAACTACTCAACAACAAATATTTAAAATGGGCACTCACTGACCGAAGATTTTGCTTAAGAGTCTGAAGATCAGCAGCAACCACTTCAAACAAATTTGTTAATGAAACTAGTTCTCTTTGTTGGTGGGAAAAACCACTGGTGGTGGCTTTGAAACACTCAGAGAGAATAAAATACATTTTTTTATTTCAACAACAATAAGCTTACAATAATTAAACAAAAGCTCAATACACACCCTCTTTTTCTCTCTGGTGACCCTTTTTTTCTCTCTAGTGTTTCTCTCTAATCTCTCTACACATAATAGCATAAACTTAGAAGCCTATTTATACACAAATTGAAAGTAAGAAAAATCAAACTTCAAGTGTGAAGGCTGCTGACGGCATACAGCTGGTGACTGGTGGCTAGCGGCTATAAGTGGTGGTTGGGCAGTGACAATTGGTGGCTGCAAGTGGTGGTTGCCTTCCTTAACCTTCTAGATTGAGTTTACTTCAACAAATTTCCCCTTTAAACTCAATCGAGGGATGTCATGTCAAGCATGAACTTCAATCTGATAAATATTTCTCCATTCAACGGCTTTGTAATGATATTTGCAATTTGATCATTTGTCTTGCATGATATCAGTTCAACTTCTTTGTTTTTCACATGTTCTCGGATAAAGTGATGACGTGTATCAATGTGTTTACTTCTTTCATGATACACTGGATTCTTTGCTAATGCAATCGCTGATCGATTATCAATATAAATCTCTGTAGGATTTTCTTGAGGAAATCCCAAATGCTTCAGCATATTCCTTAACCATATTAAATGGCATATAGCTGAGTTGGCAGCAACATACTCAACTTCACAGCTTGATAACATTACTATCGATTGCTTCTTGGATGACCATGTGAAAGATGTATCTCTCATGAAAAAGACAAATCCCGTTGTGCTTTTCCTTTCATCCAGATCTCTACCCCAATCACTATCCGAGTAGCTAACAAGATTGAAGTTTGTACTTGAGGTATAAAACATGCCTTCATTTATTGTTCATTTGATGTAGCGAAGAATTCTCTTGGCTGCATTCAAGTGAGACTGGTCTGGTGTCTCCATGTATCTGCTGATTAGACCAACTCCGTAGAGTATATCTGGTCTGGTACATGTCAAGTACCTTAAGCTTCCTATTAAGCTTTTTAAGTAAGTTGGATCAACATTTCCAACTTTACTTTTCCTCAATTCTAGTCCATTCTCAACTAGAGTTGATACCGGATTGCAACTTTCCATCTTGAACCTTTCAAGAATATCTTTGGCATAACTGCTTTGGGATACAAAAATCCCTTCTTCTTTCTGCACCACTTCTAAGCCAAGAAAATGTGCCATCAGACCAATGGCTGTCATCTCAAACTCCTGTACCATGCTTTTCTTGAAGGCTTCAAACATTGTAGGGTTGTTACTGGTGAATAGCAAATCATCAACATAAAGGCATGCAAATAATAAGCTATCATCCGCTTCTTTCTTCACATATATTGCATGTTCATATGGACACTTTTCAAATCCATTTTCTTAAAAATACCTGTCAATTCTGGTATTCCAAGCACGCGGAGCTTGCTTCAAACTGTAGAGGGCTTTCTTCAACTTGTGTACCTTGCTTTCATTTTCAGCTTCAATGTATCCAAGTGGTTGTTCAACATAGATTTCTTCTTCTAGGAAGCCATTCAGAAATGCTGACTTCACATCGAGTTGATAGATCTTCCATCTATGTTGTGCAGCTAGTGAAATCATTCGTCTGATTGTCTTTAGCCGGGTTACTAGAGCAAATACTTCTCCATAGTCAATGCCTTCTCTCTGTTTGTAGCCTTTTACTACTGATCTTGCTTTGTATCTTTACACTTCTCCTTTTGCATTCTTCTTTGTCTTATAGACCCATTTGACACCTATTGCTTTCTTGTTTTCTGGTAGATTAGTCAGCTTCCAGGTATCATTCTTCTCAATGGCATGTATTTCTTCATCCATTGCTTCTATCCACTTCTCTTCTGTGACAGCTTCGTTGAAGTTAAGTGGGTCATTATCTGCAAAGAAACAAAATAAAGTTGTATCTTCCATGACTTAAGTGGCATCGTACAACTCGTCTAGATTTCTCATCCTTCTTGGTCCTTCTGATGAGGATGCTGATGATGGTGTTGATGATGATTTTGGTGTGTTTCTCCTGTTGAATACAGGGAATCTGTGTACCAGACTTTGTGGCTCTACTGGTAATATTGGACCTTCTGCAAGTACTATTGGTACTTCCACTTCGTCTTCAAGGATCAAATCAGTGCTGATCCATTTGACTGCTTCTTGATCATCATTCCATTGCCAAGTTTTATCTTTTTTAAAGCCACTCTTCACTGTTGGTGATGACACTCAAACACTTTGCTGCATCATATTGGATGTTTAAAGGAAACATCCTATTCTTGGACATCTTCACATAGGCAATCAATCTCCCATTGTAGTCTATAATTGTCATATGACAATTCTTCGTGTAAAGAGTATAACCTTTTCTCCATAAGTTGACCTATACTCACCAAGTTATGCTTTATGGCCGAGACATAGTAAACATCTGCGATGTAGCTATGATCGTCATTCTTCAACTTGATTGGGATGTTGCCTTTACCTTTGAATGAAACTTTTGAGGTATCTCCAAATGTGACTAGACCTTGTATGGTCTCATCTAGATCATCAAATAGATCTCGTTGGCCACACATGTGATTGTTGGCTCCAGTATCTAGATACCAAATATTCTCTTGATTCTCACCAAGTCCTTGTTGGACAAATAATGCAGCTGCTCCTCTGTTGTTGGCATCCTCCTCTGCATAGTTGGCTTGTTCACATACCTCTAATGGAGCTTTCCTTCGACATTCAGTGCTATAGTGCCCAAATTGATTGCAATTATAACACTGGATATTCCTCTTGTCACGGTTATTGTAACCGTCTCCTCTTCCTCTAGGAGTGAATGCTTGTTGTCCTCGACCTCCTCTAGTGGTATTTCTGCCACCTTTTCCTCTGAAACCTGTATTCCAAGAACCTTTTTCTTAGAATTGCTGAAATCCTGCTCGTCTTTGTGGACTTCTTCCTTAAGTGGTATATCCACTTGTTGAAGTGTCCCCTTGCTCATATCTGTTTTTGAGAGATAATTTTGCTTGTAAGGCATGCTCAATTGCCTTATCTCCATTTCTTTTCTCATTCTTTTGCTCATGAGCTTGCAAAGAACTCATAAGCTCATCCACCATCAACTTCTCTACTTCTTTAGACTCTTCAATAGCAACAACAACAAAATCAAATTTTGGATCTAGGGATCTCAAAATTTTCTCAGTAATCCGAGCATTTGTGAGGGCTTCTCCATTTCTTCTCATCTGATTGACTATCACCATGATTCTTGTGTGATAATCAGAAATAGATTTTGAGGACTTCATTTGCAATAATTCAAATTCACCTCGCAAAGATTGGAGACGAATCTTCTTGATTCTGTCAACACCTTTGTATTTTTGTTGGAGAGCTTCCCATATTGCTTTTGATGTTTCTGCGGAAGCAATGATCTTAAATATTGCTTCATCAAGACCTTGATAAATGATGGTCTTTACTTTGTTGTCTTTCTTTCTATTGGCTTTGAGGACTTGCTTTTCTGCCTCTTGTAGAGTATCTTCTACTTCTTTGGACTTCGGTTCATCATAACCATATTGCACAATCTCTATACACTATTGCGAACCAAGAAATGCCTTCAATCTAATACACCAACTATCATAGTTGTCTTTGGTTAGCTTCGGGATGAGTCTTTGTGCATTTTCTGTAGTCATTTTGCTCTTTGAATGACTATATCACCTTTTGGGAGTTGAATTTGGCAAAACGGACACCGTAGATGGATCCGGAATACTCGAAACAATAGGGAACCGGTCTGACTTGGATGAAAATGGGTTAGAAATGGGCTGAACCGGTCAGGAAACCGGTTCTGGATGTCAGGCGGTTCGCTGGGATTGAACTGGGAATATTTTGGGGAATATTCTTCAGCGCGGCTAGCGGCGTGCTTACGGCTCGCCTTTAGAGGCGGCTCGGCTCGGCTCGAATATGGTGCGCATGGGCTACAGTGGCAGAATCTTCAAGTGGCGCGTGTGGGCTACCTTTTGCTCCGATGAAGCTGATTTTTGCACTAGTGAGTTCATATGGATGAAACCTACACTGTGGAATGATCAAAATGTGTTTTTGACAACTTTGAAAATTCAGATATATCCCAAAAACGCTTCTTCAGATATATCCCAAAAACGCTTCTCTTTTCTTACAAACGGGGCTCTAATACCAATTGTTGGTGGGAGAAACCACTGGTGGTGGCTTGGTGGCGGCTTTGAAACACTCAGAGGGGATAAAACACACTGTTTTATTTCAACAACAATAAGCTTACAATAATTAAACAAAAGCTCAATACACACCCTCTCTTTCTCTCTAGTGTTTCTCTCTAGTGTTTCTCTCTAATCTCTCCACACATAATAACATAAACTTAGCTGCCTATTTATACACAAATTGAAAGTAAGAAAAATTAAACTTAAAGTGTGAAGGCGGCTGACAGCATACAGCTGGTGGTTGGTGGCTACAAGTGGTGGTTGGGCGGTGATAACTGGTGGCTGTAAGTAGTGGTTGACTTCCTTGAACTTCTAGATTGAGTTTACTTCAACACTCTTGACTCTTTCTTCAAATTCAGAAGTACGGTGGGACCTTCAGCAACCCCTGTATCAAGCCAAAAATGAACAAAAATACCAACATTTCAAGCATTACAACATATTAAATCAATGGCAGGTGCTTTATTGATGAAGACCAAGCACTTAAATGTTATGTTAAGTAAATGGAATCACCAGAATCATAATGAATTAGGAAAGCACTAAACTGTGGTCAACAAAGAAATGGTTAATGAATGGCAACGGCCTGTGCTACTCTAAAGCAGATTCGATCAGTATTAGTAAGAAGTTACTGATTGTTATTTCTGTTGGATACAGACACTTAACTGTAATCCAACAAATTCAGATTGTTCCGTCGAATACAAATACATTCAGCATCAATAAGACACGAAACTAATACTCTAAGATTTCCTAAAACCAATTTTAAACATAAATACGAAAGGAAAAAACATGAATATCAAAAACAGGAAGCAAAACATAAAATCCAAATTAAAAAAAAAAAGAGTGCAAAAAACATGTACTAGCAAGTAAAGTCTCAGGGGTTTTTGTTGAAGAAACTCGACACCTAGCAATATCTCGCCGGCAACAAACCATTCTCCTGGAACCATAATCCCTGTTACAACTCTTAGAAACTGACTTTGCATAATTCCTCACCGAATACCTATCTATTGAATCACTGGAGGACAAGCTACAAGCCACCAAATGAAGTTTAGCCCTTCTAAAATCAAGATCACGGCAAGTCATTGACATCATTCTCAATAGCAACACCCCAAGAAAGCTAAAAAGAAACAATCTTTCGCTATCCACTTAAAATACCCAGATAGAAAATATTGCTCAATTTGCCATATAACTAACAGCCTGAGAAACAAATAGAGTATTCGGCATGTAGTATCATTTAGAAACAATCTACAATCCTTCAGTTTTTAATGAATTCTTACCATGTAGTATCATTTTCTCTTTTGATGCATGTTACAGGTTACCATGATTTTGTATGAAGTTCTTAGGTTATACCCGCCGGTAATTATGCTTAATCGAGATGTTCATGAAGAAATAAAGCTTGGAAATTTGCTATTACCTGCCGGAATGCAGATCTCGTTGCCAACAATCCTCCTTCACCAAGATCATGAACTATGGGGTGATGATGCCTCTGAGTTCAAACCAGAGAGGTTTGCTGAAGGTGTTTCAAAGGCAACAAAGAGTCAGGTCTCATTCCTTCCATTTGGATGGGGTCCTCGAATATGCGTTGGACAAAACTTTGCTTTGATTGAAGCAAAAATGGCTTTGGCAATGGTTTTACAGCGCTACTCTTTTGAGCTCTCTCCGTCGTATATTCATGCTCCTCGCACAGTCATAACTCTTCAGCCACAGCACGGTGCTCCAATGATATTACGTAAACTCTAAAATGTTTATATGTGACGGGTAAGAGTTATCCCAGGGTATAAAGGAGGCTGGATCTCCCAATAAACCAAACCAAAAAGAAAACCTCTAG
This sequence comes from Populus nigra, assembly GCF_951802175.1. NCBI lineage: Eukaryota > Viridiplantae > Streptophyta > Magnoliopsida > Malpighiales > Salicaceae > Populus > Populus nigra. Next base: position 11,366,153 of record NC_084860.1, read on the forward strand.
TTTATAATATTATGTGCAAATTATGTTATCATGTCCAATGACATATTTGTCATATTAATCACAACATTATAGTACCGTGGGTTGTTTTGAGTGTTTTGATTTTTTTGTTATGAGCCCATTGATCGTAAAAGATTATTTGGGGTGTTTTTTTTTTTTTTCATAGTGAAAGGACTTTTTCATTTCTAAATTCAACAAAACTAAGAGCTATTGACTAAATAGTAAAAATATTTCTTTATTCTGAGATCAAAAAATTATTAGGCTATTGAACAATGATTTTTTTTTTTGTTTTTTCATTATTTATATATAATAAAAATATATTTTTGACCCTAGATAAGACAAAAAATCAGGTTTGTATTTAGAGGTATTTTAGTACTTTCATACAGCTTTTCACATAGCTTTTAGGTAATTACCAAGGTTATAAGAGTTTTTTTAGTATTTTTAAGTTGAGTTTTTAAGCCACACATCATCACTTTGGATGTGCACATTCAAGCTCATCTCCAGTCAATAGGCTCTAGCATAGTGATTTACATTGAAAGCAGGCTTCAGCTATCACTCATCTATGACATACTGACTGATAAGTAGTGATGTATGGCTTAAGATCTCACTCATCTATGACATACTCTCAGATAAAGTGATGTCTATCTTCAGATTCCCACAAGTTTATAGGCTTTTAAGAAAGAAAGGATACATATTTCATTGGATCTTCATACAATACAGTGCACAAGCCCATTCAACCAAATATTTCTTCACAATCCCTGCTTGGAAGAATAATAGATAAATTAAGTTGCTGTTCTTAAGGGAAATAGGATTCTAGGGCAATGAACGAGTCCAAATAATCAAAGTTGGCTTCAAAAAATCATAATTTTCATCTCAAAGCTAGGTTGACAAGGTCTAACTAATATGCGAGCCTGTTGGTCATCCATCTATTAGAACCCTTCTTTCTTCAGCCTTGGACTGGCTCTGCAAAACTCTAAACAGGGCAAATGGAATTAGAACTTATAATCCTTGGATACATTTCATGAAGCTTTTATATTTAAATCTTTGCCTATGTCTAGAAATACTCATTTAGAAATTCTCCAAATGAAGCTAATTTAGGGAGCACAACCATGATATATGTTCTATAAACTGATCTTTTAGTTATAGTAAGACACAAGACCAGAAGACCTTATCCAATACAGATTATAAAGCTGATAACCGGATTGAGTATTCTTTCCATCAAGCATGCCGTACAAGAATATCTGTAAGCATATTACAATAACCAAATAGAGGTTGTTGTCTGTTACCATTCCACAGCTACAAAGACCTCAGCGCTATACAAATACTAAGAATAGAGCATGCAAACTGTAAGTGGGCGTTGGTGACTAACATTAGATCCTTGTACACTGTAAGTTTTAAAATAGCTTGGGTTTTTTCAATAAGCATGTGTTGGTGAATGATGCAGTGACATTAATGAGATTTTTCAAGTTGCTTTGATGAGAGATTCGAAATCCTACCTCTTCACATGTCACTTTCATCCAATACATCGTCATGTATTAAACTTGCAGTGTGGATCATCTCAATAATCTCTGCTAAACGCCGATGTTCAGTTGTAAGTTCCCTGCAAAGCAGAAATGCAATATAATTTTTCTTTTCCATTCAGCACCGTACGAAGCCCTTAAATTCTGATAAAACTTACTTCAACCCAACTACTTCTGCCGTGGCTCTTGACACTAGAAAGACCAGAGCTGGTCACATTCTCTTCCCACCAGCACCAAATATCTGCTCAGCTGCAGACATCAAAACCGCATTTTCTGCAGCAACAATCTACCAGAGCGTCTTCATCAGAAATATAAAAGGCTGGATATAAAGAACAAGAAAAAACTATTCTGATCCAGTGCAAAAAGGTACATGACTCGTCAATATAGAGGGTAACAGATAATAGAAAACAGACAAGTAGAACATGGAAGCAGGTAAAAGTTCTTATGCAGTGGCCCTCTTTTGTGAACTCATCTTGTGCCAAAATAACCTTGTTTACTTGTACTTAAGTACAGATTCAGTGCTGAATTTAAATTTTTAGGCACTACCGCTATGCCAACTTATATCAACTCAGAATATTTGTAGTGGTCTATCAGCTAACCACTAGTTAATATATTGGTAAAAGTTCTTTCTTCATTGATCTACTAGGACATATGCTACTACAAGCAAACATTGACTATTCACTGATTAAGCATCATCCTAACATTCAGATAAATCATAATGCATCTAGGGAATGAAGATGAATGAGCATGCACTTGAGCCAGGAACCAAATTCTTGAGGAAGAGACTGAGGAAGAAGAGCCAATTCCCAGCCAAATAAATTAAATACAAGGATAACTACCACAGTCACAGACTAACACAACAATTCAAGATGGCATTTTGAAGCAAAACCACATTCGTATTCCAAGAGTCAACAAATCATAAAACACCATCAACTTACATAAAGCACATTATGAAAATTCAGCATCTATCATTATTGGCATGGAAGAACTCAATAGCATGCAATAACTATGTCCTAACATGTGTCTAAATACACAATATCTAACATGTATTAACTACTCAACAACAAATATCTAAAAAGGGCACTCACCGACCGGAGATTTTGCTTAAGAGTCTGAAGGTCAGCAGCAACCACTTCAAACAAATTCAGAAGTACTGTGGGACCTTCAGCAACCCCTGTATCAAGCCAAAAATGAACAAAAATACCAACATTTCAAGCATTACAACATATTAAATCAATGGCAGGTGCTTTATTGATGGAGACCAAGCACTTAAATGTTATGTTAAGTAAATGGAATCACCAGAATCATAATGAGTTAGGAAAGCACTAAACTGTGGTCAACAAAGAAATGGTTAATGAATGGCAACGGCCTGTGCTATCAATACAAGGAAAAAACATGAATATCAAAAACAGGAAGCAAAACATAAAATCCAAATTTTTTAAAAAAAAAAGAGTGCAAAAAAACATGTACTAGCAAGTAAAGTCTCAGGGGTCTTTGTTGAAGAAACTCGACACCTAGCAATATCTCGCCGGCAACAAACCATTCTCCTGGAACCATAATCTCTGTTACAACTCTTAGAAACTGACTTTGCATAATTCCTCACCGAATACCAATCTATTGAATCACTGGAGGACAAGCTACAAGCCACCAAATGAAGTTTAGCCCTTCCAAAATCAAGATCACGGCAAGTCATTGACATCATTCTCAATAGCAACACCCCAAGAAAGCTAAAAAGAAACAATCTTTTGCTATCCACTTAAAATACCCAGATAGAAAATATTGCTCAATTTGCCATATAACTAACAGCCTGAGAAACAAATAGAGTATTCGGCATGTTGAAAGTGTGTTTTTTTTTTTAAAAAAATTGATTTAAATTAATTTTTTGTTTTATTTTTTTTAAATTAGTTTGATGTTTTATATGAATTTTTTTAAAAGAAATATTATTTTAATATATTTTTAAATAAAAATAATTTAAAAAACAAAATAATTGAAGTGTTAAAATTTTAGATTAGATATAATTTTATAAAATATTTTTTATTTAAAAATACATCAAAATATATTAAAACAATCCTTCAAAATAAATCATAAATCATAAAAACCAAAACTATCATTTTGATTACTAAACAACCGTTCAGTTTCTTTAGAAAATGATTTTTTTTATTCTTTAAATTTAAAGATTAAAATATAAATAAAAAAATCTACAATAAAATAATAAGCAGTTTTAGCCTTTTCTTAATCTTAAGCTGAATTTTTTCAAGGCACATCAAGGCCTCTAACTTGCCTTCACAAAAGTAGTTAGAATCGGATTACGAAATAGATGGGTTCCATTCAAATTTCAAAGTCAATGAAAAAAATTTAATGGGCCCCGATGTATAGGAGAACCTAACCTGTTGGTTCTTCTGAGTTCTGATCCTGAATCAAACAACACTTGCTGGTTGCTACTTTGCATCCGAATTCCCACACCCTCGCGCACTTCTATCATAGTTTATGTTTTGGGCTTCTGAGGTGTAAGTTTGCTGGGAGCTTGCAATTCAATTTTGGATCCTTTATCGGGAGATCAGCAATTAAATGAGGCCTGACAAAATTAGGCAAGAATGTATGTCAGACCAACTCTTCTGCTTCCTTGCAGCAATATATTTCCAGCAGACAAGCTGAGAGGAATTACTTCCTGGACCAAGGCTTAGGCATAGATGCAGTTGCTATAGCCTGCAAATTGACACAAAATTGTCGGAAGCATGACATGAAAATGTCTTCATTGTTGCCAGAAGGATAACGCATTGCATCATACATGTAGTAGTCCTTACTTGGATCAGTCTTGACAATGTGATATGGATACAAACGTGGCCAGTCATCAAACGTGGCCAGTCATCAAACGTGGCTAACATCTCCAGAATATGGGTACAAGAACGTGGGTTCATGCAGGGAGTTCACGACCAGAGTGTTGTCTCAGGAACGTGGGTTCATGCAGGATAATTCATGCATTACTGCAGAGTGGACAACGTGATCTATAGTAATGGATTAGTGGTGTAATTAATTCCTTGTTAATTGTTTGTCATTCTGTTTTGTTAATTCTGTTTTCTTAATTCCTGTTATGTATAGCTATAAATGCCAATTGGTAATTGAATAGAACTATGCAGAAAATTAATCCAATTATCACGATTCTCTCCCCTGTCTTCCTTCTTCCTTCTTTCTCCTTAAATTAATTCTATCAGTGGTATCAGAGCCTAGTTCTCATAGCTTCAATCATGGATACTCGTGGCAAGTCAAATGCGGAGTTTCGCAACGAAGTTAATGAAATCCTACTTCGACATGAGTCGAGTTTTGATCAAGTTAATGCTACACTTCAAGCAGTATTGACAAAGCTCCAAGCTCTTCGTACTACCCGCAACCTCAGTAGTAATTCACCTGAATTAATCCCTTTGCTAATGAAGAGTCTTCATGACAATAACCAACTCACTCTCAACCAGCTAACCATCATCAACATCACAATCTCAAGTTATCCTTTCTAAAATTTGGTGGAGATGATCCTATCGGTTGAATTTACAAGGCAGAGCAATATTTTGAATTTCAAAACATTATGCCAAACCAGCAGGTTCAGTTAGCCTCTTTCCATCTAGAGGGCATTGCTTTACAGTGGCATAGATGGTTGACCAAGTTTCGCGGGCCGCTAACGTGGGAGGAGTTGACCAAGGCGATACAACAACGATTCGGTCCAACAGACTATGAAGACCCATCGGAAGCTTTGACTCGTCTTAAACAAAACACAATGGTGGCAGCATACCAAGAAGCTTTTGAGAGACTCTTACATCAAGTTGATGGTCTGCCGGAAAATTTCTTAATTGGTTGTTTTATTGCAGGACTTCGAGATGAGATTCGTTTGGATGTTAAAATCAAACAACCTCATACCCTGGCAGAGACAATAGGAGTGGCGAGGTTGATTGAGGAACGAAATCAGTTGCACAAGAGAGCCCCTTTTCCAATAAGGGCAGGACCAATTCCAGTGATAACAAAAGCATCACTTAACCCCACGGCTGGAGTGCTGGGGCCACCACAAGGCCAAAGAATTAATTCAAGTTCCAACCCATCATCAACACCTTTTCGCAGGATTACTAATCAAGAGGCCAGAGATCGTAGAGAGAAGGGCTTACTATTGCGACGAAAAGTTTGTTCCAGGACATCATTGCCAACGTCCACAGTTGTTTATGATTTGGGACTCTCCTGACTCCTGCACTAACGAGATGGCTAACGACCAGTTAGAAGTGGAAAATGAAATCATTCCTGAGATTTCTTTCCATGCCATGACTGGAACCGATCATCCACAAACTGTGCGTGTCATAGGGCAGCTGAAGAATAAGAAGGTAATGTTACTGGTAGATGGAGGCAGTACTCACAATTTCATTGATGAAGCTATTGTTTCTAAGTTTGGTTTGCCAGTGAACCGGGAGAAGAAATTTCAAGTTATGGTGGCTAATCAAGAGAAGATAGATTGTGTGGGGCAGTGTCGGGCACTCACCATCAACATTGAAGGTTATCCAGTCACTGCTGATTTTTACATCCTTCCTGTGGCAGCATGCCAACTCGTGCTTGGAGTGCAATGGCTGGAAACCCTTGGTCCTGTGGAGATGGACTATAAGAAGCTGACCATGTCTTTCACAAAAGATGGTGTATCTCATACTTTCCATGGAATCAAACCAACGAGCATCGCAGCCTTGACTGAGAAGGAACTTTATGGCTTGCAGGGTGTTGGTTTTTTTCTTCCAAATAACACCAACTGCAAGCAATGTTCAGAAACCTTCTTATTCGCCTGACATGAGCTCACTTTTAGCTAAATATTCTTCAGTCTTTGCAGCCCCTACAGGATTACCACCCCTACGAACGCATGATCATCAAATTCTACTATAACCACAAACTGTGCCAGTAAGTGTCCGACCTTACAGATATCCTTATTATCAGAAAACTGAAATTGAGAAAATGGTGCAAGAGCTGCTACAGACTGGACTGATAAGACCAAGCAACAGTCCATTTTCTTCTCCTGTTTTGTTAGTGAAGAAACCGGATGGAGCATGGAGGTTCTGTGTAGATTACCGTGCTTTGAATGATATTACGATCAAAGATAAGTATCCTATTCCGGTGATTAATGAATTATTAGATGAACTTCATGGATCAAAAATTTATTCGAAATTGGATCTGCGTTCTGGTTATCATCAAATCAGAGTACGCGAGGAAGATGTTCCTAAAACAGCTTTTTGCACTCACGAAGGTCATTACGAGTTTGTAGTGATGCCGTTTGGCCTCACCAATGCGTCAGCAACATTCCAAAGCCTCATGAATGAGCTTTTTCGCCCTCATCTTCGAAAATTCATCTTGGTGTTCTTTAACGATATTCTTGTATATTCAAAATCATGGGAAGAACACCTTATGCATTTGCAAACTGTACTTAATATATTGTCCACTAACTCCTTGTTTGCAAAGGCGGAGAAATGTTGTTTCAGAGTTTTACAGGTGGACTACCTGGGGCATCAAATTTCTGCACAAGGGGTATCAGTTGATCCCAAGAAAATTCAGGCAGTATTGGATTGGCCGAAACCAACAACTATGAAAAAGATGCGTGGCTTCCTCGGGTTGGCTGGATGTTATCGTAAATTTATACGTCACTTTGGTGGGATATCAGCTCCTCTAACACAGCTCTTGCATAAAGACAGCTTCCACTGGACAGCGGTAGCAGAACAGGCCTTCAAACAACTCAAAGAGGCATTAACGATACCACCTGTTTTGCGCCTTCCTGATTTCACCCAACAATTTGTTGTGGAATGTGATGCAAGTGGAATTGGTCTGGGTGCCATTCTGACTCAGAATAATCAACCAGTGGCATATTTCAGTGAGGCGTTAAAAGGGTCAGCCTTGGCATTATCCACCTATGAAAAGGAAATGCTAGCCATCGTCAAAGTTGTTAAGAAATGACGTCCTTATTTGCTGAGGAAGACGTTTACTCTTCGCACAGATCAAAGAGTCTTAAGTATTTGTTGGAACAACGAATTACTACTCCTGCTCAGACACGATGGCTGCCAAAGTTGCTTGGTTATGATTACAAGATTGAATATAAACGTGGACTTGAAAATCAAGGTGCAGACTCCTTATCTCGTGTCGTGGAATTCCAATTTTTGTCTCTTTCTTTACCCTTGGCAGATTGGTGGTCCTTGCTGCAACATGAGGTCCTTGAAGATCCTTTTTATCAAAAGTTACTGCAGCAGGGCTCTTCTTCACTCAATCAGTCCTTACAACTGCGGGATGGTGTATGGTTTAAGAAAGGCAAGGTTTTCTTGAATCCTGTTTCTTCCTTCATTTCCAAGGTATTAGCCTATGGTCATTCATCTCTAGTCGGTGGCCATTTTAGATATCACAAGACTCTTGCTCGTATTAAACACAATTTCCTCTGGTCTGGCATGCGTGGGATGGTTAAAGACTACTTGAAAGAATGTGATGTCTGTCAAAGATTCAAGAACGATTGCATGAAACCGTTAGGCTTGCTTCAACCTTTGCCAATTCCTACCAGAATATGGACTGATATTTCAATGGATTTCATTGAAGGCTTGCCATCCTCTAACGGGTATTCTGTTATCATGGTTGCTGTCGACCGTTTGACAAAGTATGCTCATTTTGTAGCATTAAAACACCCTTTTTCTGCTGCAACCGTGGCTAAAGCTTTTATCACCAATGTGGTTCGCCTGCATGGAATTCCAACGTCGATTGTTAGTGATCGTGACAAGGTGTTTCTTAGTTCTTTTTGGCAGGCATTGTTCCAATTACAGGGTACTCAACTATGCATGAGCTCAAGTTATCACCCGCAATCCGATGGCCAAACTGAAGTAATGAACCGCACCTTGGAGCAATATCTCCGTTGCTTTACTGGTGATCAACCAAGAAAGTGGGTGGAATGGCTTTCATGGGCAGAATACAGTTACAACACTGCTACTCATTCGTCCACCAAATTAACCCCTTTTGAAGCTGTTTATGGAACTCCACCTCCAACCTTGTTGACATATGTTCGAGGTACTTCTCGTATTCAAGCAGTGGATGAGTGTTTACGTGATTGCGATGCCATTTTAAAAGACTTAAGGCATAATCTTCAGCTGGCTCAGAATCGCATGAAGTGTCAAGCAGATCAACATAGGCGCGATATCTCATTTAATGTGGGGGATTATGTGTATTTGAAGTTGCAGCCTTACAAACAGACTTCTGTGGCCTTACGCTTATCTCAGAAACTTTCTCCTCGTTTCTTTGGTCCCTATCAGATTATTGGCAAAATTGGTCTGGTTGCCTATAAATTGTCATTGCCCGCAGGCTCCCAAATCCATAATGTGTTCCATGTCAGTTTGCTGCGAAAGTATCACGGGTCAGGTATTCAGGCTTCCCCACAGCTTCCCTTGCATTCCGATGCCTCTGCTTGTCTTTCAGAGCCTGAAGCAATCTTGGATCGCAGAACCATTCGTAAGGGAAATTATCGCCCCAAGTCTGAAATTCTAGTCTAATGGAAGAATGCTCCTGCAGAAGATGCAACTTGGGAGAATGAGTGGCGTTTCAGTAAGTCTTATCCTTCCTTCATCCTTGTGGACAAGGATTCTTAAACGGGTGGGAATGATATGGATACAAACGTGGCCAGTCATCAAACGTGGCTAACATCTTCAGAATATGGGTACAAGAACGTGGGTTCATGCAGGGAGTTCACGACCAGAGTGTTGTCTCAGGAACGTGGGTTCATGCAGGATAATTCATGCATTACTGCAGAGTGGACAACGTGATCTGTAGTAATGGATTAGTGGTGTAATTAATTCCTTGTTAATTGTTTGTCATTCTGTTTTGTTAATTGTTTGTCATTCCTGTTATGTATGGCTATAAATGCCAATTGGTAATTGAATAGAACTATGCAGAAAATTAATCCAATTATCACGATTCTCTCCCCTGTCTTCCTTCTTCATTCTTTCTCCTTAAATTAATTCTATCACAATGAGGCCAGAGTCCCTGAAATCACAATTCCAGTGGTTCCTTCCCTTACATTGGTAGTACAGATTCATGGCTATTGATGCATGGCTTATGAGACTATCTGGAGAAAAGCAAGGGTAACCCTTTTGTAGAATCTGGCAATCCACGTGAGAGCATGCGTAATTGATATTCGCTGGTAAAGTTGCTTGATCCGACGATGGCTTGGCCACACACCAAGTTTTCTGCAATATTATTGTCAAAGCAAATTTCTTGGAATTAGGACAATGTACAACCAAAAATTTACCCAATTTAAGTTGGATTCGTTTACTTTCCAACGTATGTTTGTGTGAATAGAGATGTTGATAGTTGCTACCTGTTCATTAGCCATGACAGAACTTCCACCTGCAAAAATATGAACAGAGAAGAAATCCCAAAATAAGACCATTTGCCATTTATTGTAGTGATCATGATAAACCCAACACAGATTTGAGAAGAAACAAACTAAAATATACTGTAATTGAGGAAATAAATTTGTCGTGTTTAAATAGCATGTGCAACTTTCTTTGAGCTACAATGATGGATGTCCATGGCTAGAATTGCATCGGTAGTACCTCTTTTCCATGGCATTGATGATGGCGTAGCCATAATATGGCTCGAGCAATCCTTTTCCTTAATTATTTTTTTTTTATTTTTTGTTTTTTTCCCTCTTTTCTCTAGCCCTCACGAGGACCCAGCCGATCCGGAATCAGATTAAAAACAATATAGAAAAAATCATGACCTGATATGACATGGCTGACTTGACGGGTTGAATCGGTAAAATCTGGTCAAAAACTCGGTTGTAACCCGTTGATTTTTGTTTTTTTACTAAAACGACGTCATTTTTAGTTTTTTTAAATAGAGATTGACTTAGGTGACCTGGTCAAAATCAGGAATCGGGTCTTGAACCGGGCCGAGTTTAAAAACTATGCCTTAAAAAGAAATAAAAAACACAATTTTAATCTACAGTAACTTATTTAACTTCTTAGAACAAAGCATAATCATGCTTTCAATGTCAAACCATGTGATCATCTGGGAAGAAATGAAAATATCATCTAACTTATAAATGGATCTTCATGCTGAGATTCTAATGAACATTTATTTATTTATTTATTTTATCTACTCCAACCAACAATTTATTTATTCTTATGAATTAATTAATTTAATGACTACAACCGTAAAGAATCAAAACAAAAGGAATATTAGTTTATGTTGCATGAATTAATGATAAGGAAAAGGAATATTAGTTTATGCTGAGATTCTAATTTGTTTATTCTCATGAATTAATGATATGGAGATGGCCATTCACAATTGACTTTTCTGCCACACAAACAATAAAAAAAATATCACACTCCCCCTTCTAGAATCATTGAAACTTGCTTGGAAAGAAATGTTTGAAGGCAATAATATTTAATTGGTCTCTCTGCGCACATCACCTGCCCAAAGTCTTCTTCTTATCTCTCGCTCTCTGATTCATTTCTGGATTTATTTCTTCGTGTAAAAATGACAATAACAGTCACTTCAATTCTAGTCTCCATTGTTTATGTTACAGTGCTAAGATGGGCATGGAGACTTTTGAACTGGGTTTGGTTTCGGCCGAAGAAGGTCGAGAGGTGCTTGAGACAACAAGGTTTTGCAGGCAAGCCTTACAGGCTTTTGTTTGGAGACTGGAAAGAAAGTTCAGATATGTTGAAAGAAGCAAGGACCAAACCCATTGGTTTATCAGACGCTCTTCTACCTCGAGTCATGCCCTTCCTCCATCAACAGGTCAACGATTATGGTATTCAATACGCAACCCTTTATTATCTCTCTCGTAGAAAAGATGATTTTTCTTGTTAGTTAAATATTTCTCTGATTTATTAAGAAATTCCTTTTGTTTTCATGGTATGCGTATTTGATCTCCTGGTAGTGTTGGTTTCCTAGTAGACAGAACAGTACTAATTACTAATAGTTGAAAACATTGGTTTCCAAGTCAGTATTGAACTTGTTATTAGTTGGCTAGAGGTTGTATAAATATAAATAAAAGAACTTGTATCTTAAATAAGATTATGTTTATTTTTGTGTTTTAAAATTGTTTTTAAAAAAATAATTTTTTTTTATTTTTTTACTTTAAATTATTTTTTTTAATATTTTTAGATCGTTTGGATGTTAAAATAAATTTTAGAAAATAAAAAAATATTATTTTGATTTATTTTTAAATAAAAAAATATATTAAAAAATAATTGTTATTATAATACCAAAGATTCTAAATATATATAGTGTGGTCGAAAACCAATAATATTGTGTGCGTGGAGAAACAAAAAGAAAAAAAAAGAGAGTAAATTATGACTGTGTTTATCGAATGGATACATAATAGTATATAGGTTGCATGTAATAATCTAGATGGTGTATAATGGGTGCATAGTGATTAGTTTAGGTTGTGTATAATATTACCTATTGATGTGTTCATAAAAATATAAAAATCTACTAGAAAAAGAAATAAAAATTCTCTTACAAGAATTTTACCTTAAAGTGTGAAGTGCAATTTTTTCTGGGTTTGGATTTCTTTTGTTCATAACTCAATTCGAGCCTCGTGTATTTCCATCAACAGAAGAATACACACACACACACACACACACACACGCTAATAAATGTGCTTCCTCTGACGATGCAGGTAAGAATTCATTTATGTGGATTGGGCCAAAACCAAGAGTGAACATCATGAACCCTGATCAGATAAGGGACGTATTCATGAAGATAAATGAATATCAGAAGCCCTCGCACCCGCTGTTGAAACTTATAGTATGTGGACTTGCTAGTCACGGGGGTGAAAAATGGGCTAAACATAGAAAGATAATCAACCCAGCATTCCATCAAGAGAAGCTAAAGGTGATCATGATAGTCTCAACTTATTTGCCTATAAGCATCCATGCTATTCGATTGCCTTGAATGAGTAGCATGCATGTTGTGCTCTCATATAGCTGTAATATACAATTTTGGATGATGATATGTTCTGTTTGCTTGTTACAGCTTATGATACCTGCGTTTTACGAAAGTTGTAGCGGGATGATTAACAAGTGGGAGAAGCTGGTCTCTGTAGACGAGGGGCCATGTGAATTGGATGTCTGGCCTGATCTTCAAGGCTTAACATGTGATGCTATTTCTCGAACGTCGTTTGGAAGTAATTACGAAGAAGGAAAAAGAATATTTGATCTCCTCAAGGAACTTACCCATCTTACAGCTCATGTTATAATAAAAGCAATTGTCATACCAGGGTACAGGTAACTCTTTATTCTGTTTTTGCTGGACATTACAATTCAGTTCCTTCAAGTTAGTCCTTGTTCAATGAGATATATCTTAAAAGTAAGAAGCAGAACAAATCCAAATCTCTTGACAACATGTTCATGGATTGCATGTAGGTTCCTGCCGATCCCATCTAATAGAAGGCTAAAAGCTATTGACAAAGAAATAAAAGCTTCTCTTAATGCTCTCATCAACAAAAGAGAGAAAGCAATGAGTGCTGGTGAAGATGCAAAGAAAGACTTGTTGGGTTTACTTCTGGAATCCAATTTTAGAGAAATACAAGAGCATGGAAATACCAAGAGCGTCGGAATGAGCATTGAAGATGTGATTGACGAATGTAAAATATTCTACGTTGCTGGACAAGAAACAACCACAGTTCTTCTTACCTGGACCATGGTTTTATTGGCTCAGTATCCGAATTGGCAAGCACGCGCAAGAGAAGAGGTTGTGCAAGTCTTTGGTAACAAAAAACCAGATTTCGATGGGCTAAATCACCTTAAAGTTGTGAGTATTTCTCTGCATTTGCAACTGAATTCGTCTACATCAATATTGTCTTATTTATTGTTAAGAACACAGAGCATTCTTGCATTTAAAATGCAAGCTTAGGTATCCTTAGAAGAAAAAGTAAGATAGTAGGAAAAAAACGTTCATGTTTTCTTTCGTTGAATTATTAATCGGCCAAAATGACGGGGAAAAGCGACCAACAGATGAGTACGCAAGCAAGCTAGGAGGTGACATCTATATACATTAAGAATGAGATTTACTAGTTCTTGGATCAACATAAAAATTCTCAATTTAGTAAGTTGAAATGGCATGTAAATGATCTCTATATATGCGATATTTTATTTTATCTAAGTGGATCGCATGTCACCTTTCTGATGGATTTTTACCATGTAGTATGATTTTCTCTTTTGATGCATGTTACAGGTTACCATGATTTTGTATGAAGTTCTTAGGTTATACCCGCCGGTAATTATGCTTAATCGAGATGTTCATGAAGAAATAAAGCTTGGAAATTTGCTATTACCTGCCGGAGTGCAGATCTCGGTGCCAACAATCCTCCTTCACCAAGATCATGAACTATGGGGTGATGATGCCTCTGAGTTCAAACCAGAGAGGTTTGCTGAAGGTGTTTCAAAGGCAACAAAGAGTCAGGTCTCATTCCTTCCATTTGGATGGGGTCCTCGAATATGCGTTGGACAAAACTTTGCTTTGATTGAAGCAAAAATGGCTTTGGCAATGATTTTACAGCGCTGCTCTTTTGAGCTCTCTCCGTCGTATATTCATGCTCCTCGCACAGTCATAACTCTTCAGCCACAGCACGGTGCTCCAATGATATTACGTAAACTCTAAAATGTTTATATGTGACGGGTAAGAGTGATCCTCTAGTTTATAATATTATGTACAAATTATGTTATTATGTTATCATTTCCAATGACATATTTGTCATATTAATCACAACATTATAGTTCTTTCCCACATAATATTAACTAAAGTAATGATCTTTGGATGTTACTGTGTTCTTTCCCACATAATATGACATGTAATGGCATATAATAATTGAAAATACATGTAACTGAAACTAAAGTAATGATCGTATCAGTTTATATGGTCAAATGTAAAAAACAGTACAATTTTTATATTTCGCTCGCTTACTAAATTACTGGCTCAGTTAAACTAATCGCAAGAAGGGTAGTAACTGAATATATGTATAATTAGCTGACATCACAGCTCAATGGCTTGGAAGAAATATAGAATGAGTCTCCAGCAGCTTCTCTTCTGCAGGGCTTGTCTGAAATGCAGAAAATAATCCTGGCACCCATAGAGGCTTGTTGCTTAGTATTTTTCGCTATATGGCTCCGCACTTGTTGTAAATTATTGTTTTTTGATCAACGAATAACTTGTACAACAAGATGTATTGTACTAATGAACCCGTTCGAGATTGCACAGCACCATTTCCTCGAGAGCTGGTTCATAGGATCCCCGAGGAAGACATCTGAGATTCTGAATTGCAAGGTCAGCTCTCTCTTTTGCCAATTCCTGTGCCCTTTCAATGCCACCACAGTCCATAACCAACGCAGTAGCTTCATCAAGAGAACCACTCCCACGGAACTCGGTTATTTCTCTTAGTTTTGGTGATTTCTCTAGAGCAAATATTACTGGAGCAGTCAGGTTCCCCTTTGCCAGGTCACTGCCAGATGGCTTCCCCGGCAGCTCTGCTGACTGTGTAAAATCTAATATGTCATCCGCAACTTGGAAGCATAGACCAAGATTCTTACCGTATTCATACGTTAGCACGCATGCATTACTGTCCACCCCACTAAAAATAGCAGCTCCTTTGGTACTAGCAGCAATTAAGGAGGCTGTCTTGTAGTAAGCTCAAGATCACAGTCGAACAAGCTAGATTCCTGCTCTATTTCACCACTTGCAAAATCCTTAATAAACTGCCATTGAGCGAGTATAATTGTAAATCAACTTCATTTACAATTTTTTAAAATTAGATAATATATAGCATATATAGTGCAAAAACTCAAGGTTATATCAGACACTGGACTATATATACTCGGATATACAGAATTGAGTTGCAGACCTACCGAGCTGATAAGCTTAATGACTTCAATATTTTCAAGATTTGCTACTCTACTTGATGAAAATGCAATAAAGTGTGTAATAGATATTTCAGTTTTGCTACTCTACTTGATGTGATAAGTATGAGATCCGATGATGGCACAGTCAGTACCAGTGATTACTTATTAGTATATTTCCTTCAGTTTTTAATCTCTGTATTACATCACTTTGGATGTGCATATTCAAGCTCATCTCCAGTCAATAGGCTCTAGCATAGTTATTTACATTGAAAGAAGGCTTCAGCTATCACTCATCTATGACATACTGACTGATAAGTAGTGATGTATGGCTTAAGATCTCACTCATCTATGACATACTCTCTGATAAAGTGATGTATCTCTTCAGATTCTCACAAGTTTATAGGCTTTTAAGAAAGAAAGGATACATATTTCATTGGATCTTCATACAATACAGTGCACAAGCCCATTCAACATCCCTGATTAGAAGAATAATAGATAAATTCAGTTGCTGTTCTTAAGGGAAATAGGATTCTAGGGCAACGAACAAGTCCAATAATCAAAGTTGGCTTCAAAAAATCATAATTTCATCTCACAGCTAGGTTGACAAGGTCTAACTAATATGCGAGCCTGTTGGTCATCCATCTATTAGAACCCTTCTCTCTTCAGCCTTGGACTGGTTCTACAGGGAAAAAATTGAAAATATCATCTAACTTATAAATGGCTCTTCATGCTGAGATTCTAATGACCATTTATTTATTTATTTATTTTATCTACTCCTACAGTTAAGTTAATTACGAGATTGTTTTGTATTAACTATGGTGGTGCTTAAGGGAGCAGCCAGCCATCCTTTGTATTTATACTTGTAGGGTTTTGTACAATATAATGATGGAATGTATTATATATGATAACTATTCCTATATAAGAGTATTTACATATATAGGGTCTCTTTCTTTAATACATCCCATCAAGCTGAAGATGGAGGTTCCACCCGAAGCTTGGATCAAGAGTAAGCAAACGAGGCTGGAGGAAGAGGCTTATGTAGATAGACAGGTAGAGGAGAAAGCTTGAGGCAACGATGTTGCGGACGACGCAGACAAAACATATAGACCATCTCTACTCTGACCGGAAAGAAGAACTTTCTTTGTCATGAGATCCTTAACATAAAATAGAGAGGAATGAAATTCAAAAAATACGTCTCAAGATAAAATTTTTGAACAGATAGCAGGGGTTTTTGAATGGCAGGAACATGTAAAATATTGGATAAAGTAAACATGCGGTTTGGTCAGCGAATTTTAGAGTGAGCAATATATGAGATAAAAAGACCCTTACCATCACCAACATGCAGATAATCATTTCCAAGATAAGGTTTTGAACTCGTCATACTTACAAGGTCTGATGTGAGCGTCGTGTGAACCGCTCAGACGTCACGTGCTCAAGATAGTGCGGCCATATATCTTCCGAGATGTATATCGGTTTGAAATCCCTCCAAACTGCAACTTCGTTCCAGCCTTGGAAACCCCTATCTCTTATGGTTTTTTTGCCTTTTTTTGTGCTTCATACCAAAAATCACGCAACCTACTTCACGCAACCAAAAATTACATTTCGAAACATAAATTTTTTTCTAAAAAAATCTTGTATCGTTTTCGATGTTACCTAGTTGTCGCGTGATTTTCTCACACCCTCCTCGCAACAGTGTTATGCTCACTGTCCCAGCAGAATTTGTCTTGTGTATAAATAATTAATTTTAAATGAAAATAATAATTTATTTACAATTATATAAATAATTTATTAGAAATAAGCTGAAAATTATAAATTAACACCAATCTAAAATCTGTCAAACCATGCATTGATTTGAGGCATCCATTCAGGATGCTTGGATATCTGACTCCATTGAAACAATGGAATCTCCATCGACGATTTAAACGCCGATGATATTACTCGGGCGGCCTCAATGTTTGTGAACCTGAATTATTTCATAAATTATGTTGTAATTTTTTTTAAAAAAAAACTAAAACCTTAACAAACTTACATTGAAAGGTCGTCCTTCCATTGTGCCTTGTACTTGCGGGTAAATTGATTCCATTGTGAAGGCACGCTGCCTCTACGCTGTGAACTAGTGCTAGAAGAGGCAACATCGGTTGATGGCGCAGGTGGTGTAGGTGCCTCTTCTTGAGAGGCACCTAAGGAAATATCATCCTCGCTGTTAGACGAACTAGCTGCGACCATACGTGAGCGACCATCTCTGGTTTTTATTTTACACATCTACATAATTTTATACAAATAATTATATAATTAAATTCAAATGTTAAAAAAATTCGACATCACCTCCCCTATATTGGATACTATCCAAATCCACAACCTGCACATATTAACAATAGCCACAACTAGTTGACCTAATCTATACTAATTATTTCAACATATTCAATTACTAATCCTAAGGTAAATTCAACATTAAGAATTACAATTCAATAAATTATTCAATAATTATGCCAATACAACAATAAAATATATTCAATAAAAAAAACTCTAGACTAACAATTAAAATTAATAGAAAAAATTAAACATAAATCATGCAATAATAGAGTAAAATTAATAATTATTCCAAAATATTCAATTACTAATACTAAGGTAAATTCAACATAAACAATTACAATTCAAAAAATTATTCAATAATTATGCCAATACAACAAAACAATAAATTCAAAAAAAAACTCTAGACTAACAATCAAAATAAATGGAAAAAATTAAAAACAAATAATGCAATAATAGAGTAAAATTAATAATTATTCCAAAATATTCAATTACTAATACTAAGGTAAATTCAACATTAACAATTACAATTCAAAAAATTATTCAATAATTATGCCAATACAACAAAACAATAAATTCAAAAAAAACTCTAGACTAACAATCAAAATAAATGGAAAAACTTAAACACAAATCATGCAATAATAGAGTAAAATTAATAATTATTCCAACATATTCAATTACTAATTCTAAGGTAAATTCAACATTAACAATAAATATTCAACAAATTAACTAATAATAATTATGCCAATACAACAATAAAAAATATTCAAGAAATTAAAAAAAAACTATAGACTTTAGGAATGAAATATGCTTACTTTAATAAAATACACCAAAATAAAAAAACATAACAAAAATAAAAATAGCTAAAAAAAGAACCCTTAAAGTAAAATGAAATAGAAGAAACACATACCTTTTAAACTGATGAAGATTCACAAGAAAATTTGCTAGAGATTGTAGGTGAAAGTTTTGAAGAATTGAGAGGAAAAAAATTCACAATTGAAGGTGAAAAACGGAGGAGAAGAAAAAATAAACTAAAGTGGCTGTCCCTGGAACTTATAGGGCAGTTTTACTGACGGATTCATTGACGGATATAAAATTAATTATTATTTTAATTTATTCCATTGGTGAAGTATCAAAAATCCGTCAGTAATTTTTGAATTTGGCACTAAAATTTTTAATGACCCTCCATATTTTTCGTGGTTCGTCGGTAATTCTGTCGGCAAGATGACGTGGTCAAAGATGCATTTAATGCACCACCCTTTGGAATTCACACAGTCCGTTGGTAATTTTGTTCGTAACATTGACTTGCCTACAACTTACCGACGAACGTAAATCCGTCGGTATACACGTCGGTAATTGTTGCATTTCAAGTAATTATTTTTGAACTCTTTGTGTAATGCCGATGGACTTGAATCCGTCGGCATTGTCATCGGTGATTGTGGCATTTCAAGTAATTATTTTTGAACTCGCACACTTGTGTCTTCGTTCTCATCCTGAACAACCTTGACATGACCTCTGGGTTTCGTTTTTAAAACGGACAACCAAACCACTTTTGATCGATCATTTCTAAATGAAGGGGGTGTGTGTGTAATAAACTTGTTGACATTGCTTTGCGAAAACAAAGACATCGTTTATGTTGCGAAGTCTAGCTTTTGAGTTGATTTCAACCAGACCTTAGTGCGGATCAACTCTGATTCCTTTATTAGTCGTGTTATACTAATAGCATTTGAATAAAAACACTCTATTCTGCTCGTTATGATATTACAATTCGACGAACTCTTCTAATCTACCATAGTAATCAACTTCTAACTCACTACTAGTGGATCTCTTAACACAAACACCGCTGTTGTATGTCTTTCTTACTTGCCCGTATTCTTCAGTATAGAAAACATATCCATTGACAAAATACCTGTTGTAGGACTTACATTTTCTTTCAGGCCCTAGGCTTAGTGAAGACAATGGCTTAGATGTACTCCTTCCCATTTGATAAACCTTGTATGTAATGTACATCAATAAATAGTAAATGAACGAGAATCTCGTAATGACATGCATATGTACAGTAATTTTGGATGTTAGAATGAGTTTGTGATAGGGCTTACATGTGTTCTGAACCACGTGGAAAATTGTTCATCTTGTAATTGAAAGATTTGGGATTCGGTTAGCTGTGAGTTATTGGTGAGCAAATATTGTCGATGTTGCCTGCAAGTGATAATGAGTGTATGATATTACAATATATAATTAACACTATATTACTAACAATGTTTAATTAGTATTACACATATATAAACTTACTGAATAAAAGGTCTTAGCTCATTATAGTTAAATAGAACATAGTTGTGTGCTTGTTTGAACTCTAGTTCCGACAAATATCTTCCTCTTACAACATTTTTAGGTGTGGGTCGTCTAGTATTGGAGAATATTGACAAGTTCCCATTGGAAGGCACTTTACCGCCATTATCATGCCGTGGAACGCGATTGATTCTCGTTCTCAGATGAGGTTCAAAATAGTATGAGATAAATGTTGAGATCTCCTCAACAATATAGGCCTTACATATCGAAGCCTCAATATGCATCTTGTTCTTAACCTTTTTCTTAAGATTAAACAAGTATCTGCATTGAATTAATCAAATATTTTCAATTAAGAAAAACATAGAAAATACTTTTATATATGAATTACATTGCAACTGTAATATCTAACCGTTCGAATGGGTACATCCATCTATATTGGACTGGTCCTCCAACTTTTGCCTCGAACGGTAAATGTATAGAGAGATGCTCCATTAAGTCAAAAAATGATGGAGGGAATATCATCTCAAGTTTGCATAGTGTCTCAACGATATTCGTTTGAAGCCTCTCAATGTGCCCAACAGTCAACTTGCTGGAGCATATATCTCTGAAGAAATGATTGATCTTCGTGAGTGCATCCCATATTCCCTGTAAACCTCGGGAAAAAATAATAAATAAATAAAAGTGAAGAAATTCATGCATATGATTAAATAAAAAAAGAAATTCAGAAATAATTCGAGACATTATAATAAGCCCGGTACTATTGAGGGTTAGATTTAATTGAAGAGAATAATGCACTTAAAGGAAAAAGGGGGTCTAAATGCAAATAAGGAAAAATATAGAGTATAAATACTCTCTCCTCACCAAAAAAAATATGTAGGAACGATAAGGAGAGAAAATAAGGAGTTTTATACCCATTCTCGAGAAATCAAGGGAGAAACACTAAAAATTTAAGAACCCATCCATGATTAAGAGCTTAAAGATGGAATAAACACTTGAGAGCAAAGGATTACCAAGAAATTGAACAAGAAGAAAAGACAGGAGGGAAATTGAACAAGAAGAAAAGAAAAGAGGGAGTTGAGAATCTTCAACTGGTTGAAGATCAAAATCTTAATTTGTATCGGGTAAGGTATTCTAAACATGATCTTAAAAAAAATTCATTTTTAAATTCGATAAAGAATTGATGCCTTGATATTGAATCATAGGTTAGGGTTCTTAGACATAAATTGGGGAAAAAGTACTTATTGGGTTCTCCTCCCTCAGAGTTGTGACTGATTATGTAGGGCAGTAGGACTAATTAGTAAATGAATAATTTTGACTATCTTGGAGGCAAAATTGGGTTCTCCTCCCTCAGAGAACTAGTAGCCTCGTGTCTTAGCTTTCCAACGAGATCAATCTTAGTTAAAATAGAGTTTTAGAACTTTAGATATAGTTAAAAATCTGATGAGTGTTTAGACAATAACAGTTGGAAATTGGACAGTAACAGTTCAAAGTCAAACAGTAACAGTTCAAAGTCAAACAATAATGGTTGGAAAAGTCAAACAGTAACAGTTGGAAAAGTCAGACAGTAACGGTTGGAAAAGTCAAACAGTAACAGTTCAAAGTTAGACAGTAACGGTTGGAAAAGTCAGACAGTAACGGTTGGAAAAGTCAAACAGTAACAGTTCAAAATCAGACAGTAATAGTTGGAAAAGTCAAACAGTAACAGTTCAAAGTTAGATAGTAACGGTTGGAAAAGTCAAACAGTAACAGTTGGAAATTTGACAGTAACAGTTCAAAGTTAGACAGTAACAGTAGACTTTCACGTGAATACTATAAATAAGAATATAAAGGAATTGAGTCATACGAACACTTGTATATTGAGATATTAACTCCGAAAACATACATGATATATATATATATATATATATATATATATATGTATGTATGTATGTATGTTATTATGAGGAAATGAACATGCATAGAAAGTAACATATGAGTAATGGATGAATATGAATTCTCTATAATATCGGCTTGAAAGAATCATAACCAAAACAACAAAAAACTTCCTTGTGATTCAAGAGGAGCAACCAGGATTGGATCTTCTGTTAGGGGAGGTCACGAGACAAGCGAAACAGGTGCGTGATTTTCCCTCCTATTTGCACTTATACAATTCAGAATCCTTCTGGTGAATGCAATTATAATAAATATCGTGTTCAATGTAAATAAAGCCTAGTGTATTTACAAGATTAGCTTCGACTAATGGCATCCGTGATAAGATTGTCGGGATATGATTTACACGATTTGCTTCGGCTAATGGTATCTATGATAGGATTGCTGGGATATGATTTACACGATTAAACCTTGCAAGGCCACCCAGTTTATGCAAGTAAATAAGATTATTCAATTAAGAATATACAAATGAGTGTTAATTGGGTTTAAAAGATTTACAAGCAAAATATAAATTCTTTGTTAGAATTCTCATGGAGTCGATAGAAAGTTAATACTTCATTCGTATTCATTACATGAGCATACATATATTCTTTATCAACATAATGGTATGTTTATTTATGTAACAGGTTCATCAAACATTCAAGAAGATCATTAGTTTAGGACTCTACTTTGTGAAACTTATGTAAATATTTAACTTAAAATAAAAAGGAATTAACGTGTTTATGTAGTATACTTTTGTGCAAACCTTGATGTATTTATAAAGGTTCAGCTTAGCAGTATTTTAGTTATCTTGTAATTAACTCTTTTGAAATATTTAAGAACACTTCTTATATTATAAATACTTTCTTTGCATGTTAGTATTCCTTTTCCTTTAAATTTTATGATATAATGCGTTGGACTATGTTCATATTGAACTACTCGTAGGATACACACACACACACACAACCCATCATCATAAGGTCCCTTAATTCTGGACCTTATATCCGGACCTTATATTGAATTATGAGGTTTGATATAAGGTCCAGAATTAAGGGACCTTATGATTATGGGTAGGGATCTTGTGATGATGTGTTGTGTGTGTGTGTGTGTCTATATATATATATATTGTGTGGATTGTATGAGGTGTGGAATTATGAGGTTTGATATAAGGTCTAGAATTAAGGGACCTTGTGATGATGGGTTGTTTGAGTAAACTGATAGTAGTCGATAACTTGGGATGTCGTAAATGCAAACGAAACTCTGCCGAATTTTTGGAAAAAAGAAATTACCCTAAAAAAGAGAGAGGATATGTTGGAATTCTTTTAACATTGATCGAGTCGTACAGTCGGATTATTACATTCCCTTTGGCAACAAATCACGAAAAGCTAATGGGATGAGTGTTTGCATAAACACGTTGTAGTCATGACTCTTCATTCCATACAATCTGCAGTCCTCTATATTAACCAGCCTTGATATGTTTGATGTATGTCCATCCAAAAAACACAGACTCTTAAGCCATTTGTAGATTAACAGTTGTACGTTTTTCTCTAATATGAAGCTTGCCTTGGTTTTGCGACCCGTGACTCATCATAAACCAACTTCATATTTTTACGATTACAGTATAAAGCTATATCCAATCTATCCTTGATGTTGTCCCTTGTCTTCCCCACATCCATGACTGTGTTGAAAATGTTCTCAAACACGTTCTTTTCGATATGCATGATGTCAAGGTTATGGCGGAGTAGATTGGTCTTCCAATAAGAAAGCTCTCAAAAGATACTTTGCTTTACCCAATTATGGGTCAAACCAAAACCAGGAAACTTTTGCTTATCTAATTGAAAGCCAAACACAATGTCACCATACTCTGATACAACATCATGCAATTCTTCACCAAAAAGACGCGAGTATGCAACATCTTTGTCAACTCTGCCAATAAAAAAATCTTTTCTGTTCTTTCTGTGCCTGTGATTAAGTGGCAAAAAGAGATGGTGACAATCAAAAAAAGAAGATTTATCTCTGTTTGCTAGCGTGAGTGCCTTGTTGTTTTCCATGCAGTATGGACATGCGAGTTTTCCATATGTGCTCCAACTAGAAAGCATTCCATAAGCTGGAAAATCATTGATAGTCTACATCAAAGCCGCCCTGATAAGGAAATTTTGTTTCCTCGATATATCATAAGTCAGAGCTCTGGAGGACCACAACTGCGCCAACTCATCAATCAACGGTCGAAGACAAACATCTATATTTCGCCTCGGGCTGCTTGGACCGGGTATGACAGTAGATAAAAACATGAACTTCAGCCTCATACACATTCCCGGTGGCAAGTTATAAACTGGAAGTATGACCGACCAACAAGAATAAGGAGCAGTAAATGACCCAAATGGGTTGAATCCGTCTGTACACAATCCAAGATGCACATTTCTTGATTCAGCTAAAAAGTGAGGATGAACACTGTTAAAGTGTTTCCATGCTTCGCCATCAGAAGGATGCACCATCACTCCATCAACCGCATCATGTGCTTCGTGCCATGTCATGTGCTCAGCAGTCTTTGGTGACATGAATAACCTCTGCAGTCTAGGTGTGATTGGGAAGTATCTAAGTTTTTTATATGCCACTAGAGTCCTTCCCCTACTAGTTCTAAGTTTGTAATGGGAATGCCCGCATGTCATGCACTCGGTCATCTCAACATTTTCAAGGTAGTATAACATGCAAAAGTTAGGGCACATGTCAATTTTCTGGTATCCTAAACAGAGGGGTTTCATCATGGACTTGGCAGCATAGAAGTTCTCTTTCAGCCTGTTCCCTTCAGTTAAAAATGCTTCTCGCCCATTCAATAATTTTATCATACCCGGCCTCACTCAACCTGTGATCTGACTTGATGGTGAACACCTGT
The DNA here is from genome assembly GCF_951802175.1 of Populus nigra. NCBI lineage: Eukaryota > Viridiplantae > Streptophyta > Magnoliopsida > Malpighiales > Salicaceae > Populus > Populus nigra. The sequence goes on from NC_084860.1 coordinate 11,390,956, forward strand.
GCTATGACCGATAATTTACTGTGGTTCGTGCAGCCATCCCATAATGGTTCGTCAGAATCTTTTAACAGATCAAAAAACCTAGTTGCATCTGCATTAGGTTCTTTTTTTATGATTGGACATTGACTAACATTACCTTGATTTATTCTCATTACATCCATAACCATATTTTTGTAAGAATTAGTGTTGTCATTTGCTGCTTCATACACGTTGCTAGCACTAGAAGTTGACCCAACCACCGTTTCTCCCATTCTCCTCTTCCTAACAAATACTTCTCCATGTGCATACCAACAATGGTAATTCTCCATAAATCCTTTATATAGAAGATGCATCATTACAACATCTAGATGCAAATATTTTTTATTTTAACACTTCCTGCATGGACATCTAATACTGCCTCCAGTAAAATTTATGGGAATAAATGTTGCGAATTTAATAAAACCCTGAACCCCGTTACAATAATCAATCCTCCACAATCTTTGGGGTGAATCTCGATACATCTATGAACGATCATCCATGACTTATATCGAACCTTTATAAAATTATGATGACGTCATGTATTAATTAACTAAGTTAGGTAAATAAACTTGCAAATATATTACTTTACCTCAAGATTATCCAACAAACCAATCACAACTTCTCATAAATATAAAATATTCATTATCATTTATCAACGTCCATACAAATGAATATATATAAATTTACAGAAATTACCACTCCGCAATACCATTGATAAAACTTTAAACGGGCCCATTAACCAAGCTATTAATTATTTCAAAAAAACACATGTAATTCGGTAATTCCATAAAGTTTTAACAATTTACAAACAAATATAATCTTACAAAATCTAAAACAAACCATAACAGGTATAAAATTATACATTCATATACTACAAGTTTGTTTGAGAAATAACAATAAAACATGTACATCTACTAACAAAATACATATACTAAAAAAACAGTAAAATTGACATTTAAATGTTAAAAAGATAGAATTACTTATAAAAATTGATAAAATCCGTTGGTAAATCAGAACACGGATGCTATGACCATAAAACTTCAAGAAATATAACTTATCGTGCTGAGATGAGGGAGATTTTTGTTTGGGGGGAGGGGGGGCTGGTTGTTTGCAGATGGGGAGAGTTGGGATTAAGAAAAAGAAGGAGAAATGGGGGAGGAGAGGGTCGGCAGAGAGGGCATATATTAACTTTTTCCGACAGTTTCACCGATGGATTTTCCATTTGTGAGTCCATCGGCTATTCTGACGGAAAAATCAACACGTCACCGTACGGATCTGCCATTTCGAATCCCTCGGTGATTCCATCGGTATTTTAAACGGTGAACCGGTCACGTCATTGTACGGGGCTGTCGTTTTGAATCCGTCAGTAAAAATAACCCTGCCAAACCTCCACGTTAGCGACCCGTCTTTTATTTTAATTCTAAACTTTCCGTTCGTTATTCATTCGGTAACTACAGACGGAAAGTGTCCGTTGGTAGTTACCGACTGAATTACGGACAAAAAAAGTTTCGTCGGTAATTTCAAACTCAAATTACTGACATAAATAGTCTATTGGTAAATCCGTTGCTATTAAGCAAATTTCTGGTAGTGGTTCTTGATTGTCCATGTTGCTAGGGAGGAGAAGTTGCAGTTTTGATTTTCTAGATGCTTGATGAGAAGTAACAAAAATTATGTTTTACAAATTGTCAAGCGGTGGGTTATAAGTTGTTATCTTGAAACAAAATTCTATATAAACACTCACAATTTATATTTGTTTGTTTGTCACTAGCCCCTCGGTTGGTCACATAAATAAATAAGTATTTTTATCAAACTCTACTTTATTTGTCAATTCCATAATGTTAATGAATTCTACCCTAAACTTGAAAATAAATATTTATGTGGTGGTTGTTTTTTTAAAGTATTTTTTGTTTATAAATACATGAAAATAATTTATCAGCTATTATTTTTTTAAAAAACCAGATCTTTAAAATTTCACAATATACATATAGTATTTTTTTCTAATTAAAGATTATTAATTTAATATTTCTTTCATACTAAAAACACTTTAAATAGCACAGACATGATTGAAGCTTGTCAACTAATCATCAATGGACGGGGGGTTGGTTTTTGAAGTCAAATATTCCATGGCCATACCCTTTGGGGGCAAAAACAAATAAGAAAAGGACTACGTACCTTCTAACACCTCCCATTAAAGAAATAAGTGACACGATAACGATGGCATTAAGAACTTATTATTCCTTAAGAAACGTCTTTGCACTTGTACATTATTAGAGTTTTGTTGTTGGTGTGTGGCCAATTGTGGGCATATATTCTCTTTCACCTCCTTGAATGTTTTCGTTTTGGAATCATCTCAAATACTAGTGATGCATAGAAGTGATTCGATTTTCATTGAAAATAACCCAATAAAGATATATATAATTGTGTTGAAGGTAGGAGTGATTATTTTCGGTTCGGTTCGGTTTTTATAAAAAAAAGTAACCAAACCAATTTTTTTTTTTAAAAAACCAAAACCGGTTCAAACCAACCGGTTTTGTTCAGTCGGTTTTTTAGAAGAAAAACCGGTTTGGCTTGGTTTTTTTTCCTATTTTTTTCGGTTTGGGTTGAGTTCGGTTTTTTCAGTTTCAGGTTTATAAAACTGAATCGAACCAGTCAATTTTTTTTAAATTTTAATCAATTTAATTTTTTTTTTGTTTAGTTTTTTTCATATTTTTTTCAGTTTAATCGATTTTTTAGTTTTTTTACATGATTCTTTTGATATTCTAGGGCTAATTAATAAAGGAGAATGTAAGTTTCTTATCAAATATGAGATGATTGACGACTATAAAGTTTCTCAATTTGACGTTAAAAAAAGAAAAAACAAGAAGTTGAAACATCTATATTTATGGACTTTCCATGTGTTCAAGAATCCTTTGTTAAAATAAATAAAAAAATTACATGGACCATGAAAATATATAAAGAAAGAATTCCACTTGTATTGTGTGCACGTCATATTAATTAGTAGAATCTCAAGAAAATTTATATGCACTCTTCTTTCAATACATATGGCAAAACTAACGGCACGTTCCATCCCTATTTGATTAATTCCATTATAAGTGGTTTATGGCTTAGTTGTTTAATTAAGTGATTATTGTTGGGAGGAAATATATGAAATATGTTTCCTAACAACTTAACTACCTGGTAATTAACTAAAAAACTAAAACATGTGGGGGATTTAATTATTTAACTCGGTTTTTTTTAGATTGATTTTTTCAGTTAACTTTTTATTAATTTTCTTGATTTAATTGATTTTTCAAGTTTTTTACTCATCCTTAGTTATAACACATTAAAGTCATAACACATTAATGTCATATAGAAGGTATTAGTTCGTTGACTTGTGCTTTATCATGAATCATATCAAAAGTTATTTTTATAATATAAAAAACATATAGATTTTCATTTCGATGGCTATTCAACCAAATATTTCTTCACAATCCCTGCTTGGAAGAATAATAGATAAATTCAGCTGTTGTTCTTAAGGGAAGTAGGATTCTAGGGCAATGAACGAGTCCAAATAATCAAAGTTGGCTTCAAAAAATCATAATTTTCATCTCACAGCTAGGTTGACAAGGTCTAACTAATATGCGAGCCTGTTGGTCATCCATCTATTAGAACCCTTCTCTCTTCAGCCTTGGACTGGTTCTACAGGGAAAAAAATAAAAATATCATCTAACTTATAAATGGCTCTTCATGCTGGGATTCTAATGACCATTTATTTATTTATTTATTTTATCTACTCTAACAGTTAAGTTAATTAAGAGATTGATTTGTATTAACTGTGGTGGTGATTAAGGGGAGCAACCATCTTTGTATTTATACTTGTAGGGTTGTGTACAATATAATGGTAGAATGTATTACATATGATAACTATTTCTATATAAGAGTATTTACATATATAGGGTCTCTTTCCTTAATACACCCTATCAAGCTGAAGGTGGAGATTCCACCCGAAGCTTGGATGGAAAGTAAGCAAACGAGGCTGGAGGAAGAGGCTTGGTAAGGACATCAGCTAGTTGATCTTTGAAAGAGATGAACCGTACCTGAATTTCTTGCTTAGTAACATGATCCCGACAAAGTGATAATTAACTTCAACATGTTTAGTACGAGCGTGAAACACTGGATTTGCAGATAAGAAAGTAGCCCCTAAATTATCACACCATAACATGGTAACAGTCGAAGAAGGGACCCGAAGTTCTGATAATAATGAGCGAATCCACAAAATCTCAGTAGTTTTATAAGCTAAGGCTTTGTATTCCGCTTCAATAGAGGACCTCGCAACAGTTTGTTGTTTCCCAGATTTCCATGAAATAAGGGTAGAGCCAAGGTACATAAGATGACCACCTGTGGATTTTCGATCGTCAATACTGTTAGCCCAATCAGCATCTGTGCAGACCATAAGTTGCTGTAGCCTAGAGGTAACGCAGGATTCGTTTAATAGCACACCAATGATCTTCAGTAGGGGCATCCATAAATTGACATACCTTGTTAACTGCATACCAGACATCAGGTCTAGTGAAGGTAAGGTATTGTAATGCCCCAAAAATCTGTTGATACCGTGTGAGATCAGAGTAAAGAGTACTCGGTACAAGTCCTAATTTGGAGGAGGCAGACAAAGGAGTATCAACTGGTTTGCACGAAGTCATACTTGTGCGTTGGATGATGTCGAGGGCATATTTATGTTGGCTTAATAAGATACCCATAGTAGTAGATTTAACTTCAATGCCCAAGAAGAAATGAACAAAGCCCAAATCTCGAAGCTTAAATTCTGATTGCAGCAAAGTAATCAATCTATAAAGCACAGCTGAGTTACTCCCTGTTAATAAAATATCATCAACATACACAAGCAGGTAAATCATGGCACCATCGAGAGAGAGAATAAACAGAGAAGTATCACCCTTGGATGCCTGAAATCCAATAGAGAGTAAAAGCTCACTCAACGGGTTGTACCAAGCGCGAGGGGCTTGTTTCAAACCATACAAAGATTTATGGAAACGACACACATGAGACGGGAGTGCAAGATCAACAAACCCAGGTTGTTGCTCCATGTATACCTTTTCTTGAAGAATATCATTCAGGAAAGCATTATGAAGGTCCAACTGATGAATGATCCAACCATATGAGATAGCAATAGTGAGCACAAGGCGAACCGTTGTAGGCTTAATCTCTGGACCAAACGTCTCCAAATAATCAATTCCTTCTTGTTGAGTGAAGCTGCGGGCAACTAATCGTACTTTATATCAGGCGACCTGACATCAGCATGTCTTCTAATCTTGTAAACTCATCTACTACCAATCACATTCATAGACGAATGGGGGGGCACCAACGACCAAATCTGATTAGAGTGAAGTGCCCAAGCTCCTCCTACATGGCAGTGTGCTAAGTCACATACCTCTTGGCGTCCTTAAATGTCAATGGTTCGTTCTAAGGTAAGGTCGCGACTCGTGAGACAGCCACAATGCTAAGATTGGCATTTCTTTCTAGACGCGGGTGAAGCATCATATGATGGGTGCAAGCCCGTTGATATGGAGAGGAGACAGCAGCAGGTATATGCTGAAGATTGAATTTAGACAGATCAACACATACGTTAATTCCAGGAGGGGAAATAGAGGAAGAACTTGTGGTTGAAGGACTCAATATGGGCGCATACCGTCTAGAAAAACACAAGGAGTTGACCAAAAATCTAACTTGTGAGCATTGTATGGACGAAGAAAAGGAAAACATAGACATCCGAAAGTACGAAGAAACGCATAATCAGGAATTGATTTTAGAAGACATTCAAACGGTGTCTTATGATTAAGAACTGGAGTGGGCATGCGATTAATCAAATAAATAGAAATTTCAAAAGCATAACTCCAATATTTAAGGGGAGCGTGACACTGCCCAAGAAGAGTAAGTCCAGTTTCAACAATATGTCTATGATAACGTTCAACCATGCTATTTTGTTCATAAGTGTGCGAGCAGATCACACGATGATGAATAACAATCATTTTAAAATATGTATTTAGTTTTCGATATTCACCACCCCAATTGGTTTGAACAGACTTAATTTTTAAGGAGAATTGGCGCTCCACAAGCGTCTGAAACTGATGAAAAATTGCAAAAACATCAGACTTAGCAACTAAAGGATAAACCCATATAAATTTTGTATGAGCATCCACAAAAATAACAAAATAGCAAAAACCATCAGATGACAACATAGGGGATGGGCCCCAAACATCACTAAAAATCAAGTCAAGAGGAGCTCGAGTTTGATGACCCATAGTTTTTAGAGTCAGACGTAATGACTTGCCTAGAGGGCACGCAGGATAATGAAAATTAAACTGAGTGGACGTACATGACACTTTTTTATTTTTAACTAACAAATGCAAAATATATGGACTAGGATGCCCAAAGTGACGATGCCCAGAAAGCTTGAGGCAACGATGTTGCGGACAACGCAGACAAAACATATAAACCATCTTTACTCTGACCGAAAAGAAGAACTTCCTTTGTCATGAGATCCTTAACCTTAACATAAAATAGAGAGGAATGAAATTCAAAAAAGATGTTATTCTCAAGACAAAATTTTTGAACAGATAGCAAAGGTTTTTGAATGGCACAAACATGTAAAATATTGGATAAAGTAATCATGCGGTTTGGTGAGCGAATTTTAGAGTGAGCAATATTTGAGATACCAAGGCCCTTACCATCACCAACACGCAGATGATCATTTCCAAGATAAGGTTCTGAACTCGTCATACTTACAAGGTCAGACGTGACATGATGATTTGCACATGTATCAGGAAACCAAGTAACAGGAGTAGTGGTAGAGGCCGTATTAAATGCGAGATTAGCATTAGCTTACATATGATGAGTAGCCCACTAAGAACACTATTGAGCAGTATGCTTATATTCATAACACAACTGACATTTTATATTGCGAGTATAACCACCGAAACGATTTCCTTGCTGCCTAAAACTGCCTGTTGGCCATAAGGAAGGACCAGAGGAGAACCGGTTTCCATTTAGGCTAGATTGTTGACCCGAAACATAACTGTGAGCTGGTCCATTGCCACAATAATAATTGTTGCGATTGTTAGGTCTCCAGCCCCGACGAAAACAACCCCGTCTACCAAGTTGATGCTGCACAAAGAACGCAGCTGGCTGCTGCGTTGGAGTTGGTAACAAAGGAGCTGTTATAGATGGCTGGAGAGAGGCTTTGTGAAGAAACTCATATGTAAGAAGGCTGCTATGGAGATTGATGTAGGTGCTGGGAGCATCCTTAGTGGACAAGCTGGTGACAAGATCCTTAAACTCACTGCGTAACCCTCGAAATACATACAAATTGAATTCTGCCAAGGAGATTGGTCTACTAACGGCAGCAAGTTCATCAAACAAGGCCTTTGCCTTCTGCAAGTAAATGCTGGTAGAATCATCATTCTATTGTAAATCCTGGAATGAGCCATGGAGCTGCATAATCTTGGAATTTAAGGGAGAGGCAAGAGCTATTTCCAGCGTTGTCCAGATGGCATGGGAGGTGTTACAATCCACAACCAAGTGTAGAACTTCCTCCGAGAGAGAAGATAGAAGGGCATTCATGATTAAGTGATCTTGCTACTGCCATGACAAATATGCAGGGTTGACAGAGAGTGTAGATGTCTCAGCAGATGCCAAATGTGAAGGGGGACATGGTGATGTGCCATCAACAAAGGAATACACTCCTTGGCCCAAGAGAAACGGTTTTATCTGCATCCTCCAATGTAGGAAATTATGGTTGGAGAGTTTTAAAGAGACTACCTGGTGTGTGTTAGGAAGAGGGATAATGGAGGCAGTAGGGGATGCGCCATACATAACTGATTGCGCCACAGGGGAGAAAGAAGATTGAAGAGTTGATGCAGCGGCAGCAGACTATTGAAGTTCTTGATTGTCCATGTTGCTAGGGAGGAGAAGTTGCAGTTTTGATTTCCTGGATGCTTGATGAGAAGTAACAGAGGAAGAAGATGAATGATCTCTACTAAGAAGAAGTTGTTGCTAGCGAATATAATAGATGAATGAAGAACAACTGCTGGTTGAATGATTATGTAGAAGAATTTTTAGACTCCTAAAACAATTATGCAGGAGAGATGCAGCTGTTGCGGAAGAAGGCTGCTGAACGATAACCGCAGCTCTGATACCAAGTTAAATTAATTAAGAGATTGTTTTGCATTAACTGTGGTGGTGCTCAAGGGAAGCAGCCATCCTTTATATTTATACTTGTAGGGTTGTGTACAATATAATGGTGGAATGTGTTACATATGATAACTATTCCTATATAAGAGTATTTACATATATAGGGTCTCTTTCCTTAATACCAACCAACAATTTGTTTATTCTCGTTTATTAATTAATTTAATGACTACAACTGTAAAGAATCCAAACAAAAGGAATATTAGTTATGTTGCATGAATTAATGATAAGGAAAAGGAATATTAGTTTATGCTGAGATTCTAATTTGTTTATTCTCATGAATTAATGATATTGAGATGGCCATTCAGAATTGGCTTTTCTGCCACACACAATAAAAAAATATCACCCACCCGCTTCTAGGATCATTGAAACTTGCTTGGAAAGAAATGTTTGAAGGCAATAATATTTAATTGGTCTCTGCGCACATCACCTGCCCAAAGTCTTCGCCTCTGATCCATTTCTGGATTTATTTCTTCGTGTAAAAATGACAATAACAGTCACTTCAATTCTAGTCTCCATTGTTTATGTTGCAGTGCTAAGATGGGCATGGAGAGTTTTGAACTGGGTTTGGTTTCGTCCGAAGAAGGTCGAGAGGTGCTTGAGACAACAAGGTTTTGCAGGCAAGCCTTACCGGCTTTTGTTTGGAGACTGGAAAGAAAAATCAGATATGTTGAAGGAAGCAAGGACCAAACCCATTGGTTTATCAGACGCTCTTCTACCTCGTGTCATGCCCTTCCTCCATCAACTGGTCAAGGATTATGGTATTTCAACACGCAACCCTTTATTATCTCTCTCGTAGAAAAGATGATTTTTCTTGCTACTTAAATATTTCTCCGATTTATTAAGACCTTTTGTTTTCTATAAGGCGCCAATGATTGAGAAATTAAAACCAGTTGATCATGATGAATTTTATTTATGTCGAACAACTTTTGTTGACCGTTTCTCAGTAAAACTTGTTAAGTATATTTTGGTGTTTGCTGAGAAATGATATAAGAGAAAGGAAGAAATGTTTTGTGTAATTATTAACGTAACTGAAGACCATATATATAGCCTTTACAAAGATTGAAAACAGAAGCTAATAATAGAAATAATAACAGAATAACAGAATAACAGAATCCTAAACAATAGGATTTATTCAAGACTAGAAATCAGCTAAGTCCTAAAGACTTGTTCAACTGGAAACAAATTCTAACATCCTCTCTTAAACTATGTGCTAGTAAAAGCACTTAGTTTACGCCTGGAAATGTGCAGACCCCCATCAGACTTCTTAATTTTATGAACACATCCAGTTTCAAAGGCTTGGTCATTATGTCTGCTATTTGCTCTTGTGTATTACAGTGAACCATCTTAACAACACCATCTTTAGTGAGCTCACGGAGGAAATGAAATCTGATGTCTATATGTTTGCTTCGGCCATGTAGAACAGGATTCTTTGACAGCTCAATAGTTGAACTATTGTCACAGTAAACAGTTGTGCCATCACTTTGAATTAGACTGAGGCTTCCCATAATTCTTCTCATCCAAACCACTTGACAAGCACATGTAGCAGCAGCAACAAATTCAGCTTCAGTGGTGGACAATGTAACTATTGGTTGCTTCTTGGATGACCAAGATACTGCACCTGAATTGAACATGAATACGTAGCCTGAAGTACTTTTTCTGTCATTTAAATCCCCGGCATAATCACTGTCGGTGTAAGCAATTAATTTGTCTTCTCCTCTCTTGCTATAAAATATTCCAAACTCACAAGTTCCTTTCAAATATCTCAATACTCTCTTGGCTGCCTCAAAATGAAGTGCTGTAGGGTGATCCATATATCTACTTAGTAGACTGACTACAAACATAATATCAGGTCGAGTGGTAGTTAAATACATTAAACTACCCACAATTTGCTTGTAGTGGCTGCTATCTAACTTTACTCCAGCTGTATCTTGCATCAGTTTAGAACCGGGTACAATTGGATTAAGCACAGGATTGCACTTATCCATACCGAACCTTTGCAACACCTCATTCGCATACTTTCTTTGATGAATGAAAATGCCCTCCTGTTCTTGCAAAACTTCTATACCCAAAAAATACCTCATTCTTCCTAGATCAGTCATATCAAACTCATGCATCATGGATTTTTTTAAAATCAGTAAACATGTGTTCATCATTGCCGGTGAAGATTAAATCATCTACATAGAGACAAACAATTAAAAGTTTACCTCCTTCATGCATTTTGATGAACAAACTATGCTCATATGGACACTTCTCAAAACCTTCCTTCGCAAAATAAGACTCGATGCGACTGTACCACGCTCGGGGAGCCTGTTTCAAACCATACAGTGCCTTTTTCAATTTGTATACTTTGTGCTCATTACCTTTCTTCTCATAGCCTGGAGGTTGCTCAACAAAAACATCTTCAGAAAGATCTCCATGCAAGAAAGCCGACTTAACATCAAGTTGAAAAATCATCCACTGCTTTTGAGCTACTAAAGAGATTACTAAACAATGACTTTGCAGCAGATCACAGGGCAGACAGTGCACACCTTGATCCACATGCTGATCCAGAAGAGAGCATTGATCGCAGAGATCTCTCGAATACACGTAGCAGACCTGAAAGGGAACATAGACGACCTTTGTGGATGAGGGACTATGTCAGTGGGGAAGATTTATCTGAGGAAGATTCTTATATGGTCATGTTTGCTGCTGCCGATGATCCTGTGTTCTTTTATGAAGCAGTGAAAGATGCTAAGTGGAGAATGGCCATGGATGCAGAAATAGATGCAATTGAACGCAATGACACTTGGGAGTTAACATGTTTGCCTACTGATGCCAAAAAGGTTGGGGTGAAATGGGTGTATAAGACAAAGTTCAACGAGAATGGTGGGATAGATAAACACAAAGCCCGGTTAGTTGCAAAAGGCTACAACACTCAGGAGCATGGAATTGATTATATAGAAGTGTTTGCCCCAGTAGCACGTATGGATACAGTTCGTTTAGTAATCTCTTTAGCAGCTCAAAAGCAGTGGATGATTTTTCACTCTCCTTCCTTGGACACTCATATGCAAAGTGTCCTAATCTGTGACAGTAATAACACTCAATAGTGGATTTGTCAAGATAACGTCTTCCACCTCCTCCTCGGCCTCTGCCTCTGCCCCTGCTTGATCCTCGAATTCCTCCTCGCCAACCTGATGATTCTCCTGTTGTTACCTTTAACGCATCATGACCATATAAGAATCTTCCTCAGATAAATCTTCCCCACTGACATAGTCCCTCATCCACAAAGGTCGTCTATGTTCCCTTTTCAGGTCTGCTACGTGTATTCGAGAGATCTCTGCGATCAATGCTCTTTTCTGGATCAGCATGTGGATCAAGGTGTGCACTGTCTGCCCTGTGATCTGCTGCAAAGTCATTGTTTGCTTCATCTGCTACTGCAAAGTCTGGTGCTGCAACTGAAACCACTGCTGCAATGTCATTATTTGCATCATCTGCCCTATCACCAGTTGCAAAAAATTCTTCATGTTGATCAGTGTTTTCCCATTCCAGAGCAATAGTATCAGCAGCAACTGAACTCTTACTCCAATCCCAACTACTGTTTTCATCAAATATCACATCCCTGCTCACGATAATTTTCTGTGAAATGGGATCATATAGGCGATATGCCTTTGATTCTCTGCTGATGCCAAGTAAAACACATTTGACACTTTTATCATCCAGCTTGCTTCTCTTGCAGTCAGGGACATGAGCATAAGCTATGCAACCGAAGACTCTAAAGTGATGGACTGACGGTTTGATGCCACTCCAGGCTTCTTCTGGGGTCTTGTTGTTAACTGCAAATGTTGGACTTCTGTTCAAAACATGAACAGTCCAATTTACAGCTTCTGGCCAAAATTTCTTTGGTATCTTCTTTACTGACAGCATGCTGCGGACCATGTTCATGATGGTGCGATTTTTCCTTTTTGAGACGCCGTTTTGCTGAGGAGAGTAGGCAGCTGTAAGTTGACGACGTATGCCATGCTCATCACAAAAGACTGCAAATTCTTGTGATAAGAATTCACCTCCACGATCAGTACGAAGACTGTGAATGCATAAGCCAGTCTCCTTTTCAACGTGATTCTTAAACATTTTGAAAACTGTAAAGGCTTTAGATTTTGTCACAAGAAAATAGGCCCAAACTTTACGACTATAATCGTCAATAAATGTGATTATATATCTCTTGTTGCTATTTGAAACAGGAGTAATAGGACCACAAATGTCAGAATGTATAAGTTGAAGAACCTGAGTAGCTCGCCATGTAGATTCTTTTGGAAAAGAATTTCTCTGTTGTTTTCCTGTCAAACAGTCTCCACACACTGTTGATGGTGCAATTAAATTTGGCAGGCCGATCACGATCTCTTTTTGTTGAAGAAGATTTAATCCCGTGAAACTAAGATGTCCATATCTGTTATGCCACAGCATAGCATTCTCCTCTGATGAAGATTTAAGACACACCTGCTCCTGTTCGCTGGACTCCTTAGGCTGCTCGTGCTTGCTGGACTTCTTAAGCTGCACCTGCTCGCTGGACTTCTTGGATAGTGAGTTAAAACACACCTGCTCACTACATTCCTTAAGCTGCACCTGAGCAAATAACTTGAACATTCGGTTTGAAGACATGGTAATTTCAATGATCAAGCCTTTTTCAGAATGATATATCTTGCATGTTTCCTTTTGAATAAGGATAGCAAGACCTTTCTCAGCTAATTGTCCCATGCTCAATAAACTGTTTTGCAAGCCTGGGACGTAAAAAACATTTGTATTGATTTGTACAAAACCATTCACGAACATTCTGATATTTCCTTTTCCAGTAACAAGCATTTTAGAATTATCTCCCAGTTTTACTGTTTCTCTAAAGCTGGCATCAAAATCAGAAAATAACTCCTTCTTACCACACATGTGGTTGCTGCATCCTGAGTCAAGAAACCATAACTCCTCCATGCTTGTTGCCTTCTCATTTATATACGCCATTAATAGCATTTCTTCTCCCCCTTCTGCATAATGTGCCACTCCTTCACTCTCCTTCCTTGGACACTCATATGCAAAGTGTCCTAATCTGTGACAGTAATAACACTCAATAGTGGATTTGTCAAGATAACGTCTTCCACCTCCTCCTCGGCCTCTGCCTCTGCCCCTGCTTGATCCTCGAATTCCTCCTCGCCAACCTGATGATTCTCCTGTTGTTACCTTTAACGCATGCTCCTCCATGATATGAACATTCATACGTTGTTCATGAACCACCAAACTGCTTTGCAATTCATCTATGGAAATAACATCAAGGTCTTTTGATTCTTCGATAGAACAGACTACGTAATCAAATTTGGATGTCATGGAGCGCAGGATTTTCTCAATGATTGTTAAATCAGTCAAATTCTTTGTACCATTTGTCCTCATCTTGTTCACAACAGTCATAGTACGAGCAAAATAAGCAGTTATAGACTCACCTGCCTTCATGTTTAACAACTCAAACTCCTTCTGAAGAGCTTGTCTTTGTGCACGTTGCACCCGTGCTGTGCCTTGATACTTCGTTTTCAAAGAATCCCAAATGCTCTTGGCAGAATCTTTGTTTAAGATTGTCTCTAAAACTGATCGATCAATACTCTGGAAAAGATAGTTCTTTGCCTTAAGATCCTTCAGCTTTGCATCTTCAATAGCCTTCAACTGAGCTGGAGTAGGCTGGACTCCTTCAATCACTGTAGGAATCCCATCCTCAATTAAACTCCAATATTCTTTTGAACGGAGAAAGTTCTCCATGAGCATACACCAATGATCATAGTGTCCGTCCAATCTTGGAATTGAAGGCTGCACAAAACCTCCTCCTTCTGTTGACATCTCTGATGCTATCGTCAAGCTCTGATACCAAAATGTTAAGTATATTTTGGTGTTTGCTGAGAAATGATATAAGAGAAAGGAAGAAATGTTTTGTGTAATTATTAACGTAACTGAAGAGCATATATATAGCCTTTACAAAGATTGAAAACAGAAGCTAATAATAGAAATAATAATAGAATAACAGAATCCTAAACAATAGGATTTATTCAAGACTAGAAATCAGTTAAGTCCTAAAGACTTGTTCAACTGGAAACAAACTCTAACAAAACTCTGTTATCATCTGTTTATTTTAATTGATAAGATATTATCTTTTACGAATACAAAAACAAATTAATTTTCCATTGGTATCATTGGGAATCAGAACGCCATGTTCCATTGGTTAGTGCTGCACTGTGATGGCCGAATGTTTCAGCCGATTTTCTTATTTTACTTCATTTTATAGTGCTCTTGTGGACTGCTCTCGCCTCAAACCTAGTTTTCTATCAATGGGAGAAAAATATATAGATAAAAATTAATTACTTCTTAATTAATTATAGTTTTAGAGAGTTATAATATTTTTAAAACAGACCAAGTGGGTATTAATTTTCAATATGTATGCGTATTTGATCTCTTGGTAGTGTTGGTTTCCTACTGGACAGAACAGTACTAGTTGCTAACAGTTGAAAACACTGGTTTCCAAGTCAATATTTAACTTGTTATTAGTTGGCTAGAGGTTGTATAAATATAAATAAAAGGACTTAGTATCGTATGTTTATTTTTATGTTTTTAAAATATTTTTGAAAAAAATTAAAAAAATTAATTGTTTTACTTTAAATTAATCTTTTGGTGTTTTTAGATTGTTTTTATGTCAAAATAAATTTTAGAAAATAAAAAAATATTATTTTGATGTATTTCAAATAAAAAAACATTTTAAAAAGCAACCACTATCATAATACCAAACAGGCTTTAAAAATACCTAGTATGTTCGAAAACCAATAGTATTGTGTGCGTGGAGGAACAAGAAAAAAAAAAGACGAGTAAATTGTGACTGTGTTTATTACTGGATACATAATAGTATATAGGTTGCATGTGATAATCTAGATGGTGTAAAATGGGTGCATAGTGATTAGTTTAGGTTGTGTATAATATAACCTATTCGTTGTGAGGGTACAATTGTGTAGTTGTGTGGGGTAACTTGATTATTTTATGATTCAAAAATCAGATTCTAAATGTTGATTTATATTTAAAGGTGATCATGATAGTCTCAACTTATTTGCCTATAAGCATCCATGCTATTCGATTGCCTTGAATGAGTAGCATGCATGTTGTGCTCTCATATAGCTGTAATATAAAACTTTCGATGATGATATGTTCTGTTTGCTTGTTACAGCTTATGATACCTGCGTTTTACGAGAGTTGTAGTGGGATGATTAACAAGTGGGAGAAGCTGGTCTCTGTAGACGAGGGATCATGTGAATTGGATGTCTGGCCTGATCTTCAAGGCTTAACATGTGATGCTATTTCTCGAACGTCGTTTGGAAGTAATTACGAAGAAGGAAAAAGAATATTTGACCTCCTCAAGGAACTTACCGATCTTACAGTTCATTTTATAATAAAAGCAATTGTCATACCAGGGTACAGGTAACTCTTTATTCTGTTTTTGCTGGACATTACAATTCAGTTCCTTCAAGTTAGTCCTTGTTCAATGAGATATATCTTAAAAGTAAGAAGCAGAACAAATCCAAATCTCTTGACAACATGTTCATGGATTGCATGTAGGTTTCTGCCGATCCCATCTAATAGAAGGCTAAAAGCTATTGACAAAGAAATAAAAGCTTCTCTTAATGCTCTCATCAACAAAAGAGAGCAAGCAATGAGTGCTGGTGAAGATGCAAAGAATGACTTGTTGGGTTTACTTCTGGAATCCAATTTTAGAGAAATACAAGAGCATGGAAATACCAAGAGCGTCGGAATGAGCATTGAAGATGTGATTGACGAATGTAAAATATTCTACGTTGCTGGACATGAAACAACCTCAGTTCTTCTTACCTGGACCATGGTTTTATTGGCTCAGTATCCGAATTGGCAAGCACGCGCAAGAGAAGAGGTTGTGCAAGTCTTTGGTAACAAAACACCACATTTCGATGGGCTAAATCACCTTAAAGTTGTGAGTATTTCTCTGCATTTGCAACTGAATTCTTCTACATCAATATTGTCTTCTTTATTGTTAAGAACACGGAGCATTCTTGCATTTAAAATGCAAGCTTAGGTATCCTTTGAAGAAAAAGTAAGATAGCAGAAAAAAAACGTTCATGTTTTCTTTCGTTGAAATATTAATCAGCCAAAATGACGGGGAAAAGCAACCAACAGATGAGTACGCAAGCAAGCTAGGAGGTGACATCTATATACATTAAGAATGAGATTTACTAGTTCTTGGATCAACATAAAAATTCTCAATTTAGTAAGTTGAAATGGCATGTAAATGATCTCTATATATGCGATATTTTATTTTATCTAAGTGGATCGCATGCACCTTTCTGATGGATTCTTACCATGTAGTATGATTTTCTCTTTTGATGCATGTTACAGGTTACCATGATTTTGTATGAAGTTCTTAGGTTATACCCGCCGGTAATTATGCTTAATCGAGATGTTCATGAAGAAATAAAGCTTGGAAATTTGCTATTACCTGCCGGAGTGCAGATCTCGGTGCCAACAATCCTCCTTCACCAAGATCATGAACTATGGGGTGATGATGCCTCTGAGTTCAAACCAGAGAGGTTTGCTGAAGGTGTTTCAAAGGCAACAAAGAGTCAGGTCTCATTCCTTCCATTTGGATGGGGTCCTCGAATATGCGTTGGACAAAACTTTGCTTTGATTGAAGCAAAAATGGCTTTGGCAATGGTTTTACAGCGCTACTCTTTTGAGCTCTCCCCGTCGTATATTCATGCTCCTCGCACAGTCATAACTCTTCAGCCACAGCACGGTGCTCCAATGATATTACGTAAACTCTAAAATGTTTATATGTGACGGGTAAGAGTTATCCTCTAGTTTATAATATTATGTACAAATTATGTTATTATGTTATCATGTCCAATGACATATTTGTCATATTAATCACAACATTATAGTTCTTTCCCACATAATATTAACTAAAGTAATGATCTTTGGATGTTATTGTGTTCTTTCCCACATAACATGACATGTAATGGCATATAATAATTGAATTGTCGCTAGTATTAGTTTTTCTCTCTCTCTCCTACCAAGTGTTTAGGGTTAGATAGCTAGTGTAAGAAAATACATGTAACTGAAACTAAAGTAATGATCGTATCAGTTTATATGGTCAAATGTAAAAAACAGTACAATTTTTATATTTCGCTCGCTTACTAAATTACTGGCTCAGTTAAACTAATCGCAAGAAGGGTAGTAACTGAATATATGTATAATTAGCTGACATCACAGCTCAATGGCTTGGAAGAAATACAGAATGAGTCTCCAGCAGCTTCTCTTCTGCAGGGCTTGTCTGAAATGCAGAAAATAATCCTGGCACCCATAGAGGCTTGTTGCTTAGTATTTTTCGCTATATGGCTCCGCACTTGTTGTAAATTATTGTTTTTTGATCAACGAATAACTTGTACAACAAGATGTATTGTACTAATGAACCCGTTCGAGATTGCACAGCACCATTTCCTCGAGAGCTGGTTCATAGGATCCCCGAGGAAGACATCTGAGATTCTGAATTGCAAGATCAGCTCTCTCTTTTGCCAATTCCTGTGCCCTTTCAATGCCACCACAGTCCATAACCAACGCAGTAGCTTCATCAAGAGAACCACTCTCACGGAACTCGGTTATTTCTCTTAGTTTTGGTGATTTCTCTAGAGCAAATATTACTGGAGCAGTCAGGTTCCCCTTTGCCAGGTCACTGCCAGCTGGCTTGCCCGGCAGCTCTGCTGACTGTGTAAAATCTAATATGTCATCCGCAACTTGGAAGCATAGACCAAGATTCTTACCGTATTCATACATTAGCACGCATGCATTACCCTCCACCCCACTAAAAATAGCAGCTCCTTTGGTACTAGCAGCAATTAAGGAGGCTGTCTTGCAGTAAGCTCAAGATCACAGTCGAACAAGCTAGATTCCTGCTCTATTTCACCACTTGCAAAATCCTTAATAAACTGCCATTGAGCGAGTATAATTGTAAATCAACTTCATTTACAAATTTTTAAAATTAGATAATATATAGCATATATAGTGCAAAAACTCCAAGGTTATATCAGACACTGGACTATATATACTCGGATATACAGAATTGAGTTGCAGACCTACCGAGCTGATAAGCTTAATGACTTCAATATTTTCAAGATTTGCTACTCTACTTGATGAAAATGCAATAAAGTGTGTAATAGATATTTCAGTTTTGCTACTCTACTTGATGTGATAAGTATGAGATCCGATGATGGCACAGTCAGTACCAGTGATTACTTAATTATTAGTATATTTCCTTCAGTTTTTAATCTCTGATTAGGGAGCAATTATTTTAACAGTGAAAGTAGTGTATGACATCACTTTGGATGTGCATATTCAAGCTCATCTCCAGTCAATAGGCTCTAGCATAGTGATTTACATTGAAAGAAGGCTTCAGCTATCACTCATCTATGACATCCTGACTGATAAGTAGTGATGTATGGCTTAAGATCTCACTCATCTATGACATACTCTCTGATAAAGTGATGTATCTCTTCAGATTCTCACAAGTTTATAGGCTTTTAAGAAAGAAAGGATACATATTTCATTGGATCTTCATACAATACAGTGCACAAGCCCATTCAACATCCCTGATTAGAAGAATAATAGATAAATTCAGTTGCTGTTCTTAAGGGAAATAGGATTCTAGGGCAACGAACAAGTCCAATAATCAAAGTTGGCTTCAAAAAATAATAATTTCATCTCACACCTAGGTTGACAAGGTCTAACTAATATGCGAGCCTATTGGTCATCTATCTATTAGAACCCTTCTCTCTTCAGCCTTGGACTGGTTCTACAGGGAAAAAATTGAAAATATCATCTAACTTATAAATGGCTCTTCATGCTGAGATTCTAATGACCATTTATTTATTTATTTATTTTATCTACTCCAACAGTTAAGTTAATTACGAGATTGTTTTGTATTAACTATGGTGGTGCTTAAGGGAGCAGCCAGCCATCCTTTGTATTTATACTTGTAGGGTTTTGTACAATATAATGGTGGAATGTATTATATATGATAACTATTCCTATATAAGAGTGTTTACATATATAGGGTCTCTTTCCTTAATACATCCCGTCAAGCTGAAGATGGAGGTTCCACCCGAAGCTTGGATCAAGAGTAACCAAACGAGGCTGGAGGAAGAGGCTTATGTAGATAGACAGGTAGAGGAGAAAGATTGAGGCAACGATGTTGCGGACGACGCAGACAAAACATAAAGACCATCTCTATTCTGACCGGAAAGAAGAACTTTCTTTGTCATGAGATCCTTAACATAAAATAGAGAGAAATGAAATTCAAAAAATACGTCTCAAGATAAAATTTTTGAACAGATAGCAGGGGTTTTTGAATGGCAGGAACATGTAAAATATTGGATAAAGTAAACATGCGGTTTGGTCAGCGAATTTTAGAGTGAGCAATATTTGAGATAAAAAGACCCTTACCATCATCAATATGCAGATAATCATTTCCAAGATAAGGTTTTGAACTCGTCATACTTACAAGGTCCGACGTGAGCGTCGTGTGAACCGCTCAGACGTCACGTGCTCAAGATAGTGCGGCCATATATCTTCTGGAATGTATATCGGTTTGAAATCCCTCCAAACCGCAACTTCGTTCCAGCCTTGGAAACACTATCTCTCATGGTTTTTTTGCCTTTTTTTGTGTTTCATACCAAAAATCACGCAACCTACTTCACGCAACCAAAAATTACATTTCGAAACATAAATTTTTGTCTAAAAAAATCTTGTATCGTTTTCGATGTTACCTAGTTGTCGCGTGATTTTCTCACACCCTCCTCGCAACAGTGTTATGCTCACTGTCCCAGCAAAATTTATCCTGTATATAAATAATTAATTTTAAATTAAAATAATAATTTATTTACAATTATATAAATAATTTATTAGAAATAAGCTGAAAATTATAAATTAACACCAACCTAAAATCTGTCAAACCATGCATTGATTTGAGGCATCTATTCAGGATGCTTGGATATCTGACTCCATTGAAACAATGGAATCTCCATCGACGATTTAAACGCCGATGATATTACTCGGGCGGCCTCAATGTTTGTGAACTTGAAAATAAATGAAATAAATTCAATAGTGAATTAGTTCATAAATTATGTTGTAATTTTTTAAAAAAAAAAACTAAAACCTTAACAAATTTACATTGAAAGGTTGATGGCGCGCTGCCTCTGCGCTGTGAACTAGTGCTAGAAGAGGCATCATCGGTTGATGGCGCACGTGGTGTAGGTGCCTCTTCTTGAGAGGCACCTAAGGAAATATCATCCTCGCTGTTAGACGAACTAGCTGCGACCATACGTGAGCGACCATCTCTGGTTTTTATTTTACACATCTACACAATTTTATACAAATAATTATATAATTAAATTCAAATGTTAAAAAAAAATTCGACATCACCTCCCCTATATTGGATACTACCCAAATCCACAACCTGCACATATTAACAATAGCCACAACTAGTTGACCTAATCTATACTAATTATTTCAACATATTCAATTACTAATCCTAAGGTAAATTCAACATTAAGAATTACAATTCAATAAATTATTCAATAATTATGCCAATACAACAATAAAATATATTCAATAAAAAAAACTCTAGACTAACAATTAAAATTAATAGAAAAAATTAAACATAAATCATGCAATAATAGAGTAAAATTAATAATTATTCCAAAATATTCAATTACTAATACTAAGGTAATTTCAACATAAACAATTACAATTCAAAAAATTATTCAATAATTATGCCAATACAACAAAACAATAAATTCAAAAAACAACTCTAGACTAACAATCAAAATAAATGGAAAAAATTAAAAACAAATCATGCAATAATAGAGTAAAATTAATAATTATTCCAAAATATTCAATTACTAATACTAAGGTAAATTCAACATTAACAATTACAATTCAAAAAATTATTCAATAATTATGCCAATACAACAAAACAATAAATTCAAAAAAAACTCTAGACTAACAATCAAAATAAATGGAAAAACTTAAACACAAATCATGCAATAATAGAGTAAAATTAATAATTATTCCAACATATTCAATTACTAATTCTAAGGTAAATTAAACATTAACAATAAATATTCAACAAATTAACTAATAATAATTATGCCAATACAACAATAAAAAATATTCAAGAAATTAAAAAAAAACTATAGACTTTAGGAATGAAATATGCTTACTTTAATAAAATACACCAAAATAAAAACACATAACAAAAATAAAAATAGCTAAAAAAAGAACCCTTAAAGTAAAATGAAATAGAAGAAACACATACCTTTTAAACTGATGAAGATTCACAAGAAAACTTGCTAGAGATTGTAGGTGAAAGCTTTGAAGAATTGAGAGGAAAAAAATCACAATTGAAGGTGAAAAACGCAGGAGAAGAAAAAATAAACTAAAGTGGCGGTCCCTAGAACTTATAGGGCAGTTTTACTGACGGATTCATTGACGGATATAAAATTAATTATTATTTTAATTTATTCCATCGGTGAAGTGTCAAAAATCCGTCAGTAATTTTTGAATTTGGCACTAAAATTTTTAATGACCCTCCATATTTTTCGTGGTTCGTTGGTAATTCTGTCGGCAAGATGACGTGGTCAAAGATGCATTTAATGCACCACCCTTTGGAATTCACACAGTCCGTCGGTAATTTTGTCAGTAACATTGACTCGCCTACAACTTACCGACGAACGTAAATCTGTCGGTATACATGTCGGTAATTGTTGCATTTCAAGTAATTATTTTTGAACTCTCCGTGTAATGCCGATGGACTTGAATCTGTCGGCATTGTCATCGGTGATTGTGGCATTTCAAGTAATTATTTTTGAACTCGCACACTTGTGTCTTCGTTCTTATCCTGAACAACCTTGACATGACCTCGAGGTTTCGTTTTTAAAACGGACAACCAAACCACTCTTGATCGATCGTTTCTAAATGAAGGGGTGTATGTGTAATAAACTTGTTGACATTGCTTTGCGAAAACAAAGACATCGTTTATGTTGCGAAGTCTAGCTTTTGAGTTGATTTCAACCAGACCTTAGTGCGGATCAACTCTGATTCCTTTATTAGTCGTGTTATACTAATAGCATTTGAATAAAAACACTCTATTCTGCTCGTTATGATATTACAATTCGACGAACTCTTCTAATCTACCATAGTAATCAACTTCTAACTCACTACTAGTGGATCTCTTAACACAAACACCGATGTTGTATGTCTTTCTTCCTTGCCCGTATTCTTCAGTATAGAAAACATATCCATTGACAAAATACCTGTTGTAGGACTTACATTTTCTTTCAGGCCCTAGGTTTAGTGAAGACAATGGCTTAGATGTACTCCTTCCCATTTGATAAACCTTGTATGTAATGTACATCAATAAATAGTAAATGAATGAGAATCTCGTAATGACATGCATATGTACAGTAATTTTGGATGTTAGAATGAGTTTGTGATAGGGCTTACATGTGTTCTGAACCACGTGGAAAATTGTTCATCTTGTAATTGAAAGATTTGGGATTCGGTTAGCTGTGAGTTATTGGTGAGCAAATATTGTCGATGTTGCCTGCAAGTGATAATGAGTGTATGATATTACAATATATAATTAACACTATATTACTAACAAAGTTTAATTAGTATTACACATATATAAACTTACTGAATAAAAGGTCTTAGCTCATTACAGTTAAATAGAACATAGTTGTGTGCTTGTTTGAACTTTAGTTCCAACAAATATCTTCCTCTTACAACATTTTTAGGTGTGGGTCGTCTAGTATTGGAGAATATTGACAAGTTCCCATTGGAAGGCACTTCACCGCCATTATCATGCCGTGGAACGCGATTGATTCTCGTTCTCAAATGAGGTTCGAAATAGTATGAGATAAATGTTGAGATCTCCTCAACAATATAGGCCTTACATATCGAAGCCTCAATATGCATCTTGTTCTTAACCTTTTTCTTAAGATTAATCAAATATTTTCAATTAAGAAAAACATAGAAAATACTTTTATATATGAATTACATTGCAACTGTAATATCTAACCGTTCGAATGGGTACATCCATCTATATTAGACTGGTCCTCTAACTTTTGCCTCGAACGATAGATGTATAGAGAGATGCTCCATTAAGTCAAAAAATGATGGAGGGAATATCATCTCAAGTTTGCATAGTGTCTCAACGATATTCGTTTGAAGCCTCTCAATGTGCCCAACATTCAACTTGCTGGAGCATATATCTCTGAAAAAATGACTGATCTTCGTGAGTGCATCCCATATTCCCTATAAACCTCGGGAAAAAATAATAAATAAATAAAAGTGAAGAAATTCATGCATATGATTAAATAAAAAAAGAAATTCAGAAATAATTGGAGACATTATAATAAGCCCGGTACTATTGAGGGTTGGATTTAATTGAAGAGAATAATGCACTTAAAGGAAAAGGGGGGGTTTAAATGCAAATAAGGAAAAATATAGAGTATAAATACTCTCTCCTCACCAAAAAAAATATGTAGGAACGATAAGGAGAGAAAATAAGGAGTTTTATACCCATTCTCGAGAAATCAAAGGAGAAACACTAAAAATTTAAGAACCCATCCAAGATTAAGAGCTTAAAGATGGAATAAACACTTGAGAGCAAAGGATTACCAAGAAATTGAACAAGAAGAAAAGACAGGAGGGAAATTGAACAAGAAGAAAAGAAAAGAGGGAGTTGAGAATCTTCAACTGGTTGAAGATCAAAATCTTAATTTGTATCCGATAAGGTATTCTAAACATGATCTTAAAAAAAATTCATTTTTAAATTCAATAAAGAATTGATGCCTTGATATTGAATCATAGGTTAGGGTTCTTAGACATAAATTGGGGAAAAAGTACTTATTGGGTTCTCTTCCCTCAGAGTTGTGACTGATTATGTAGGGTAGTAGGACTAATTAGTAAATGAATAATTTTGACTATCTTGGAGGCAAAATTGGGTTCTCCTCCCTCATAGAACTAGTAGCCTCGTGTCTTAGCTTTCCAACGAGATCAATCTTAGTTAAAATAGAGTTTTAGAACTTTAGATATAGTTAAAAATCTGATGAGTGTTTAGACAGTAACAGTTGGAAATTGGACAGTAACAGTTCAAAGTCAAACACTAACAGTTCAAAGTCAAACAGTAACAGTTCAAAGTCAGACAGTAACGGTTGGAAAAGTCAAACAGTAACAGTTCAAAGTCAGACAGTAACGGTTGGAAAAGTCAAACAGTAACAGTTCAAAGTCAGACAGTAACGGTTGAAAAAGTCAAACAGTAACAGTTCAAAATCAGACAGTAACAGTTGGAAAAGTCAAACAGTAACAGTTCAAAGTCAGACAGTAACGGTTGGAAAAGTCAAACAATAATAGTTCAAAGTCAGACAATAACGGTTGGAAAAGTCAAATAGTAACAGTTGGAAAAGTCAAACAGTAACAGTTCAAAATCAGACAGTAACAGTTGGAAAAGTCAAATAGTAACAGTTCAAAGTTAGATAGTAACGGTTGGAAAAGTCAAACAGTAACAGTTGGAAAAGTCAAACAGTAACAGTTGGAAATTTGACAGTAACAGTTCAAAGTTAGACAGTAACAGTAGACTTTCACGTGAATACTATAAATAAGAATATAAAGGAATTGAGTCATACGAACACTTGTATATTGAGATATTAACTCCGAAAATATACATGATATATATATATATATATATGTATGTTATTATGAGGAAATGAACATGCATAGAAAGTAACATATGAGTAATGGATGAATATGAATTCTCTATAATATCGGCTTGAAAGAATCATAACCAAAACAACAAAAAAACTTCCTTGTGATTCAAGAGGAGCAACCATGATTGGATCTTCTGTTAGGGAAGGTCACGAGACAAGCGAAACAGGTGCGTGATTTTCCCTTCTATTTGCACTTATACAATTCAGAATCCTTCTGGTGAATGCAATTATAATAAATATCGTGTTCAATGTAAATAAAGCCTAGTGTATTTACAAGATTAGCTTCGACTAATGGCATCCATGATAGGATTGTTGGGATATGATTTACACGATTTGCTTTGGCTAATGGTATCTATGATAGTATTGCTGGGATATGATTTACACGATTAAACCTTGCAAGGCCACCCAGTTTATGCAAGTAAATAAGATTATTCAATTAAGAATATACAAATGAGTGTTAATTGGGTTTAAAAGATTTACAAGCAAAATATAAATTCTTTGTTAGAATTCTCATGGAGTCGATAGAAAGTTAATACTTCATTCGTATTCATTACATGAGCATACATATATTCTTTATCAAGATAATGGTATGTTTATTTATGTAACAGGTTCATCAAACATTCAAGAAGATCATTAGTTTAGGACTCTACTTTGTGAAACTTATGTAAATATTTAACTTAAAATAAAAAGGAATTAACGTGTTTATGTAGTATACTTTTGTGCAAACCTTGATGTATTTATAAAGGTTCAGCTTAGCATGTAGTATTTTAGTTATCTTGTAATTAACTTTTTTGAAATATTTAAGAACACTTCTTATATTGTAAATACTTTCTTTGCATGTTAGTATTCCTTTTCCTTTAAATTTTATGATATAATGCGTTGGACTATGTTCATATTGAACTACTCGTAGGATACACACACACACACACACACACACACACAACCCATCATCATAAGGTCCCTTAATTCTGGACCTTATATCCGGACCTTATATTGAATTATAAGGTTTGATATAAGGTCCAAAATTAAGGGACCTTATGATTATGGGTAGGGATCATGTGATGATGTGTTGTGTGTGTGTGTGTGTGTGTGTATATATATATATATATTGTGTGGGTTGTATGAGGTGTGGAATTATGAGGTTTGATATAAGGTCTAGAATTAAGGGACCTTGTGATGATGGGTTGTTTGAGTAAACTGATAGTAGTCGATAACTTGGGATGTCGTAAATGCAAACGAAACTCTGCCGAATTTTTGGAAAAAAGAAATTACCCTAAAAAAAAGAGAGGATATGTTGGAATTCTTTTAACATTGATCGAGTCGTACAGTCGGATTATTACATTCCCTTTGGCAACAAATCACGAAAAGCTAATGGGATGAGTGTTTGCATAAACACGTTGTAGTCATGACTCTTCATTCCATACAATCTGCAGTCCTCTATATTAACCAGCCTTGATATGTTCGATGTATGTCCATCCAGAAAACACAGACTCTTAAGCCATTTGTAGATTAACAGTTGTACGTTTTTCTCTAATATGAAGCTTGCTCTTGGTTTTGCGACCCGTGACTCATCATAAACCAACTTCATATTTTTACGATTACAGTATAAAGCTATATCCAATCTATCCTTGATGTTGTCCCTTGTCTTCCCCTTTACATCCATGACTGTGTTGAAAATGTTCTCAAACACGTTCTTTTCGATATGCATGATGTCAAGGTTATGGCGGAGTAGATTGGTCTTCCAATAAGGAAGCTCTCAAAAGATACTTTGCTTTACCCAATTATGGGTCAAACCAAAACCAGGAAACTTTTGCTTATCTAATTGAAGGCCAAACACAATGTCACCATACTCTGATACAACATCATGCAATTCTTCACCACAAAGACGCGAGGATGCAACATCTTTTTCAACTCTGCCAATAAAAAAATATTTTCTGTTCTTTCTGTACCTATGATTAAGTGGCAAAAAGAGATGGTGACAGTAAAAAAAAGAAGATTTATCTCTGTTTGCTAGCGTGAGTGCCTTGTTGTTTTCCATGCAGTATGGACATGCGAGTTTTCCATGTGTGCTCCAACTAGAAAGCATTCCATAAGCTGGAAAATCATTGATAGTCTACATCAAAGCCGCCCTGATAAGGAAATTTTGTTTCCTCGATATATCATAAGTCAGAGCTCTAGAGGACCACAACTACGCCAACTCATCAATCAACGGTCGAAGACAAACATCTATATTTCGCCTCGGGCTGCTTGGACCGGGTATGACAGTAGATAAAAACATGAACTTCAGCCTCATACACATTCCCGGTGGCAAGTTATAAATTGTGAGTATGACCGACCAACAAGAATAAGGAGCAGTAAATGACCCAAATGGGTTGAATCCGTCTGTACACAACCCAAGATGCACATTTCTTGATTCAGCTAAAAAGTGAGGATGAACACTGTTAAAGCGTTTCCATGCTTCGCCATCAGAAGGATGCACCATCACTCCATCAACCACATCATGTGCTTCGTGCCATGTCATGTGCTCAGCAGTCTTTGGTGACATGAATAACCTCTACAGTCTAGGTGTGATTGGGAAGTATCTAAGTTTTTTATATGCCACTAGAGTCCTTCCCCTGCTAGTTCTAAGTTTGTAATGGGAATGCCCGCATGTCATGCACTCGGTCATCTCAACATTTTCAAGGTAGTATAACATGCAAAAGTTAGGGCACATGTCAATTTTCTGGTATCCTAAACCGAGGGGTTTCAACATGGACTTGGCAGCATAGAAGTTCTCTTTCAGCTTGTTCCCTTCAGTTAAAAATGCTTCTCGCCCATTCAATAATTTTATCATACCCGGCCTCACTCAACCTGTGATCTGACTTGATGGTGAACACCTGTGCTATGCCGATAATTTACTGTGGTTCGTGCAGCCATCCCATAATGGTTCGTCAGAATCTTTTAACAGATCAAAAAACCTAGTTGCATCTGCATTAGGTTCTTTTTCTATGATTGGACATTGACTAACATTACCTTGATTTATTCTCATTACATCCATAACCATATTTCTGTAAGGATTAGTGTTGTCATTTGCTGCTTCATGCACGTTGCTAGCACTAGAAGTTGACCCAACCACCGGTTCTCCCATTCTCCTCTTACTAACAAATACTTCTCCATGTGCATACCAACAATGGTAATTCTCCATAAATCCTTTATATAGAAGATGCATTATTACAACTTCTAAATGCAAATATTTTTTATTTTAACACTTCCTGCATGGACATCTAATACTGCCTCCAGTAAAATTTATGGAAATAGATGTTGCAAATTTAATAAAACCCTAAACCCCGTTACAATAATCAATCCTCCACAATCTTTGGGGTGAATCTCGATACATCTATGAACGATCATCCATGACTTATATCGAACCTTTATAAAATTATGATGACATCATGTATTAATTAACTAAGTTAGGTAAATAAACTTGCAAATATATTACTTTACCTCGAGATTATCCAACAAACCAATCACAACTTCTCATAAATATAAAATATTCATTATCATTTATCAACGTCCATACAAATGAATATATATAAATTTACAGAAATTACAACTCTGCAATACCATTGATAAAACTTTAAACGGGCCCATTAACCAAGCTATTAATTATTTCAAAACAACACATGTAATTCGGTAATTCCATAAAGTTTTAACAATGTACAAACAAATATAGTCTTACAAAATCTAAAACAAACCATAACAGGTATAAAATTATACATTCATATACTACAAGTTTGTTTGAGAAATAACAATAAAACATGTACATCTACTAACAAAATACATATACTAAAAAAACAGTAAAATTGACATTTAAATGTTAAAAAGATAGAATTACTTACAAAAATTGATAAAATCCGTTGGTAAATCAGAACACGGATGCTATGACCATAAAACTTCAAGAAATATAACTTATCGTGCTGAGATGAGGAAGATTTTTGTTTGGGGGGAGGGGGGCTGGTTGTTTGCAGATGGGGAGAGTTGGGATTAGGAAAAAGAAGGAGAAATGGGGGAGGAGAGGGTCGGCAGAGAGGGCATATATTAACTTTTTCTGACGGTTTCACCGATGGATTTTCCATCTGTGAGTCCATCGGCTATTCTGACGGAAAAATCAACACGTCACCGTACGGATCTGCCATTTCGAATCCCTCGGTGATTCCGTCGGTATTTTAAACGGTGAACCGGTCACGTCATTGTACGGGGCTGTCGTTTTGAATCCGTCAGTAAAAATAACCCTGCCAAACCTCCACGTCAGCGACCCGCCTTTTTTTTTTAATTCTAAACTTTCCGTTCGTTATTCATTCGATAACTACAGACGGAAAGTGTCCGTTGGTAGTTACCGATTGAATTACGGACAAAAAAAGTTTCGTCGGTAATTTCAAACTCAAATTACTGACATAAATAGTCTATTGGTAAATCCGTTGCTATTAAGCAAATTTCTGGTAGTGGTTCTTGATTGTCCATGTTGCTAGGGAGGAGAAGTTGCAGTTTTGATTTCCTAGATGCTTGATGAGAAGTAACAAAAATTATGTTTTACAAATTGTCAAGCGGTGGGTTATAAGTTGTTATCTTGAAACAAAATTCTATATAAACACTCACAATTTATATTTGTTTGTTTGTCACTAGCCCCTCGGTTGGTCACATAAATAAATAAGTATTTTTATCAAACTCAACTTTATTTGTCAATTCCATAATGTTAATGAATTCTACCCTAAACTTGAAAATAAATATTTATGTGGTGGTTGTTTTTTTAAAGTATTTTTTGTTTATAAATACATGAAAATAATTTATCAGCTATTATTTTTTAAAAAAACCAGATCTTTAAAATTTCACAATATACATATAGTATTTTTTTCTAATTAAAGATTATTAATTTAATATTTCTTTCATACTAAAAACACTTTAAATAGCACATACATGATTGAAGCTTGTCAACTAATCATCAATGGACGGGGGGTTGGTTTTTGAAGTCAAATATTCCATGGCCATACCCTTTGGGGGCAAAAACAAATAAGAAAAGGACTACGTACCTTCTAACACCTCCCACTAAAGAAATAAGTGACATGATAACGATGACATTAAGAACTTATTATTCCTTAAGAAACATCTTTGCACTTGTACATTATTAGAGTTTTGTTGTTGGTGTGTGGCCAATTGTGGGCATATATTCTCTTTCACCTCCTTGAATGTTTTCGTTTTGGAATCATCTCAAATACTAGTGATGTATAGAAGTGATTCGATTTTCATTGAAAATAACCCAATAAAGATATATATATAATTGTGTTGAAGGTAGGGGTGATTATTTTCGGTTCGGTTTGGTTTTTATAAAAAAAAAAATAACCAAACCAATTTTTTTTTTAAAAAAACCAAAACCGGTTCAAACCAACCGGTTTTGTTCAGTCGGTTTTTTAGAAGAAAAACCGGTTTGGCTTGGTTTTTTTTCCTATTTTTTTCGGTTTGGGTTGAGTTCGGTTTTTTCAGTTTCAGGTTTATAAAACTGAATCGAACCAGTCAATTTTTTTAAAATTTTAATCGGTTTAATCTTTTTTTTTGTTTAGTTTTTTTCATTTTTTTTCAGTTTAATCGATTTTTTGGTTTTTTTACATGATTCTATATTTATGGACTTTCCATGTGTTCAAGAATCCTTTGTTAAAATAAATAAAAAAATTACATGGACCATGAAAATATATAAAGAAAGAATTCCACTTGTATTGTGTGCACGTCTTATTAATTAGTAGAATCTCAAGAAAATTTATATGCACTCTTCTTTCAATACATATGGCAAAACTAACGGCACGTTCCATCCCTATTTGATTAATTCCATTATAAGTGGTTTATGGCTTAGTTGTTTAACTAAGTGATTATTGTTGGGACGAAATATATGAAATATGTTTCCTAACAACTTAACTACCTGGTAATTAACTAAAAAACTAAAACGTGTGGAGGATTTAATTATTTAACTCGGTTTTTTTTAGATTGGTTTTTTCAGTTAACTTTTTATTAATTTTCTTGATTTAATTGATTTTTCAGGTTTTTTACTCACCCTTAGTTATAACACATTAAAGTCATAACACATTAATGTCATATAGAAGGTATTAGTTCGTTGACTTGTGCTTTATCATGAATCATATCAAAAGTTATTTTTATAATATAAAAAACATATAGATTTTCATTTCGATGGCCATTCAACCAAATATTTCTTCACAATCCCTGCTTGGAAGAATAATAGATAAATTCAGCTGTTGTTCTTAAGGGAAATAGGATTCTAGGGCAATGAACGAGTCCAAATAATCAAAGTTGGCTTCAAAAAATCATAATTTTCATCTCACAGCTAGGTTGACAAGGTCTAACTAATATGCGAGCTTGTTGGTCATCCATCTATTAGAACCCTTCTCTCTTCAGCCTTGGACTGGTTCTACAGGGAAAAAAATGAAAATATCATCTAACTTATAAATGGCTCTTCATGCTGGGATTCTAATGACCATTTATTTATTTATTTATTTCATCTACTCTAACAGTTAAGTTAATTAAGAGATTGATTTGTATTAACTATGGTGGTGATTAAGGGGAGCAACCATCTTTGTATTTATACTTGTAGGGTTGTGTACAATATAATGATAGAATGTATTACATATGATAACTATTCCGATATAAGAGTATTTACATATATAGGGTCTCTTTCCTTAATACACCCTATCAAGCTGAAGGTGGAGATTCCACCCGAAGCTTGGATGGAAAGTAAGCAAACGAGGCTGGAGGAAGAGGCTTGGTAAGGACATCAGCTTGTTGATCTTTGGAAGAGATGAATCGTACCTGAATTTCTTGCTTAGTAACATGATCACGGACAAAGTGATAATTAACTTTAACATGTTTAGTACGAGCGTGAAACACTGGATTTGCAGATAAGAAAGTAGCCCCTAAATTATCACACCATAACATGGTAACAGTCGAAGAAGGGACCCGAAGTTCTGATAATAATGAGCGAATCCACAAAATCTCAGTAGTTTCATAAGCTAAGGCTTTGTATTCCGCTTCAATAGAGGACCTCGCAACAGTTTGTTGTTTCCCAGATTTCCATGAAATAAGGGTATAGCCAAGGTACATAAGATGACCACCTGTGGATTTTCGATCGTCAATACTGTTAGCCCAATCAGCATCTGTGAAACCATGAAGAGACAAGCGAGAATCCCGAGTTATGTGCAGACCATAAGTTGCTGTAGCCTAGAGGTAACGCAGGATTCGTTTAATAGCAGACCAATGATCTTCAGTAGGGGCATGCATAAATTGACATACCTTGTTGACTGCATACCAGACATCAGGTCTAGTGAAGGTAAGGTATTGTAATGCCCCAAAAATCTGTTGATACCGTGTGAGATCAAAGTAAAGAGTACTCGGTACAAGTCCTAATTTGGAGGAGGCAGACAAAGGAGTATCAACTGGTTTGCACGAAGTCATACTTGTGCGTTGGATGATGTCGAGGGCATATTTATGTTGGCTTAATAAGATACCTATAGTAGTAGATTTAACTTCAATGCCCAAGAAGAAATGAACAAAGCCCAAATCTCGAAGCTTAAATTCTGATTGCAGCAAAGTAATCAATCTATAAAGCACAGCTGAGTTACTCCCCGTTAATAAAATATCATCAACATACACAAGCAGGTAAATCATGGCACCATCGAGAGAGAGAATAAACAGAGAAGTATCACCCTTGGATGCCTGAAATCCAATAGAGAGTAAAAACTCACTCAACGGGTTGTACCAAGCGCGAGGGGCTTGTTTCAAACCATACAGAGATTTATGGAAACGACACACATAAGACGGGAGTGCAGGAACAACAAACCCAGGCTGTTGCTCCATGTATACCTTTTCTTGAAGAATATCATTCAGGAAAGCATTATGAAGGTCCAACTGATGAATGTTCCAACCATATGAGATAGCAATAGTGAGCACAAGGCAAACCGTTGTAGGCTTAATCTCTGGACCAAACGTCTCCAAATAATCAATTCCTTCTTGTTGAGTGAAGCTGCGGGCAACTAATCGTACTTTATATCAGGCGACCTGACCATCAACATGTCTTCTAATCTTGTAAACCCATCTACTGCCAATCACATTCATAGACGAATGGGGGGGGTACCAACGACCAAATCTGATTAGAGTGAAGTGCCCAAGCTCCTCCTACATGGCAGTGTGCTAAGTCACATACCTTTTGGCGTCCTTAAATGTCAATGGTTCGTTCTAAGGTAAGGTCGCGACTCGTGAGACAGCCACAATGCTAAGATTGGCATTTCTTTCTAGACGCGGGTGAAGCATCATATGATGGGTGCAAGCCCGTTGATATGGAGAGGAGACAGCAGCAGCGATATGCTGAAGATTGAATTTAGACAGATCAACACATACGTTAATTCCAGGAGGGGAAATAGAGGAAGAACTTGTGGTTGAAGGACTCAATATGGGCGCATACCGTCCAGAAAAACACAAGGAGTTCACCGAAACTCTAACTTGTGAGCATTGTATGGATGAAGAAAAGGAAAACATAGACATCTGAAAGTACGAAGAAACGCATAATCAGGAATCGATTTTAGAAGACATTCAAACGGTGTCTTATGATTAAGAATTGGAGTGGGCATGCGATTAATCAAATAAACAGAAATTTCAAAAGCATAACTCCAATATTTAAGGGGAGCGTGACACTGCCCAAGAAGAGTAAGTCCAGTTTCAACAATATGTCTATGATAACGTTCAACCATGCTATTTTGTTCATGAGTGTGCGAGCAGATCACACGATGATGAATAACAATCATTTTCAAATATGTATTTAGTTTTCGATATTCACCACCCCAATCGGTTTGAACAGACTTAATTTTTAAGGAGAATTGACGCTCCACAAACGTCTGAAATTGATGAAAAATTGCAAAAACATCAGACTTAGCAACTAAAGGATAAACCCATATAAATTTTGTATGAGCATCCACAAAAATAACAAAATAGCAAAAACCATCAGATGACAACATAGGGGATGGGCCCCAAACATCACTAAAAATCAAGTCAAGAGGAGCTCGAGTTTGATGACCTATAGTTTTTAGAGTCAGACGTGATGACTTGCCTAGAGGGCACGCAGGATAATGAAAATTAAACTGAGTGGACGTACATGACACAAAGGAATACACTCCTTGGCCCAAGAGAAACAGTTTCATCTGCATCCTCCAATGTAGGAAATTATGGTTGGAGAGTTTTAAAGAGACTACCTGGTGTGTGTTAGGAAGAGGGATAATGGAGGCAGTAGGGGATGCGCCATACATAACTGATTGCGCCACAGGGGAGAAAGAAGATTGAAGAGCTGATGCAGCGGCAGCAGACTATTGAAGTTCTTGATTGTCCATGTTGCTAGGGAGGAGAAGTTGCAGTTTTGATTTCCTGGATGCTTGATGAGAAGTAACAGAGGAAGAAGATGAATGATCTCTACTAAGAAGAAACTGTTGCTAGCGAATATAATAGATGAATGAAGAACAGCTCCTGGTTGAATGATTATGTAGAAGAATATTTAGACTCCTAAAACAATTATGCAGGAGAGATGCAGCTGTTGTGGAAGAAGGATGCTAAACGATAACCGCAGCTCTGATACCAAGTTAAATTAATTAAGAGATTGTTTTGCATTAACTGTGGTGGTGCTTAAGGAAAGCAGCCATCCTTTGTATTTATACTTGTAGGGTTGTGTACAATATAATGGTGGAATATATTACATATGATAACTATTCCTATATAAGAGTATTTAGATATATAGGGTCTCTTTCCTTAATACCAACCAACAATTTGTTTATTCTCGTTTATTAATTAATTTAATGACTACAACTGTAAAGAATCCAAACAAAAGGAATATTAGTTATGTTGCATGAATTAATGATAAGGAAAAGGAATATTAGTTTATGCTGAGAATCTAATTTGTTTATTCTCATGAATTAATGATATGGAGATGGCCATTCAGAATTGGCTTTTCTGCCACACACAATAAAAAAATATCACCCACCCCCTTCTAGGATCATTGAAACTTGCTTGGAAAGAAATGTTTGAAGGCAATAATATTTAATTGGTCTCTGCGCACATCACCTGCCCAAAGTCTTCGCCTCTGATCCATTTCTGGATTTATTTCTTCGTGTAAAAATGACAATAACAGTCACTTCAATTCTAGTCTCCATTGTTTATGTTGCAGTGCTAAGATGGGCATGGAGAGTTTTGAACTGGGTTTGGTTTCGTCCGAAGAAGGTCGAGAGGTGCTTGAGACAACAAGGTTTTGCAGGCAAGCCTTACCGGCTTTTGTTTGGAGACTGGAAAGAAAAATCAGATATGTTGAAGGAAGCAAGGACCAAACCCATTGGTTTATCAGACGCTCTTCTACCTCGTGTCATGCCCTTCCTCCATCAACTGGTCAAGGATTATGGTATTTCAACACGCAACCCTTTATTATCTCTCTCGTAGAAAAGATGATTTTTCTTGCTACTTAAATATTTCTCCGATTTATTAAGACCTTTTGTTTTCTATAAGGCGCCAATGATTGAGAAATTAAAACCAGTTGATCATGATGAATTTTATTTATGTCGAACAACTTTTGTTGACCGTTTCTCAGTAAAACTCTGTTATCATCTGTTTATTTTAATTGATAAGATATTATCTTTTACGAATACAAAAACAAATTAATTTTCCATTGGTATCATTGGGAATCAGAACGCCATGTTCCATTGGTTAGTGCTGCACTGTGATGGCCGAATGTTTCAGCCGATTTTCTTATTTTACTTCATTTTATAGTGCTCTTGTGGACTGCTCTCGCCTCAAACCTAGTTTTCTATCAATGGGAGAAAAATATATAGATAAAAATTAATTACTTCTTAATTAATTATAGTTTTAGAGAGTTATAATATTTTTAAAACAGACCAAGTGGGTATTAATTTTCAATATTCATGGTATGCGTATTTGATCTCTTGGTAGTGTTGGTTTCCTACTGGACAGAACAGTACTAGTTGCTAACAGTTGAAAACACTGGTTTCCAAGTCAATATTTAACTTGTTATTAGTTGGCTAGAGGTTGTATAAATATAAATAAAAGGACTTAGTATCGAATGTTTATTTTTATGTTTTAAAAATACTTTTGAAAAAATTAAAAAAATTAATTGTTTTACTTTAAATTAATCTTTTGGTGTTTTTAGATTGTTTTTATGTCAAAATAAATTTTAGAAAATAAAAAAAATATTATTTCGATGCATTTTTAAATAAAAAAACATTTTAAAAAGCAATTACTATCATAATATCAAACAGGCTCTAAGAATACCAATAGTATTGTGAGTGTGGAGGAACAAGAAAAAAAATGAAGAAGAGTAAATTGTGACTGTGTTTATTGACTGGATACATAATAGTATATAGGTTGCATGTGATAATCTAGATGGTGTATAATGGGTGCATAGTGATTAGTTTAGGTTGTGTATAATATTACCTATTCTGTTGTGATTATTTTATGATTCAAAAATCAGATTCTAAATGTTGATTTATATTTAACAAAATTAATACTTTATACTTTGTCAACTCTATTGATGTGTTCATAAAAATATAAAAATCTATTAGAAAAAGAAATAAAAATTCTCTTACAAGAATTTTACCTTAAAGTGTGAAGTGCAATTTTTTCTGGGTTTGGATTTCTTTTGTTCATATCTCAATTTGAGCCTCGTGTATTTCCCTCAACAGAAGAATACACACACACACACACACACACACTAATAAATGTGCTTCCTCTGACGATGCAGGTAAGAATTCATTTATGTGGATTGGGCCGAAACCAAGAGTGAACATCATGAACCCTGATCAGATAAGGGACGTATTCATGAAGATAAATGAGTATCAGAAGCCCTCGCACCCGCTGTTGAAACATCTAGCATGTGGACTTGGAAGTCACGAGGGTGAAAAATGGGCTAAACATAGAAAGATAATCAACCCAGCATTCCATCAAGAGAAGCTAAAGGTGATCATGATAGTCTCAACTTATTTGCCTATAAGCATCCATGCTATTCGATTGCCTTGAATGAGTAGCATGCATGTTGTGCTCTCATATAGCTGTAATATAAAACTTTCGATGATGATATGTTCTGTTTGCTTGTTACAGCTTATGATACCTGCGTTTTACGAGAGTTGTAGTGGGATGATTAACAAGTGGGAGAAGCTGGTATCTGTAGACGAGGGGTCATGTGAATTGGATGTCTGGCCTGATCTTCAAGGCTTAACATGTGATGCTATTTCTCGAACGTCGTTTGGAAGTAATTACGAAGAAGGAAAAAGAATATTTGACCTCCTCAAGGAACTTACCGATCTTACAGTTCATTTTATAATAAAAGCAATTGTCATACCAGGGTACAGGTAACTCTTTATTCTGTTTTTGCTGGACATTACAATTCAGTTCCTTCAAGTTAGTCCTTGTTCAATGAGATATATCTTAAAAGTAAGAAGCAGAACAAATCCAAATCTCTTGACAACATGTTCATGGATTGCATGTAGGTTTCTGCCGATCCCATCTAATAGAAGGCTAAAAGCTATTGACAAAGAAATAAAAGCTTCTCTTAATGCTCTCATCAACAAAAGAGAGCAAGCAATGAGTGCTGGTGAAGATGCAAAGAATGACTTGTTGGGTTTACTTCTGGAATCCAATTTTAGAGAAATACAAGAGCATGGAAATACCAAGAGCGTCGGAATGAGCATTGAAGATGTGATTGACGAATGTAAAATATTCTACGTTGCTGGACAAGAAACAACCTCAGTTCTTCTTACCTGGACCATGGTTTTATTGGCTCAGTATCCGAATTGGCAAGCACGCGCAAGAGAAGAGGTTGTGCAAGTCTTTGGTAACAAAACACCAGATTTCGATGGGCTAAATCACCTTAAAGTTGTGAGTATTTCTCTGCATTTGCAACTGAATTCGTCTAATTCAATATTGTCTTCTTTATTGTTAAGAACACAGAGCATTCTTGCATTTAAAATGCAAGCTTAGGTATCCTTTGAAGAAAAAGTAAGATAGCAGAAAAAAAACGTTCATGTTTTCTTTCGTTGAAATATTAATCGGCCAAAATGACGGGGAAAAGCAACCAACAGATGAGTACGCAAGCAAGCTAGGAGGTGACATCTATATACATTAAGAATGAGATTTACTAGTTCTTGGATCAACATAAAAATTCTCAATTTAGTAAGTTGAAATGGCATGTAAATGATCTCTATATATGCGATATTTTATTTTATCAAAGTGGATCGCATGTCACCTTTCTGATGGATTCTTACCATGTAGTATGATTTTCTCTTTTGATGCATGTTACAGGTTACCATGATTTTGTATGAAGTTCTTAGGTTATACCCGCCGGTAATTATGCTTAATCGAGATGTTCATGAAGAAATAAAGCTTGGAAATTTGCTATTACCTGCCGGAGTGCAGATCTCGGTGCCAACAATCCTCCTTCACCAAGATCATGAACTATGGGGTGATGATGCCTCTGAGTTCAAACCAGAGAGGTTTGCTGAAGGTGTTTCAAAGGCAACAAAGAGTCAGGTCTCATTCCTTCCATTTGGATGGGGTCCTCGAATATGCGTTGGACAAAACTTTGCTTTGATTGAAGCAAAAATGGCTTTGGCAATGGTTTTACAGCGCTACTCTTTTGAGCTCTCCCCGTCGTATATTCATGCTCCTCGCACAGTCATAACTCTTCAGCCACAGCACGGTGCTCCAATGATATTACGTAAACTCTAAAATGTTTATATGTGACGGGTAAGAGTGATAATATTATGTACAAATTATGTTATTATGTTATCATGTCCAATGACATATTTGTCATATTAATCACAACATTATAGTTCTTTCCCACATAATATTAACTAAAGTAATGATCTTTGGATGTTATTGTGTTCTTTCCCACATAACATGACATGTAATGGCATATAATAATTGAATTGTCGCTAGTATTAGTTTTTCTCTCTCTCTCCTACCAAGTGTTTAGGGTTAGATAGCTAGTGTAAGAAAATACATGTAACATTTCCTCGAGAGCTGGTTCATAGGATCCCCGAGGAAGACATCTGAGATTCTGAATTGCAAGATCAGCTCTCTCTTTTGCCAATTCCTGTGCCCTTTCAATGCCACCACAGTCCATAACCAACGCAGTAGCTTCATCAAGAGAACCACTCTCACGGAACTCGGTTATTTCTCTTAGTTTTGGTGATTTCTCTAGAGCAAATATTACTGGAGCAGTCAGGTTCCCCTTTGCCAGGTAACTGCCAGATGGCTTCCCCGGCAGCTCTGCTGACTGTGTAAAATCTAATATGTCGTCCGCAACTTGGAAGCATAGACCAAGATTCTTACCGTATTCATACATTAGCACGCATACATTACTGTCCACCCTCTAAAAATAGCAGCTCCTTTGGTACTAGCAGCAATTAAGGAGGCTGTCTTGTAGTAAGCTCAAGATCACAGTCGAACAAGCTAGATTCCTGCTCTATTTCACCACTTGCAAAATCCTTAATAAACTGCCATTGAGCGAGTATAATTGTAAATCAACTTCATTTACAATTTTTTAAAATTAGATAATATATAGCATATATAGTGCAAAAACTCCAAGGTTATATCAGACACTGGACTATATATACTCGGATATACAGAATTGAGTTGCAGACCTACCGAGCTGATAAGCTTAATGACTTCAATATTTTCAAGATTTGCTAGGTACCATGACGATTGAACAAACATAAAGTCCCCAGCCAGTAATGCTACCCTTGTACCATAGTGTTGATGAACAGTTTCCTTCCCTGCAAATTAGCAGCAGTGGACTGAGAGTCAGAGAAGGCCTTGCAGTAGGCCTGAAATTAAATTAGAAACAAAAAACAAATTAAATAAAAATGCAATAAAGTGTGTAATAGATATTTCAGTTTTGCTACTCTACTTGATGTGATAAGTATGAGATCCGATGATGGCACAGTCAGTACCAGTGATTACTTATTAGTATATTTCCTTCAGTTTTTAATCTCTGATTAGGGAGCAATTATTTTAACAGTGAAAGTAGTGTATTACATCACTTTGGATGTGCATATTCAAGCTCATCTCCAGTCAATAGGCTCTAGCATAGTGATTTACATTGAAAGAAGGCTTCAGCTATCACTCATCTATGACATCCTGACAGATAAGTAGTGATGTATGGCTTAAGATCTCACTCATCTATGACATACTCTCTGATAAAGTGATGTATCTCTTCAGATTCTCACAAGTTTATAGGCTTTTAAGAAAGAAAGGATACATATTTTATTGGATCTTCATACAATACAGTGCACAAGCCCATTCAACATCCCTGATTAGAAGAATAATAGATAAATTCAGTTGCTGTTCTTAAGGGAAATAGGATTCTAGGGCAACGAACAAGTCCAATAATCAAAGTTGGCTTCAAAAAATCATAATTTCATCTCACAGCTAGGTTGACAAGGTCTAACTAATATGCGAGCTTGTTGGTCATCCATCTATTAGAACCCTTCTCTCTTCAGCCTTGGACTGGTTCTACAGGGAAAAAATTGAAAATATCATCTAACTTATAAATGGCTTTTAATGCTGAGATTCTAATGACCATTTATTTATTTATTTATTTTATCTACTCCAACAGTTAAGTTAATTAAGAGATTGTTTTGTATTAACTATGGTGGTGCTTAAGGGAGCAGCCAGCCATCCTTTGTATTTATACTTGTAGGGTTTTGTATAATATAATGGTGGAATGTATTATATATGATAACTATTCCTATATAAGAGTATTTACATAT
Organism: Populus nigra; assembly: GCF_951802175.1. Classification (NCBI taxonomy): domain Eukaryota; kingdom Viridiplantae; phylum Streptophyta; class Magnoliopsida; order Malpighiales; family Salicaceae; genus Populus; species Populus nigra. The sequence goes on from NC_084860.1 coordinate 11,431,907, forward strand.
ATAGGGTCTCTTTCCTTAATACATCCCGTCAAGCTGAAGATGGAGATTCCACCCGAAGCTTGGATCAAGAGTAAGCAAACGAGGCTGGAGGAAGAGGCTTATGTAGATAGACAGGTAAAGGAGAAAGCTTGAGGCAACGATGTTGCGGACGACGCAGACAAAACATATAGACCATCTCTACTCTGACCGGAAAGAAGAACTTTCTTTGTCATGAGATCCTTAACATAAAATAGAGAGGAATGAAATTCAAAAAATACGTCTCAAGATAAAATTTTTGAACAGATAGCAGGGGTTTTTAAATGACAGGAACATGTAAAATATTGGATAAAGTAAACATGCGGTATGGTGAGCGAATTTTAAAGTGAGCAATATTTGAGATAAAAAGGCCCTTACCATCACCAACATGCAGATAATCATTTCCAAGATAAGGTTTTGAACTCGTCATACTTTCAAGGTCCGACGTGAGCATCGTGTAAACCGCTCAGACGTCACGTGCTCAAGATAGTGCGGCCATATATCTTCCGGGATGTATATCGGTTTGAAATCCCTCCAAACCACAACATCGTTCCAGCCTTGGAAACGCCTATCTCTCACGGTTTTTTTTGCCTTTTTTTGTGCTTCATACCAAAAATCACGCAACCTACTTCACGCAACCAAAAATTACATTTCGAAACATAAATTTTTGTCTAAAAAAATCTTGTATTGTTTTCGATGTTACCTAGTTGTCGCGTGATTTTCTCACACCCTCATCGCAACAATGTTATGCTCACTGTCCCAGCAGAATTTGTCCTGTGTATAAATAATTAATTTTAAATAAAAATAATAATTTATTTACAATTATATAAATAATTTATTAGAAATAAGATGAAAATTATAAATTAACACCAACCTCAAATCTGTCAAACCATGCATTGATTTGAGGCATCCATTCAGGATGCTTGGATATCTGACTCCATTGAAACAATGGAATCTCCATCGACGATTTAAACGCCGATGATATTACTCGGGCGGCCTCAATGTTTGTGAACCTGAAAATAAATGAAATAAATTCAATAGTGAATTATTTCATAAATTATGTTGTAATTTAAAAAAAAAAACTAAAACCTTAACAAACTTACATTGAAAGGTCGTCCTTCCATTGTGCCTCGTACTTGCGGGTAAATTGATTCCATTATGAAGGCACGCTGCCTCTGTGCTGTGAACTAGTGCTAGAAGAGGCAACATCGGTTGACGGCGCAGGTGGTGTAGGTGCCTCTTCTTGAGAGGCACCTAAGGAAATATCATCATCGCTGTTAGACGAACTAGCTGCGACCATACGTGAGCGACCATCTCTGGTTTTTATTTTACACATCTACACAATTTTATACAAATAATTATATAATTAAATTCAAATGTTAAAAAAAAATTCGACAGCACCTCCCCTATATTGGATACTACCCAAATCCACAACCTGCACATATTAACAATAGCCACAACTAGTTGACCTAATCTATACTAATTATTTCAACATATTCAATTACTAATCCTAAGGTAAATTCAACATTAAGAATTACAATTCAATAAATTATTCAATAATTATGCCAATACAACAATAAAATATATTCAATAAAAAAAACTCTAGACTAACAATTAAAATTAATAGAAAAAATTAAACATAAATCATGCAATAATAGAGTAAAATTAATAATTATTCCAAAATATTCAATTACCAATACTAAGGTAAATTCAACATAAACAATTACAATTCAAAAAATTATTCAATAATTATGTCAATACAACAAAACAATAAATTCAAAAAAAAACTCTAGACTAACAATCAAAATAAATGGAAAAAATTAAAAACAAATCATGCAATAATAGAGTAAAATTAATAATTATTCCAAAAATATTCAATTACTAATACTAAGGTAAATTCAACATTAACAATTACAATTCAAAAAATTATTCAATAATTATGCCAATACAACAAAACAATAAATTCAAAAAAAACTCTAGACTAACAATCAAAATAAATGGAAAAACTTAAACACAAATCATGCAATAATAGAGTAAAATTAATAATTATTCCAACATATTCAATTACTAATTCTAAGGTAAATTAAACATTAACAATAAATATTCAACAAATTAACTAATAATAATTATGCCAATACAACAATAAAAAATATTCAAGAAATTAAAAAAAAAAGCTATAGACTTTAGGAATGAAATATGCTTACTTTAATAATGTGTTGAATTCAAGACTATATCTACATTACAAAAAATACACCAAAATAAAAAAAACATAACAAAAATAAAAATAGCTAAAAAAAGAACCCTTAAAGTAAAATGAAATAGAAGAAACACATACCTTTTAAACTGATGAAGATTCACAAGAAAACTTGCTAGAGATTGTAGGTGAAAGCTTTGAAGAATTGAGAGGAAAAAAATCACAATTGAAGGTGAAAAATGGAGGAGAAGAAAAAATAAACTAAAGTGGCGGTCCCTGGAACTTATAGGGCAGTTTTACTGACGGATTCATTGACGGATATAAAATTAATTATTATTTTAATTTATTCCGTCGGTGAAGTGTCAAAAATCCGTCAGTAATTTTTGAATTTGGCACTAAAATTTTTAATGACCCTCCATATTTTTCGTGGTTCGTCGGTAATTCTGTCGGGAAGATGACGTGGTCAAAGATGCATTTAATGCACCACCCTTTGGAATTCACACAGTCCGTCGGTAATTTTGTCAGTAACATTAACTCGCCTACAACTTACCGACGAACGTAAATCCGTCGGTATACACTTCGGTAATTGTGGCATTTCAAGTAATTATTTTTGAACTCTCTATGTAATGCCGATGGACTTGAATCCGTCGGCATTGTCATCGGTGATTGTGGCATTTCAAGTAATTATTTTTGAACTCGCACACTTGTGTCTTCGTTCTCATCCTGAACAACCTAGACATGACCTCGAGGTTTCGTTTTTAAAACGGACAACCAATCCACTCTTGATCAATCGTTTCTAAATGAAGGGGTGTATATGTAATAAACTTGGTAACATTGCTTTGCGAAAACAAAGACATCGTTTATGTTGCGAAGTCTAGCTTTTGAGTTGATTTCAACCAGACCTTAGTGCGGATCAACTCTGATTCCTTTATTAGTCGTGTTATACTAATAGCATTTGAATAAAAACACTCTATTCTGCTAGTTATGATATTACAGTTCGACGAACTCTTCTAATCTACCATAGTAGTCAACTTCTAACTCAATACTAGTGAATCTCTTAACATAAACACCGCTGTTGTATGTCTTTCTTCCTTGCCCGTATTCTTCAGTATAGAAAACATATCCATTGACAAAATACCCGTTGTAGCACTTACATTTTCTTTCAGGCCCTAGGCTTAGTGAAGACAATGACTTAGATGTACTCCTTCCTATTTGATAAACCTTGTATGTAATGTACATCAATAAATAGTAAATGAACAAGAATATCGTAATGACATGCATATGTACAGTAATTTTGGAAGTTAGAATGAGTTTGTGATAGGGTTTACATGTGTTCTGAACCACGTGGAAAATTATTCATCTTGTAATTGAAAGATTTGAGATTCGGTTAGCTGTGAGTTATTGGAGAGCAAATATTGTCGATGTTGCCTGCAAGTGATAATGAGTGTATGATATTACAATATATAATTAACAGTATATTACTAATAAAGTTTAATTAGTATTACACATATATAAACTTACTGAATAAAAGGTCTTAGCTCATTACAGTTAAATAGAACATAGTTGTGTGCTTGTTTGAACTCTAGTTCTGACAAATATCTTCCTCTTACAACATTTTTAGGTGTGGGTCGTCTAGTATTGGAGAATATTGACAAGTTCCAATTGGAAGGCACTTCACCACCATTATCATGCCGTGGAATGCGATTGATTCTCGTTCTCAGATGAGGTTCGAAATAGTATGAGATAAATGTTGAGATCTCCTCAACAATATAGGCCTTACATATCGAAGCCTCAACATGCATCTTGTTCTTAACCTTTTTCGTAAGATTAAACAAGTATCTGCATTGAATTAATCAAATATTTTCAATTAAGAAAAACATAGAAAATACTTTTATATATGAATTACATTGCAACTGTAATATCTAACCGTTCGAATGGGTACATCCATCTATATTGGACTGGTCCTCCAACTTCTGCCTCGAACGGTAGATGTATAGAGAGATGCTCCATTAAGTCAAAAAATGATGGAGGGAATATCATCTCAAGTTTGCATAGTGTCTCAACGATATTCGTTTGAAGCCTCTTAATGTGCCCAACATTCAACTTGCTGGAGCATATATCTCTGAAGAAATGACTGATCTTCGTGAGTGCATCCCATATTCCCTGTAAACCTCAGGAAAAAATAATAAATAAATAAAAGTGAAGAAATTCATGCATATGATTAAATAAAAAAAGAAATTCAAAAAATTTTTAATATAAATTTCCGGGCAAAATAATTCGAGACATTATAATAAGCCCGTTACTATTGAGGGTTAGATTTAATTGAAGAGAATAATGCACTTAAAGGAAAAAAGGGGTCTAAATGCAAATAAGGAAAAATATAGAGTATAAATACTCTCTCCTCACCAAAAAAAAATATGTAGGAACGATAAGGAGAGAAAATAAGGAGTTTTATACCCATTCTCGAGAAATCAAAGGAGAAACACTAAAAATTTAAGAACTCATCCAAGATTAAGAGCTTAAAGATGGAATAAACACTTGAGAGCAAAGGATTACCAAGAAATTGAACAAGAAGAAAAGATAGGAGGGAAATTGAACAAGAAGAAAAGACAGGAGGGAAATTGAACAAGAAGAAAAGAAAAGAGGGAGTTGAGAATCTTCAACTTGTTGAAGATCAAAATCTTAATTTGTATCGGGTAAGGTATTCTAAACATAATCTTAAAAAAAAATCATTTTTAAATTCGATAAAGAATTGATGCCTTGATATTGAATCATAGGTTAGGGTTCTTAGACATAAATTGGGGAAAAAGTACTTATTGTTGAAATTAAGTTAATTCATGTGTGTGGTATGTAGTTTATAAAAGTATTGTATGAAGGGGAGGGGGAGATGAATTTGGACAGACTTGTCTCCTAACTTTCGATGAGATTTCAGGTAGAAGGATGAGGGGATTAAGATCGGGTTCCTCATAGAAATTATAGATTTGAATGTTAGGTAACCAAGGAAACTGGTCTTGCTCAATTTGGAAATGTAGAACTCCAGTTATGGGTTACCAACTGAGACTGAGTTGTGACTGATTATGTAGGGCAGTAGGACTAATTAGTAAATGAACAATTTTGACTATCTTGGAGGCAAAATTGGGTTCTCCTCCCTCAGATAACTAGTAGCCTCGTGTCTTAGCTTTCCAACGAGATCAATCTTAGTTAAAATGGAGTTTTAGAACTTTAGATATAGTTAAAAATCTGATGAGTGTTTAGACAGTAACAGTTGGAAATTGGACAGTAACAGTTCAAAGTCAAACAATAATAGTTGGAAAAGTCAAACAGTAACAGTTGGAAAAGTCAAACAGTAACACTTCAAAGTCAGACAGTAACGGTTGGAAAAGTCAAACAGTAACGGTTGGAAAAGTTAAACAGTAACGGTTGGAAAAGTCAAACAGTAACGGTTGGAAATCAGAAAGTAACAGTTGGAAAAGTCAAACAATAACAGTTCAAAGTTAGATAGTAACGGTTGGAAAAGTCAAACAGTAACAGTTGGAAATTTGACAGTAACAGTTCAAAGTTAGACAGTAACAGTAGACTTTCACGTAAATACTATAAATAAGAATATAAAGGAATTGAGTCATACGAACACTTGTATATTGAGATATTAACTCCGAAAATATACATGATATATATATATGTATGTTATTATGAGGAAATGAACATGCATAGAAAGTAACATATGAGTAATGGATGAATATGAATTCTCTATAATATCGGCTTGAAAGAATCATAACCAAAACAACAAAAAACTTCCTTGTGATTCAAGAGGAGCAACCATGATTGGATCTTCTGTTAGGGAAGGTCACGAGACAAGCGAAACAGGTGCGTGATTTTCCCTTCTATTTGCACTTATACAATTCAGAATCCTTCTGGTGAATGCAATTATAATAAATATCGTGTTCAATGTAAATAAAGCCTAGTGTATTTACAAGATTAGCTTCGACTAATGGCATCCATGATAGGATTGTTGGGATATGATTTACACGATTTGCTTCGGCTAATGGTATCTATGATAGGATTGCTGGGATATGATTTACACGATTAAACCTTGCAAGGCCACCCAGTTTATGCAAGTAAATAAGATTATTCAATTAAGAATATACAAATGAGTGTTAATTGGGTTTAAAAGATTTACAAGCAAAATATAAATTCTTTGTTAGAATTCTCATGGAGTCGATAGAAAGTTAATACTTCATTCGTATTCATTACATGAGCATACATATATTCTTTATCAACATAATGGTATGTTTATTTATGTAACAGGTTCATCAAACATTCAAGAAGATCATTAGTTTAGGACTCTACTTTGTGAAACTTATGTAAATATTTAACTTAAAATAAAAAGGAATTAACGTGTTTATGTAGTATACTTTTGTGCAAACCTTGATGTATTTATAAAGGTTCAGCTTAGCATGTAGTATTTTAGTTATCTTGTAATTAACTTTTTTGAAATATTTAAGAACACTTCTTATATTGTAAATACTTTCTTTGCATGTTAGTATTCCTTTTCCTTTAAATTTTATGATATAATGCGTTGGACTATGTTCATATTGAACTACTCGTAGGATATACACACACACACACACACACACACACACAACCCATCATCATAAGGTCCCTTAATTCTGGACCTTATATCCGGACCTTATATTGAATTATAAGGTTTGATATAAGGTCCAAAATTAAGGGACCTTATGATTATGGGTAGGGATCATGTGATGATGTGTTGTGTGTGTGTGTGTGTGTGTGTGTGTGTATATATATATATATATATTGTGTGGGTTGTATGAGGTGTGGAATTATGAGGTTTGATATAAGGTCTAGAATTAAGGGACCTTGTGATGATGGGTTGTTTGAGTAAACTGATAGTAGTCGATAACTTGGGATGTCGTAAATGCAAACGAAACTCTGCCGAATTTTTGGAAAAAAGAAATTACCCTAAAAAAAAGAGAGGATATGTTGGAATTCTTTTAACATTGATCGAGTCGTACAGTCGGATTATTACATTCCCTTTGGCAACAAATCACGAAAAGCTAATGGGATGAGTGTTTGCATAAACACGTTGTAGTCATGACTCTTCATTCCATACAATCTGCAGTCCTCTATATTAACCAGCCTTGATATGTTCGATGTATGTCCATCCAGAAAACACAGACTCTTAAGCCATTTGTAGATTAACAGTTGTACGTTTTTCTCTAATATGAAGCTTGCTCTTGGTTTTGCGACCCGTGACTCATCATAAACCAACTTCATATTTTTACGATTACAGTATAAAGCTATATCCAATCTATCCTTGATGTTGTCCCTTGTCTTCCCCTTTACATCCATGACTGTGTTGAAAATGTTCTCAAACACGTTCTTTTCGATATGCATGATGTCAAGGTTATGGCGGAGTAGATTGGTCTTCCAATAAGGAAGCTCTCAAAAGATACTTTGCTTTACCCAATTATGGGTCAAACCAAAACCAGGAAACTTTTGCTTATCTAATTGAAGGCCAAACACAATGTCACCATACTCTGATACAACATCATGCAATTCTTCACCACAAAGACGCGAGGATGCAACATCTTTTTCAACTCTGCCAATAAAAAAATATTTTATGTTCTTTCTGTACCTATGATTAAGTGGCAAAAAGAGATGGTGACAGTAAAAAAAAGAAGATTTATCTCTGTTTGCTAGCGTGAGTGCCTTGTTGTTTTCCATGCAGTATGGACATGCGAGTTTTCCATGTGTGCTCCAACTAGAAAGCATTCCATAAGCTGGAAAATCATTGATAGTCTACATCAAAGCCGCCCTGATAAGGAAATTTTGTTTCCTCGATATATCATAAGTCAGAGCTCTAGAGGACCACAACTACGCCAACTCATCAATCAACGGTCGAAGACAAACATCTATATTTCGCCTCGGGCTGCTTGGACCGGGTATGACAGTAGATAAAAACATGAACTTCAGCCTCATACACATTCCCGGTGACAAGTTATAAATTGTGAGTATGACCGACCAACAAGAATAAGGAGCAGTAAATGACCCAAATGGGTTGAATCCGTCTGTACACAACCCAAGATGCACATTTCTTGATTCAGCTAAAAAGTGAGGATGAACACTGTTAAAGCGTTTCCATGCTTCGCCATCAGAAGGATGCACCATCACTCCATCAACCGCATCATGTGCTTCGTGCCATGTCATGTGCTCAGCAGTCCTTGGTGACATGAATAACCTCTGCAGTCTAGGTGTGATCGGGAAGTATCTAAGTTTTTTATATGCCACTAGAGTCCTTCCCCTGCTAGTTCTAAGTTTGTAACGGGAATGCCCGCATGTCATGCACTCGGTCATCTCAACATTTTCAAGGTAGTATAACATGCAGAAGTTAGGGCACATGTCAATTTTTTGGTATCCTAAACCGAGGGGTTTCATTATGGACTTGGCAGCATAGAAGTTCTCTTTCAGCCTGTTCCTTTTAGTTAAAAATGCTTCTCGCCCATTCAATAATTTTATCATACCCGGCCTCACTCAACCTGTGATTTGACTTGATGGTGATAACCTGTGCTATGGCTGATAATTTATTGTGATTCGTGCAGCCATCCCATAATGGTTCGTCAGAATCTTTTAACAGATCAAAAAACCTAGTTGCATCTGCATTAGGTTCTTTTTCTATGATTGGACATTGACTAACATTACCTTGATTTATTCTCATTACATCCATAACCATATTTCTGTAAGGATTAGTGTTGTCATTTGCTGCTTCATGCACGTTGCTAGCACTAGAAGTTGACCCAACCACCGTTTCTCCCATTCTCCTATTACTAATAAATACTTCTCCATGTGCATACCAACAATGGTAATTCTCCATAAATCCTTTATATAGAAGATGCATCATTACAACATCTAGATGCAAATATTTTTTATTTTAACACTTCCTGCATGGACACCTAATACTGCCTCCAGTAAAATTTATGGGAATAGATGTTGCGAATTTAATAAAACCATGAACCCCGTTAAAATAATCAATCCTCCACAATCTTTGGGGTGAATCTCGATACATCTATGAACGATCATCCATGACTTATATCGAACCTTTATAAAATTATGATGATGTCATGTATTAATTAACTAAGTTAGGTAAATAAACTTGCAAAAATATTACTTTACCTTGAGATTATCCAACAAACCAATCACAACTTCTCATAAATATAAAATATTCATTATCATTTATCAATGTCCATACAAATTAATATATATAAATTTATAGAAATTACCACTCCGCAATACCATTGATAAAACTTTAAACGGGCCCATTAAGCAAGCTATTAATTATTTCAAAACAACACATGTAATTCGGTAATTCCATAAAGTTTTGACAATTTACAAACAAATATAATCTTACAAAATCTAAAACAAACCATAACAGGTATAAAATTATACATTCATATACTACAAGTTTGTTTGAGAAATAACAATAAAACATGTACATCTACTAACAAAATACATATACTAAAAAACAGTAAAATTGACATTTAAATGTTAAAAAGATAGAATTACTTACAAAAATTGATAAAATCCGTTGGTAAATCAGAACACGGATGCTTTAACCATAAAACTTCAAGAAATATAACTTATCGTGCTGAGATGAGGGAGATTTTTGTTTGGGGGGAGGGGGGGCTGGTTGTTTGCAGATGGGGAGAGTTGGGATTAGGAAAAAGAAGGAGAAATAGGGGAGGAGAGGGTCGGCAGAGAGGGCATATATTAACTTTTTCCGACGGTTTCACCGATGGATTTTCCATCTGTGAGTCCATCGGCTATTTTGATGGAAAAATCAACACGTCACCGTACGGATCTGCCATTTCGAATCCCTCGGTGATTCCGTCGGTATTTTAAACGGTGAACCGGTCACGTCATTGTACGGGGCTGTCGTTTTGAATCCGTCAGTAAAAATAACCCTGCCAAACCTCCACGTCAGCGACCCGTCTTTTTTTTTTAATTCTAAACTTTCCGTCCGTTATTCATTCGGTAACTACAGACGGAAAGTGTCCGTTGGTAGTTGCCGACTGAATTACGGACAAAAAAAGTTCCGTCGGTAATTTCGAACTCAAATTACCGACATAAATAGTCTATTGGTAAATCCGTTGCTATTAAGCGAATTTCTGGTAGTGGTTCTTGATTGTCCATGTTGCTAGGGAGGAGAAGTTGCAGTTTTGATTTCCTAGATGCTTGATGAGAAGTAACAAAAATTATGTTTTACAAATTGTCAAGCGGTGGGTTATAAGTTGTTATCTTGAAACAAAATTCTATATAAACACTCACAATTTATATTTGTTTGTTTGTGTCACTAGCCCCTCGGTTGGTCACATAAATAAATAAGTATTTTTATCAAACTCTACTTTATTTGTCAATTCCATAATGTTAATGAATTCTACCCTAAACTTGAAAATAAATATTTATGTGGTGGTTGTTCTTTTAAAGTATTTTTTGCTTATAAATACATGAAAATAATTTATCAGCTATTATTTTTTTAAAAAACCAGATCTTTAAAATTTCACAATATACATATAGTATTTTTTTCTAATTAAAGATTATTAATTTAATATTTCTTTCATACTAAAAACACTTTAAATAGCACATACATGATTGAAGCTTGTCAACTAATCATCAATGGATAACGATGGCATTAAGAACTTATTATTCCTTAAGAAACGTCTTTGCACTTGTACATTATTAGAGTTTTGTTGTTGGTGTGTGGCCAATTGTGGGCATATATTCTCTTTCACCTCCTTGAATGTTTTCGTTTTGGAATCATCTCAAATAATAGTGATGCATAGAAGTGATTCGATTTTCATTGAAAATAACCCAATAAAGATATATATAATTGTGTTAAAGGTAGGGGTGATTATTTTCGGTTCGGTTCGGTTTTTATAAAAAAAAGTAACCAAACCAATTTTTTTTAAAAAAAACCACAACCGGTTCAAACCAACCGGTTTTGTTCAGTCGGTTTTTTAGAAGAAAAACCGGTTTGGCTTGGTTTTTTTTCCTATTTTTTTTGGTTTGGGTTGAGTTCGGTTTTTTTAGTTTCAGGCTTATAAAACTGAATCGAACCAGTCACTTTTTTTAAAATTTTAATCGGTTTAATCTTTTTTATTTTGGTTTAGTTTTTTTCTCTTTTTTTCAGTTTAATTGATTTTTTGGTTTTTTTACATGATTCTTTTGATATTCTAGGGCTAAATAATAAGCTTTTACCAAGGAAAATGTAAGTTGGAATGTTCTTATCAAATATGAGATGATTGACGACTATAAAGTTTCTCAATTTGACGTTAAAAAAAGAAAAAACAAGAAGTTGAAACATCTATATTTATGGACTTTCCATGTGTTCAAGAATCCTTTGTTAAAATAAATAAAAAAATTCCATGGACCATGAAAATATATAAAGAAAGAATTCCACTTGTATTGTGTGCACGTCTTATTAATTAGTAGAATCTCAAGAAAATTTATATGCACTCTTCTTTCAATACATATGGCAAAACTAATGGCACGTTCCATCCCTATTTGATTAATTCCATTATAAGTGGTTTATGGCTTAGTTGTTTAATTAAGTGATTATTGTTGGGAGGAAATATATGAAATATGTTTCCTAACAACTTAACTACCTGGTAATTAACTAAAAAACTAAAACGTGTGGGGAATTTAATTATTTAACTCGGTTTTTTTTAGATTGGTTTTTTCAATTAACTTTTTATTAATTTTCTTGATTTAATTGATTTTTTAGGTTTTTTACTCACCCTTGGTTATAACACATTAAAGTCATAACACATTAAAGTCATATAGAAGGTATTAGTTCGTTGACTTGTGCTTTATCATGAATCATATCAAAAGTTATTTTTATAATATAAAAAACATATAGATTTTCATTTCAATGGCCATTCAACCAAATATTTCTTCACAATCCCTGCTTGGAAGAATAATAGATAAATTCAGCTGTTGTTCTTAAGGGAAATAGGATTCTAGGGCAATGAACGAGTCCAAATAATCAAAGTTGGCTTCAAAAAATCATAATTTTCATCTCACAGCTAGGTTGACAAGGTCTAACTAATATGCGAGCCTCTTGGTCATCCATCTATTAGAACCCTTCTCTCTTCAGCCTTGGACTGGTTCTACAGGGAAAAAAATGAAAATATCATCTAACTTATAAATGGCTCTTCATGCTGGGATTCTAATGACCATTTATTTATTTATTTATTTTATCTACTCCAACAGTTAAGTTAATTAAGAGATTGTTTTGTATTAACTGTGGTGGTGCTTAAAGGGAGCAGCCATCCTTTGTATTTATACTTGTAGGGTTGTGTACATTATAATGGTAAAATGTATTACATATGATAACTATTCCTATATAAGAGTATTTACATATATAGGGTCTCTTTCCTTAATACACCTCGTCAAGCTGAAGATGGAGATTCCACCCAAAGCTTGGATGGAAAGTAAGCAAACGAGGCTGGAGGAAGAGGCTTGGTAAGGACATCAGCTAGTTGATCTTTGGAAGAGATGAACCGTACCTGAATTTCTTGCTTAGTAACACGATCACGGACAAAGGGATAATGAACTTCAACATGTTTAGTACAAGTGTGAAACACTATATTTGCAGATAATAAAGTAGCCCCTAAATTGCCACACCATAACGTGGTCACAGCCAAAGAAGGGACCCGAAGTTCTGACAATAATGAGCGAATCCACACAATCTCAGTAGTTTCATAAGCTAAGGCTTTGTATTCCGCTTCAGTAGAGGACCTCGCAACAGTTCGTTGTTTCCCAGATTTCCATGAAATAAGGGTAGAGCCAAGGTACATAAGATGACCACCTGTGGATTTTTAATCGTCAATACTGTTAGCCCAATCAGCATCTGTGAAACCATGAAGAGACAAGGGAGAATCCTGAGTTATGTGCAGACCATAGGTTGCTGTAGCCTGGAGGTAACGCAGGATTCGTTTAATAGCAGACCAATGATCTTCAGTAGGGGCATGCATAAATTGACATACCTTGTTGACTGCATACCAGACATCAGGTCTAGTGAAGGTAAGGTATTGTAATGCCCCAAAAATCTGTTGATACCATGTGAGATCAGAGTAAAGAGTACTCGGTACAAGTCCTAATTTGGAGGAGACAGACAAAGGAGTATCAACTGGTTTGCACGAAGTCATACCTGTGCATTGGATGATGTCGAGGGCATATTTATGTTGGCTTAATAAGATACCCATAGTAGTAGATTTCACTTCAATGCCCAAGAAGAAATGAACAGAGCCCAAATCTCGAAGCTTAAATTCTGATTGCAGCAAAGTAATCAATCTATAAAGCACAGCTGAGTTACTCCCCGTTAATAAAATATCATCAACATACACAAGCAGGTAAATCATGGCACCATCGAGAGAGAGAATAAACAGAGAAGTGTCACCCTTGGATGCCTGAAATCCAATAGAGAGTAAAAACTCACTCAACGGGTTGTACCAAGCGCGAGGGGCTTGTTTCAAACCATACAGAGATTTATGAAAACGACACACATGAGACGGGAGTGCAGGATCAACAAACCCAGGTTATTGCTCCATGTATACCTTTTCTTGAAGAATGTCATTCAGGAAAGCATTATGAAGGTCCAACTGATGAATGATCCAACCATATAAGATAGCAATAGTGAGCACAAGGCAAACCGTTGTAGGCTTAATCTCTGGACCAAACGTCTCCAAATAATCAATTCCTTCTTGTTGAGTGAAGCTGCGGGCAACTAATCGTACTTTATATCAGGCGACCTGACCATCAGCATGTCTTCTAATCTTGTAAACCCATCTACTGCCAATCACATTCATAGACGAATGGGGGGGCACCAACGACCAAATCTGATTAGAGTGAAGTGCCCAAGCTCCTCCTACATGGCAGTGTGCTAAGTCACATACCTCTTGGCGTCCTTAAATGTCAATGGTTCGTTCTAAGGTAAGGTCGCGACTCGTGAGACAGCCACAATGCTAAGATTGGCATTTCTTTCTAGACGCGGGCGAAGCATCATATGATGGGTGCAAGCCCGCTGACATGGAGAGGAGACAGCGGCAGGGATATGCTGAAGATTGAATTTAGACAGATCAACACATACGTTAATTCCAGGAGGGGAAATAGAGGAAGAACTTGTGGTTGAAGGACTCAATATGCGCGCAGACCGTACAGAAAAACATAAGGAGTTGACCGAAAATCTAACTTGTGAGCATTGTATGGACGAAGAAAAAGAAAACATAGACACCCGAAAGTACGAAGAAACGCATAATCAGGAATCGATTTTAGAAGACATTCAAACGGTGTCTTATGATTAAGAACTGGAGTGGGCATGCGATTAATCAAATAAACAGAAATTTCAAAAGCATAACTCCAATATTTAAGGGGAGCGTGACACTGCCCAAGAAGAGTAAGTCCAGTTTCAACAATATGTCTATGATAGCGTTCAACCATGCTATTTTGTTCATGAGTGTGCGAGCAGATCACACGATGATGAATAACAATCATTTTAAAATATGTATTTAGTTTTCGATATTCACCACCCCAATCGGTTTGAACAGACTTAATTTTTAAGGAGAATTGGCGCTCCACAAGTGTCTGAAACTGATGAAAAATTGCAAAAACATCAAACTTAGCAACTAAAGGATAAACCCATATAAATTTTGTATGAGCATCCACAAAAATAACAAAATAGCAAAAACCATCAGATGACAACATAGGGGATGGGCCCCAAACATCACTAAAAATCAAGTCAAGAGGAGCTCGAGTTTGATGACCCATAGTTTTTAGAGTCAGACGTGATGACTTGCCTAGAGGGCACGCAGGATAATGAAAATTAAACTGAGTGGATGTACATGACACTTTTTTATTTTTAACCAACAAATGCAAAATATATGGACTAGGATGCCCAAAGTGACGATGTCAGACATTAGCTGAAGTAGATAGACAGGTAGAGGAGAAAGCTTGAGGCAACGATGTTGCGGACAACACGGACAAAACATATAGACCATCTTTACTCTGACCGAAAAGAAGAACTTCCTTTGTCATGAGATCCTTAACCTTAACATAAAATAGAGAGGAATGAAATTCAAAAAAGACGTTATTCTCAAGACAAAATTTTTGAACAGATAGCAAAGGTTTTTGAATGGCACAAACATGTAAAATATTGGATAAAGTAAACATGCGGTTTGGTGAGCGAATTTTAGAGTGAGCAATATTTGAGATACCAAGGCCCTTACCATCACCAACACGCAGATGATCATTTCCAAGTTAAGGTTCTGAACTCGTCATACTTACAAGGTCAGGCGTGACATGATGATTTGCACATGTATCAGGAAACCAAGTAACAGGAGTTGTGGTAGAGGCCGTATTAAATGCGAGATTAGCATTAGCTTGCATATGATAAGTAGCCAACTGAGAACACTGTTAAGCAGTATGCCTATATTCATAACACAACTGACATTTTATATTGCGAGTATAACCACCGAAACGATTTCCTTGCTGCCCAAAACTGCCTGTTTCCAATTTGGCTATATTGTTGACTCGAAACATAACTGTGAGCTGGTCCATTGTCACAATAATAATTGTTGCGATTGTTAGGTCTCCAGCCCCGACGAAAACGACCCCGTCTACCAAGTTGATGCTGCACAAAGAACGCAGCTGGCTGCTGCGTTGGAGTTGGTAACAAAGGAGCTGTTACAGATGGCTGGAGAGAGGCTTTGTGAAGAAACTCATGTGTAAGAAGGCTACCATGGAGATCGATGTAGGTGCTGGGAGCATCCTTAGTGGACAAGCTGGTGACAAGATCCTTAAACTCTCTGCGTAACCCTCGAAATACATACAAATTGAATTCTGCCAAGGAGATTGGTCTACTAACGGCAGCAAGTTCATCAAACAAGGCCTTTGCCTTCTGCAAGTAAATGCTGGTAGAATCATCATTCTGTCGTAAATCCTGGAATGAGCCATGGAGCTGCATAATCTTGGAATTTAAGGGAGAGGCAAGAGCTATTTCCAGCGTTGTCCAGATGGCATGGGAGGTGTTACAATCCACAACCAAGTGTAGAACTTCCACCGAGAGAGAAGATAGAAGGGCACTCATGATTAAGTGATCTTGCTACTGCCATGACAAATATGCAGGGTTGACAGAGAGTGTAGATGTCTCAGCAGATGCCAAATGTGAAGGGGGACATGGTGATGTGCCATCAACAAAGGAATACACTCCTTGGCCCAAGAGAAACGGTTTCATCTACATCCTCCAATGCAGGAAATTATGGTTGGAGAGTTTTAAAGAGACTACCTGGTGTGTGTTAGGAAGAGGGATAATGGAGGCAGTAGGGGATGCGCCATACATAACTGATTGCGCCACAGGGGAGAAAGAAGATTGAAGAGCTGATGCAGCGGCAGCAGACTATTGAAGTTCTTGATTGTCCATGTTGCTAGGGAGGAGAAGTTGCAGTTTTGATTTCCTGGATGCTTGATGAGAAGTAACAGAGGAAGAAGATGAATGATCTCTACTAAGAAGAAACTATTGCTAGCGAATATAATAGATGAATGAAGAACAGCTGCTGGTTGAATGATTATGTAGAAGAATTTTTAGACTCCTAAAACAATTATGCAGGAGAGATGCAGCTGTTGCGGAAGAAGGCTGCTGAACGATAACCGCAGCTCTGATACCAAGTTAAATTAATTAAGAGATTGTTTTGCATTAACTGTGGTGGTGCTCAAGGGAAGCAGTCATCCTTTATTGTTATTTATTGTGACATTAACTGTGAGATTCTAATTTGTTTATTCTCATGAATTAATGATATTGAGATGGCCATTCAGAATTGGCTTTTCTGCCACACACAATAAAAAAATATCACCCACCCGCTTCTAGGATCATTGAAACTTGCTTGGAAAGAAATGTTTGAAGGCAATAATATTTAATTGGTCTCTGCGCACATCACCTGCCCAAAGTCTTCGCCTCTGATCCATTTCTGGATTTATTTCTTCGTGTAAAAATGACAATAACAGTCACTTCAATTCTAGTCTCCATTGTTTATGTTGCAGTGCTAAGATGGGCATGGAGAGTTTTGAACTGGGTTTGGTTTCGTCCGAAGAAGGTCGAGAGGTGCTTGAGACAACAAGGTTTTGCAGGCAAGCCTTACCGGCTTTTGTTTGGAGACTGGAAAGAAAAATCAGATATGTTGAAGGAAGCAAGGACCAAACCCATTGGTTTATCAGACGCTCTTCTACCTCGTGTCATGCCCTTCCTCCATCAACTGGTCAAGGATTATGGTATTTCAACACGCAACCCTTTATTATCTCTCTCGTAGAAAAGATGATTTTTCTTGCTACTTAAATATTTCTCCGATTTATTAAGACCTTTTGTTTTCTATAAGGCGCCAATGATTGAGAAATTAAAACCAGTTGATCATGATGAATTTTATTTATGTCGAACAACTTTTGTTGACCGTTTCTCAGTAAAACTCTGTTATCATCTGTTTATTTTAATTGATAAGATATTATCTTTTACGAATACAAAAACAAATTAATTTTCCATTGGTATCATTGGGAATCAGAACGCCATGTTCCATTGGTTAGTGCTGCACTGTGATGGCCGAATGTTTCAGCCGATTTTCTTATTTTACTTCATTTTATAGTGCTCTTGTGGACTGCTCTCGCCTCAAACCTAGTTTTCTATCAATGGGAGAAAAATATATAGATAAAAATTAATTACTTCTTAATTAATTATAGTTTTAGAGAGTTATAATATTTTTAAAACAGACCAAGTGGGTATTAATTTTCAATATTCATGGTATGCGTATTTGATCTCTTGGTAGTGTTGGTTTCCTACTGGACAGAACAGTACTAGTTGCTAACAGTTGAAAACACTGGTTTCCAAGTCAATATTTAACTTGTTATTAGTTGGCTAGAGGTTGTATAAATATAAATAAAAGGACTTAGTATCGTATGTTTATTTTTATGTTTTTAAAATATTTTTGAAAAAAATTAAAAAAATTAATTGTTTTACTTTAAATTAATCTTTTGGTGTTTTTAGATTGTTTTTATGTCAAAATAAATTTTAGAAAATAAAAAAATATTATTTTGATGTATTTTAAATAAAAAAACATTTTAAAAAGCAACCACTATCATAATACCAAACAGGCTTTAAAAATACCTAGTATGTTCGAAAACCAATAGTATTGTGTGCGTGGAGGAACAAGAAAAAAAAAAGACGAGTAAATTGTGACTGTGTTTATTACTGGATACATAATAGTATATAGGTTGCATGTGATAATCTAGATGGTGTAAAATGGGTGCATAGTGATTAGTTTAGGTTGTGTATAATATAACCTATTCGTTGTGAGGGTACAATTGTGTAGTTGTGTGGGGTAACTTGATTATTTTATGATTCAAAAATCAGATTCTAAATGTTGATTTATATTTAACAAAATTAATACTTTTGTATTTATCTAGGTATATTAAAAGAATCATAACTTTATGTTTTCCTGCATGTTAAAGTAAAGTTGCATCTAGAGAAGATTATACTTTGTCAACTCTATTGATGTGTCATAAAAATATAAAAATCTATTAGAAAAAGAAATAAAAATTCTCTTACAAGAATTTTACCTTAAAGATAAGTGCAATTTTTTCTGGGTTTGGATTTCTTTTGTTCATATCTCAATTTGAGCCTCGTGTATTTCCCTCAACAGAAGAATACATACATACACACACACACACACACACACACACACACTAATAAATGTGCTTCCTCTGACGATGCAGGTAAGAATTCATTTATGTGGATTGGGCCGAAACCAAGAGTGAACATCATGAACCCTGATCAGATAAGGGAAGTATTCATGAAGATAAATGAATATCAGAAGCCCTCGCACCCGCTGTTGAAACATCTAGCATGTGGACTTGGAAGTCACGAGGGTGAAAAATGGGCTAAACATAGAAAGATAATCAACCCAGCATTCCATCAAGAGAAGCTAAAGGTGATCATGATAGTCTCAACTTATTTGCCTATAAGCATCCATGCTATTCGATTGCCTTGAATGAGTAGCATGCATGTTGTGCTCTCATGTAGCTGTAATATAAAACTTTCGATGATGATATGTTCTGTTTGCTTGTTACAGCTTATGATACCTGCGTTTTACGAGAGTTGTAGTGGGATGATTAACAAGTGGGAGAAGCTGGTCTCTGTAGACGAGGGGTCATGTGAATTGGATGTCTGGCCTGATCTTCAAGGCTTAACATGTGATGCTATTTCTCGAACGTCGTTTGGAAGTAATTACGAAGAAGGAAAAAGAATATTTGACCTCCTCAAGGAACTTACCGATCTTACAGTTCATTTTATAATAAAAGCAATTGTCATACCAGGGTACAGGTAACTCTTTATTCTGTTTTTGCTGGACATTACAATTCAGTTCCTTCAAGTTAGTCCTTGTTCAATGAGATATATCTTAAAAGTAAGAAGAAGAACAAATCCAAATCTCTTGACAACATGTTCATGGATTGCATGTAGGTTTCTGCCGATCCCATCTAATAGAAGGCTAAAAGCTATTGACAAAGAAATAAAAGCTTCTCTTAATGCTCTCATCAACAAAAGAGAGCAAGCAATGAGTGCTGGTGAAGATGCAAAGAATGACTTGTTGGGTTTACTTCTGGAATCCAATTTTAGAGAAATACAAGAGCATGGAAATACCAAGAGCGTCGGAATGAGCATTGAAGATGTGATTGACGAATGTAAAATATTCTACGTTGCTGGACAAGAAACAACCTCAGTTCTTCTTACCTGGACCATGGTTTTATTGGCTCAGTATCCGAATTGGCAAGCACGCGCAAGAGAAGAGGTTGTGCAAGTCTTTGGTAACAAAACACCAGATTTCGATGGGCTAAATCACCTTAAAGTTGTGAGTATTTCTCTGCATTTGCAACTGAATTCGTCTAAATCAATATTGTCTTCTTTATTGTTAAGAACACAGAGCATTCTTGCATTTAAAATGCAAGCTTAGGTATCCTTTGAAGAAAAAGTAAGATAGCAGAAAAAAAACGTTCATGTTTTCTTTCGTTGAAATATTAATCGGCCAAAATGACGGGGAAAAGCAACCAACAGATGAGTACGCAAGCAAGCTAGGAGGTGACATCTATATACATTAAGAATGAGATTTACTAGTTCTTGGATCAACATAAAAATTCTCAATTTAGTAAGTTGAAATGGCATGTAAATGATCTCTATATATGCGATATTTTATTTTATCAAAGTGGATCGCATGTCACCTTTCTGTTGGATTCTTACCATGTAGTATGATTTTCTCTTTTGATGCATGTTACAGGTTACCATGATTTTGTATGAAGTTCTTAGGTTATACCCGCCGGTAATTATGCTTAATCGAGATGTTCATGAAGAAATAAAGCTTGGAAATTTGCTATTACCTGCCGGAGTGCAGATCTCGGTGCCAACAATCCTCCTTCACCAAGATCATGAACTATGGGGTGATGATGCCTCTGAGTTCAAACCAGAGAGGTTTGCTGAAGGTGTTTCAAAGGCAACAAAGAGTCAGGTCTCATTCCTTCCATTTGGATGGGGTCCTCGAATATGCGTTGGACAAAACTTTTCTTTGATTGAAGCAAAAATGGCTTTGGCAATGGTTTTACAGCGCTACTCTTTTGAGCTCTCTCCGTCGTATATTCATGCTCCTCGCACAGTCATAACTCTTCAGCCACAGCACGGTGCTCCAATGATATTACGTAAACTCTAAAATGTTTATATGTGACGGGTAAGAGTGATAATATTATGTACAAATTATGTTATTATGTTATCATGTCCAATGACATATTTGTCATATTAATCACAACATTATAGTTCTTTCCCACATAATATTAACTAAAGTAATGATCTTTGGATGTTATTGTGTTCTTTCCCACATAACATGACATGTAATGGCATATAATAATTGAATTGTCGCTAGTATTAGTTTTTCTCTCTCTCTCCTACCAAGTGTTTAGGGTTAGATAGCTAGTGTAAGAAAATACATGTAACTGAAACTAAAGTAATGATCGTATCAGTTTATATGGTCATATGTAGAAAACAGTACAATTTTTATATTTCGCTCGCTTACTAAATTACTGGCTCAGTTAAACTAATCGCAAGAAGGGTAGTAACTGAATATATGTATAATTAGCTGACATCACAGCTCAATGGCTTGGAAGAAATACAGAATGAGTCTCCAGCAGCTTCTCTTCTGCAGGGCTTGTCTGAAATGCAGAAAATAATCCTGGCACCCATAGAGGCTTGTTGCTTAGTATTTTTCGCTATATGGCTCCGCACTTGTTGTAAATTATTGTTTTTTGATCAACGAATAATAACTTGTACAACAAGATGTATTGTACTAATGAACCCGTTCGAGATTGCACAGCACCATTTCCTCGAGAGCTGGTTCATAGGATCCCCGAGGAAGACATCTGAGATTCTGAATTGCAAGATCAGCTCTCTCTTTTGCCAATTCCTGTGCCCTTTCAATGCCACCACAGTCCATAACCAACGCAGTAGCTTCATCAAGAGAACCACTCTCACGGAACTCGGTTATTTCTCTTAGTTTTGGTGATTTCTCTAGAGCAAATATTACTGGAGCAGTCAGGTTCCCCTTTGCCAGGTAACTGCCAGATGGCTTCCCCGGCAGCTCTGCTGACTGTGTAAAATCTAATATGTCGTCCGCAACTTGGAAGCATAGACCAAGATTCTTACCGTATTCATACATTAGCACGCATACATTACTGTCCACCCACTAAAAATAGCAGCTCCTTTGGTACTAGCAGCAATTAAGGAGGCTGTCTTGTAGTAAGCTCAAGATCACAGTCGAACAAGCTAGATTCCTGCTCTATTTCACCACTTGCAAAATCCTTAATAAACTGCCATTGAGCGAGTATAATTGTAAATCAACTTCATTTACAATTTTTTAAAATTAGATAATATATAGCATATATAGTGCAAAAACTCCAAGGTTATATCAGACACTGGACTATATATACTCGGATATACAGAATTGAGTTGCAGACCTACCGAGCTGATAAGCTTAATGACTTCAATATTTTCAAGATTTGCTAGGTACCATGACGATTGAACAAACATAAAGTCCCCAGCCAGTAATGCTACCCTTGTACCATAGTGTTGATGAACAGTTTCCTTCCCTGCAAATTAGCAGCAGTGGACTGAGAGTCAGAGAAGGCCTTGCAGTAGGCCTGAAATTAAATTAGAAACAAAAAACAAATTAAATAAAAATGCAATAAAGTGTGTAATAGATATTTCAGTTTTGCTACTCTACTTGATGTGATAAGTATGAGATCCGATGATGGCACAGTCAGTACCAGTGATTACTTATTAGTATATTTCCTTCAGTTTTTAATCTCTGATTAGGGAGCAATTATTTTAACAGTGAAAGTAGTGTATTACATCACTTTGGATGTGCATATTCAAGCTCATCTCCAGTCAATAGGCTCTAGCATAGTGATTTACATTGAAAGAAGGCTTCAGCTATCACTCATCTATGACATCCTGACTGATAAGTAGTGATGTATGGCTTAAGATCTCACTCATCTATGACATACTCTCTGATAAAGTGATGTATCTCTTCAGATTCTCACAAGTTTATAGGCTTTTAAGAAAGAAAGGATACATATTTTATTGGATCTTCATACAATACAGTGCACAAGCCCATTCAACATCCCTGATTAGAAGAATAATAGATAAATTCAGTTGCTGTTCTTAAGGGAAATAGGATTCTAGGGCAACGAACAAGTCCAATAATCAAAGTTGGCTTCAAAAAATCATAATTTCATCTCACAGCTAGGTTGACAAGGTCTAACTAATATGCGAGCTTGTTGGTCATCCATCTATTAGAACCCTTCTCTCTTCAGCCTTGGACTGGTTCTACAGGGAAAAAATTGAAAATATCATCTAACTTATAAATAGCTTTTAATGCTGA
Source organism: Populus nigra (assembly GCF_951802175.1). Classification (NCBI taxonomy): domain Eukaryota; kingdom Viridiplantae; phylum Streptophyta; class Magnoliopsida; order Malpighiales; family Salicaceae; genus Populus; species Populus nigra. The sequence continues at coordinate 11,455,151 of NC_084860.1, forward strand.
GATTCTAATGACCATTTATTTATTTATTTATTTTATCTACTCCAACAGTTAAGTTAATTAAGAGATTGTTTTGTATTAACTATGGTGGTGCTTAAGGGAGCAGCCAGCCATCCTTTGTATTTATACTTGTAGGGTTTTGTATAATATAATGGTGGAATGTATTATATATGATAACTATTCTTATATAAGAGTATTTACATATATAGGGTCTCTTTCCTTAATACATCCCGTCAAGCTGAAGATGGAGATTCCACCCGAAGCTTGGATCAAGAGTAAGCAAACGAGGCTGGAGGAAGAGGCTTATGTAGATAGACAGGTAAAGGAGAAAGCTTGAGGCAACGATGTTGCGGACGACGCAGACAAAACATATAGACCATCTCTACTCTGACCGGAAAGAAGAACTTTCTTTGTCATGAGATCCTTAACATAAAATAGAGAGGAATGAAATTCAAAAAATACGTCTCAAGATAAAATTTTTGAACAGATAGCAGGGGTTTTTAAATGACAGGAACATGTAAAATATTGGATAAAGTAAACATGCGGTTTGGTGAGCGAATTTTAAAGTGAGCAATATTTGAGATAAAAAGGCCCTTACCATCACCAACATGCAGATAATCATTTCCAAGATAAGGTTTTGAACTCGTCATACTTTCAAGGTCCGACGTGAGCATCGTGTAAACCGCTCAGACGTCACGTGCTCAAGATAGTGCGGCCATATATCTTCCGGGATGTATATCGGTTTGAAATCCCTCCAAACCACAACATCGTTCCAGCCTTGGAAACGCCTATCTCTCACGGTTTTTTTTGCCTTTTTTTGTGCTTCATACCAAAAATCACGCAACCTACTTCACGCAACCAAAAATTACATTTCGAAACATAAATTTTTGTCTAAAAAAATCTTGTATTGTTTTCGATGTTACCTAGTTGTCGCGTGATTTTCTCACACCCTCATCGCAACAATGTTATGCTCACTGTCCCAGCAGAATTTGTCCTGTGTATAAATAATTAATTTTAAATAAAAATAATAATTTATTTACAATTATATAAATAATTTATTAGAAATAAGCTGAAAATTATAAATTAACACCAACCTCAAATCTGTCAAACCATGCATTGATTTGAGGCATCCATTCAGGATGCTTGGATATATGACTCCATTGAATCTCCATCGACGATTTAAACGCCGATGATATTACTCGGGCGGCCTCAATGTTTGTGAACCTGAAAATAAATGAAATAAATTCAATAGTGAATTATTTCATAAATTATGTTGTAATTTTTTTAAAAAAAAAAACTAAAACCTTAACAAACTTACATTGAAAGGTCGTCCTTCCACTGTGCCTCGTACTTGCGGGTAAATTGATTCAATTGTGAAGGCACGCTGCCTCTGCGCTGTGAACTAGTGCTAGAAGAGGCAACATCGGTTGACGGCGCAGGTGGTGTAGGTGCCTCTTCTTGAGAGGCACTTAAGGAAATATCATCCTCGCTGTTAAACGAACTAGATGCGATCATACGTGAGCGACCATCTTTGGTTTTCATTTTACACATCTACACAATTTTATACAAATAATTATATAATTAAATTCAAATGTTAAAAAAAAAATTCGACAGCACCTCCCCTATATTGGATACTACCCAAATCCACAACCTGCAAATATTAACAATAGCCACAACTAGTTGACCTAATCTATACTAATTATTTCAACATATTCAATTACTAATCCTAAGGTAAATTCAACATTAAGAATTACAATTCAATAAATTATTCAATAATTATGCCAATACAACAATAAAATATATTCAATAAAAAAAAATCTAGACTAACAATTAAAATTAATAGAAAAAATTAAACATAAATCATGCAATAATAAAGTAAAATTAATAATTATTCCAAAATATTCAATTACTAATACTAAGGTAAATTCAACATAAACAATTACATTTCAAAAAATTATTCAATAATTATGCCAATACAACAAAACAATAAATTCAAAAAAAAACTCTAGACTAACAATAAAAATAAATGGAAAAAATTAAAAACAAATCATGCAATAATAGAGTAAAATTAATAATTATTCCAAAATATTCAATTACTAATACTAAGGTAAATTCAACATTAACAATTACAATTCAAAAAATTATTCAATAGTTATGCCAATACAACAAAATAATAAATTCAAAAAAAACTCTAGACTAACAATCAAAATAAATGGAAAAACTTAAACACAAATCATGCAATAATAGAGTAAAATTAATAATTATTCCAAAATATTCAATTACTAATACTAAGGTAAATTCAACATTAACAATTACAATTCAAAAAATTATTCAATAATTATGCCAATACAACAAAATAATAAATTAAAAAAAAACTCTAGACTAACAATCAAAATAAATGGAAAAACTTAAACACAAATCATGCAATAATAGAGTAAAATTAATAATTATTCCAACATATTCAATTACTAATTCTAAGGTAAATTCAACATTAACAATAAATATTCAACAAATTAACTAATAATAATTATGCCAATACAACAATAAAAAATATTCAATAAATTAAAAAAAAACTATAGACTTTAGGAATGAAATATGCTTAATTTAATAATGTGTTGAATTCAAGACTATATCTACATTACAAAAAATACACCAAAATAAAAAAACATAACAAAAATAAAAATAGCTAAAAAAAGAACCCTTAAAGTAAAATGAAATAGAAGAAACACATACCTTTTAAACTGATGAAGATTCACAAGAAAACTTGCTAGAGATTGTAGGTGAAAGCTTTGAAGAATTGAGAGGAAAAAAATCACAATTAAAGGTGAAAAACGGAGGAGAAGAAAAAATAAACTGAAGTGGCGGTCCTTGGAACTTATAGGGCAGTTTTACTGACGGATTCACTGACGGATATAAAATTAATTATTATTTTAATTTATTCTGCCGGTGAAGTGTCAAAAATCCGTCAGTAATTTTTGAATTTGGCACTAAAATTTTTAATGACCCTCCATATTTTTCATGGTCCGTCGGTAATTCTGTCGGCAAGATGACGTGGTCAAAGATGCATTTAATGCACCACCCTTTGGAATTCACACAGTCCGTCGGTAATTTTGTCAGTAACATTGACTCGCCTACAACTTACCGACGGACGTAAATCCGTCGGTATACACGTCGGTAATTGTGGCATTTCAAGTAATTATTTTTGAACTCTCTGTGTAATGCCGACGGACTTGAATCCGTCGGCATTGTCATCGGTGATTGTGGCATTTCAAGTAATTATTTTTGAACTCGCACACTTGTGTCTTCGTTCTCATCCTGAACAACCTAGACATGACCTCGGGGTTTTGTTTTTAAAACGGACAACCAATCCACTCTTGATCGATCCTTTCTAAATGAAGGGGTGTATGTGTAATAAACTTGTTGACATTGCTTTGCAAAAACAAAGACATCGTTTATGTTGCGAAGTCTAGCTTTTGAGTTGATTTCAACCAGACCTTAGTGCGGATCAACTCTGATTCCTCTATCAGTCGTGTTATACTAATAGCATTTGAATAAAAACACTCTATTCTGCTCGTTATGATATTGCAGTTCGACGACCTCTTCTAATCTACCATAGTAGTCAACTTCTAACTCACTACTAGTGGATCCCTTAACACAAACACCGTTGTTGTATGTCTTTCTTCCTTGCCCGTATTCTTCAGTATGGAAAACATATCCATTGACAAAATACCCGTTGTAGCACTTACATTTTATTTCAAGCCCTAGGCTTAGTGAAGACAATGACTTAGATGTACTCCTTCCCATTTGATAAATCTTGTATGTAATGTACATCAATAAATAGTAAATGAACGAGAATCTCGTAATGACATGCATATGTACAATAATTTTAGAAGTTAGAATGAGTTTGTGATAGGGCTTACATGTGTTCTGAACCACGTGGAAAATTGTTTATCTTGTAATTGAAAGATTTGGGATTCGGTTAGCTATGAGTTATTGGAGAGCAAATATTGTCGATGTTGCCTGCAAGTGATAATGAGTGTATGATATTACAATATATAATTAACAGTATATTACTAACAAAGTTTAATTAGTATTACACATATATAAACTTACTGAATAAAAGGTCTTAGCTCATTACAGTTAAATAAAACATAGTTGTGTGCTTGTTTGAACTCTAGTTCCGACAAATATCTTCCTCTTGCGACATTTTTAGGTGTAGGTCGTCTAGTATTGGAGAATATTGACAAGTTCCCATTGGAAGGCACTTCACCGCCATTATCATGTCGTGGAACGCGATTGATTCTCGTTCTCAGATGAGGTTCGAAATAGTACGAGATAAATGTTGAGATCTCCTCAACAATATAGGCCTTACATATCAAAGCCTCAACATGCATCTTGTTCTTAACCTTTTTCTTAAGATTAAACAAGTATCTACATTGAATTAATCAAATATTTTCAATTAAGAAAAACATAGAAAATACTTTAATATATGAATTACATTGCAACTGTAATATCTAACCGTTCGAATGGGTACATCCATCTATATTAGACTGGTCCTCCAACTTTTACCTCGAACGGTAGATGTATAGAGAGATGCTCTATTAAGTCAAAAAATGATGAAGGGAATATCATCTCAAGTTTGCATAGTGTCTCAACGATATTCGTTTGAAGCCTCTCAATGTGCCCAACATTCAACTTGCTGGAGCATATATCTCTGAAGAAATGACTGATCTTCGTGAGTGCATCCCATATTCCCTGTAAACCTCGAGAAAAAATAATAAATAAATAAAAGTGAAGAAATTCATGCATATGATTAAATAAAAAAAGAAATTCAGAAATTTTTTAATATAAATTTCCGGGCGAAATAATTCTAGACATTATAATAAGCCCGGTACTATTGAGGGTTAGATTTAATTGAAGAGAATAATGCACTTAAAGGAAAAAGAGGGTCTAAATGCAAATAAGGAAAAATATAGAGTATAAATACTTTCTCCTCACCAAAAAAAAATCTGTAGGAACGATAAGGAGAGAAAATAAGGAGTTTTATACCCATTCTCGAGAAATCAAGAGAGAAACACTAAAAATTTAAGAACCCATCCAAGATTAAGAGCTTAAAGATGGGATAAACACTTGAGAGCAAAGGATTACCAAGAAATTGAACAAGAAGAAAAGACAGGAGGGAAATTGAAGAAGAAGAAAAGAAAAGAAAAGAGGGAGTTGAGAATCTTCAACTTGTTGAAGATCAAAATCTTAATTTGTATCGGGTAAGGTATTCTAAACATAATCTTAAAAAAAAATCATTTTTAAATTCGATAAAGAATTGATGCCTTGATATTGAATCATAGGTTAGGGTTCTTAGACATAAATTGGGGAAAAAGTACTTATTGTTGAAATTAAGTTAATTCATGTGTGTGGTATGTAGTTTATGAAAGTATTGTATGAAGGGGAGGGGGAGACGAATCTGGACAGACTTGTCTCCTAACTTTTGATGAGATTTCAGGTAGAAGGATGAGGGGTTAGGATCGGGTTCCTCATAGAAATTGTAGATTTGAATGTTAGCTAACCAAGGAAACTGGCCTTGCTCAATTTGGAAATGTAGAACTCCAGTTATGGGTTACCAACTGAGACTGAGTCATGACTGATTATGTAGGGCAGTAGGACTAATTAGTAAATGAACAATTTTGACTATCTTGGAGGCAAAAGTGGGTTCTCCTCCCTCAGAGAACTAGTAGCCTCGTGTCTTAGCTTTCCAACGAGATCAATCTTAGTTAAAATAGAGTTTTAGAACTTTAGATATAGTTAAAAATCTGATGAGTGTTCAGACAGTAACAATTGAAAATTGGACAGTAACAGTTCAAAGTCAAACAGTAACAGTTGGAAAAGTCAAACAGTAACAGTTCAAAGTCAGACAGTAACGATTGGAAAAGTCAAACAGTAACAGTTCAAAGTCAAACAGTAACGGTTGGAAAAGTCAGACGGTAACGGTTGGAAAAGTCCAACAGTAACAGTTCAAAGTCAGACAGTAACGGTTGGAAAACTTAGATAGTAACGGTTGGAAAAGTCAAACAGTAATGGTTCAAAGTCAAACAGTAACGGTTCAAAGTCAAACAGTAACAGTTGGAAAAGTCACATAGTAACGGTAGGAAAAGTCAAACAGTAACAGTTCAAAGTCAGACAGTAACGGTTGGAAAAGTCAAACAGTAATAGTTCAAAGTCAGACAGTAACAGTTAGAAATTTGACAGTAACAGTTCAAAGTTAGACAGTAACAGTAGACTTTCACGTGAATACTATAAATAAGAATATAAAGGAATTGAGTCATACGAACACTTGTATATTGAGATATTAACTCCGAATATATATATATATATATATATATATATGTATATATATATATATGTATGTATGTATGTTATTATGAGGAAATGAACATGCATAGAAAGTAACATATGAGTAATGGATGAATATGAATTCTCTATAATATCAGCTTGAAAGAATCATAACCAGGATTGGATCTTCTGTTAGGGGAGGTCGCGAGACAGGCGAAGCAGGTGTATGATTTTCCCTCCTATTTGCACTTATACAATTTAGAATCCTTCTGGTGAATGCAATTATAATAAATATCGTGTTCAATGTAAATAAAGCCTAGTGTATTTACAAGATTAGCTTCGACTAATGACATCCGTGATAGGATTGCCGGGAAATGATTTACACGATTAGCTTCGGCTAATGGCATCCGTGTTAGGATTGCCAGGATATGATTTACACGATTTGCTTCGGCTAATGGCATCCATGATAGGATTGCCGAGATATGATTTACACGATTAAACCTTACAAGGCCACCTAGTTTATGCAAGTAAATAAGATTATTCAATTAAGAATATACAAATAAGTGTTAATTGGGTTTAAAAGATTTACAAGCAAAATATAAGTTCTTTGTTAGAATTCTCATGGAGTCGATAGAAAGTTAATACTTCATTCGTATTCATTACATGAGCATACATATATTCTTTATCAACATAATGGTATGTTTATTTATGTAACAGGTCCATCAAACATCCAGGAAGATCATTAGTTTAGGACTCTACTTTGTGAAACTTATGTAAATATTTAACTTAAAACAAAAGGGAATTAACGTGTTTATGTAGTATACTTTTGTGCAAACCTTGATGTATTTATAAAGGTTCAGCTTAGCATGTAGTATTTTAGTTATTTTGTAATTAACCCTTTTAAAATATTTAAGAACACTTCTTATATTGTAAATACTTTCTTTGCATGTTAGTATTCCTTTTCCTTTAAATTTTATGATATAATGCGTTGGACTATGTTCATATTGAACTTACTCGTGTGTGTGTATATATATATATATATATATATATATATATATATATATATATATATATATTGTGTGGATTGTATGAGGTGTGGAATTATGAGGTTTGATATAAGGTCCGGAATTAAGGGACCTTGTGATGATGGGTTGTTTGAGTAAACTGATAGTAGTCGATAACTTGGGATGTTCTAAATGCAAACGAAACTCTGCCAAATTTTTGGAAAAAAAATTACCCTAAAAAAAAAAGAGCATATGTTGGAATTCTTTTAACATTGATCGAGTCGTACGGTCGGACTATTACAGTTGGTATCAGAGCCCTGGTATAGGTTCTAGGAAGAAATGAAAAGAGGTTGTTGATGTTCATTAATTTATTGCAGGATGATACGTACCCGTCAAAAGATTAGAACAGATCTATCCTCTGCAGTGAGAAGGAATAGAAATATAGACTTTTTTGAGGGGCAAGAAGAGAGCCCTTTGGAAGATACTGCTTCACATACACCGGTAGTATCGACTCAAGCAGGGCATGAAGAATTGTCGAGGCCTCAAATTAGACAGGCACTAAGGCAAACTGGGGATGTTCGGCCGACCATGTCAGCCCCATAGGAATGAGTAGAGGAGCCCCCTCAGATTACACCTGTAGGGCCATCTGTTTCTTATGTTGATCCGATGCTCTTGGCCCAGCTAGTCAAAGCAGTAATGGAAGGTATGGATAATGCTGCCACTCTTATGCTAGCACCCCCACCTACACCCATCATACCAACCGTTTCAGAAGCAGCTACAGCTACGAATGATGTAGTACAATTAGTTCGTTTGGTGAAAAGTATGAGAGAAATGGGTTGTGAACCTTACTTAGGTGAACAGAATGCTGAAGTGGCGGGAAGGTGGATTAGAAAGGTGGAGAAAACCATGATTCAAATTAAGATACCACATGATCTGTGGGTAGATTGTGCTACTCAATTACTATCAAACGGTGCTATGACTTGGTGGGAGACAGTTCAATTGAGGAGGGCTACAGAAACCCTATCCTGGGATGACTTTAAGATAGAGTTTGAGAATCAATATTACTCCAAATATCATCGAAAGATGAAGGAACAAGAATTCCTAGCTTTGAGACAGGAGGGAATGTCAGTACTCGAGTATGAGAGACGATTTCATGACCTCTCACTATTCGCACCACATTATGTCCCATCAGAACAACACATGATAGAAAAGTTAAGGGATGGCTTCAAACAAGAATTAAAGCAGGGGTTGATTGCTTTGCAATTCAAGACAGTAAGGGAACTGATTGAAGCAGCACAGGCCTTGGAGGCTTGTATGGAAGAAGGCCAACAGAGTCATGGGGGTGCAGGAAAACGAAAGGATATAGAATTTTTAGGCAGGCCACCTCTTCCAAAGAAAGGTAGAGGTGAAAAGTTCCTTCAATTCAAAAAGAAAGAGGGGACGTCAACTAGCTTTCGACAGGATATCAGTGGGAGGTCAGGAAGTGGTCAGACCCGCTCCAGGGCTATAGCTGCAAGGGGGCATAATGATCAGAAGGAAATTGGCTACCCTCGATGTGTTTAGTGTGAACAAAGACACCCTGGGAGTTGTATGGTTTCCCCTGGACAATGCTATATATGTCGAGGAGAAAGTCATAAGTGGAAAACCTGTCGGTACTTGGGAAGAGGATGTCATCACTATGGTGAGAAGGGTCACTTTAAAAGGGAATGCCCCTAGTTAAACACTGAACAGCCTCAGAGACATAGGCAGCAAAGTCAGAGTCATCAGCAGTCTATCACAGTAAACAGACCGGGAAGGTCGACTCAGTCAGGAGCTAACTTAAATAGGGGACGACCTAGAGTGCAAAATGAAAGGGATCAAGGAAGGGTTTTCCATATGACCCAGGAGGATGTCAGAGCAGCATCAGATGTGGTGGCAGGTATCTGCAAATGAATGACTATCAAATGCATGTTTTGTTTGATTGTGGTGTCACTCACTCCTTTATAGCAAATAAAAGTGTAATCAAATTGAGTAAGCAAACAAAAAGGGTAGAAAAAGGATTTATTATTGGGACACCTTTGGGTGAAACTGTGGAAACAAATGTTGTATATGAAGGGGTGGGAATTAACATTAATGGGTGTGAACTAAAAGCATATTTAATACCCCTAGAATTAAGTGATTTTGATATAATTCTAGGTATGAATTGGTTGGGCAAAAATAAGGCTTGTCTAAACTGCTTTACAAAAACAGTAACCTTCCAAGAGGCTAAGGGTGAAACAATGGTCTTTAAGGGGGAGAGAACTTCCAACTTTCCAAATATGATCTCGGGTATGGTTGCGAGAAAACTACTAAAGAAAGGTTGTACAACATACCTTGCCTATGTGATAAATTCGGAAAAGGGTAAAATAGGACTGTCCGACATTCCAATTGTGAGGGAATTTTCTGATGTATTTCCGGAAGAATTGTCAGGACTACCCCAAGAAAGAGAAGTTGAAGTCACCATAGATATATTGCCTGGGGTGTCTCCTATAGCCCAACCACTATATAGAATGGCCCCAAAAGAATTGGATGAGTTGAAAATTCAATTGCAGGAGCTTTTAGACAAAGGGTTCATACAACCAAGCAACTCACCTTGGGGGGCACCTGTATTATTTGTGAAGAAGAAAGATGGAACGTTGAGGCTTTGCATAGATTACCGTCAGCTGAATAAAGTGACAATAAAGAACAGATATCCACTTCCGCGGATAGATGATTTGTTCGATCAATTGAAGGGTGCCAAAGTATTCTCAAAGATTGATTTAAGATCAGGATACTATCAAATGCGAATCAAGGGGTAAGATGTGCCGAAAACTGCCTTCAGAACTCGCTACGGACACTTTGAGTTCTTAGCGCTACCCTTTGGATTAACTAATGCTCCAGCACTTTTTATGGATTTAATGAACCGAGTATTCCAACCATACCTTGATAAGTTTGTTGTCGTATTCATCGATGACATCTTGGTTTACTCCAAATCCTATGAGGAGCATGAACAACACCTGAGACAGACACTACAAACTCTGAGGAGCCGCCAGTTGTATGCCAAGTTGGATAAATGTGACTTCTGGTTAAAAGAAGTTACCTTTTTGGGGCATTTAGTGTCTTTAAAAGGCATTTTTATGGACCCTCAGAAGGTGGAAGCAATTTTGAGATGGGAAAGGCCTACTACGGTAACTGAAATTCGTAGTTTTCTCGGGTTGTCAGGGTATTATAGAAGATTTATCGAAGGGTTTTCAGCGATAGCAACTCCATTAACACGACTCACTAGGAAGAACATAAGATGGGAGTGGTCAAAGGAGTGCGATGAGAGCTTTCAAGAATTGAAGAGAAGGCTTACTACTGCCCCTGTACTAATCCTTCCATCCGGAATAGAAGGCTTTGTAGTCTACAGTGATGTCTCAAGAAAAGGACTGGGTTGTGTTTTAATGCAGCATGGAAAAGTAGTTGCCTATGCATCGAGACAACTGAAGACTCATGAAGTCAACTATCCAGTTCACGACTTAGAATTGGCAGCAGTAGTTTTTGCTTTACGAGTATGGAGGCACTATCTATACAGATCCCAGGTCCAAATTTTCACGGATCATAAGAGCCTTAAATATATGATGTCGCAGAAGGAGTTGAATATGCGACAACGGAGATGGGTAGAATTAATTAAAGACTATGACTGTATTATAGATTATCATCCAGGAAAAGCGAATGTTGTTGCGGATGCTCTTAGCTGTAAAGATAAAGTGATTAGGAGTGGACCAACGACTTGGAATGAGGAAACTGTGATGGAGCTAAAGAGATTGGGGGCAATATTAGGTGTGAGTCTGGAAGAATCCTTAATGGCTCAACTAAGGGTGAAGTCAGGATATCGAGAGCAAATATTAGAGGCACAACAGCATGATGATGAGGTGTCAAAAGTGAGAATCAAACTGGAATCGGGGGGTGAAACTCTTTTTCGAATGGGTGATGATGGAATAGTGATGTTGGGGTGACGTATGTATGTGCCTGACAACAAAACCCTTAAAAAAAAGTTACTACGAGAAGCTCACGAGTCTAAGTTCACTGTACATCCAGGTAGTACTAAGATGTACCAGGATATGAAGCAGTACTACTGGTGGCCAAATATGAAAAAGGAAGTGGCTGGTTACGTGGCAAAGTGTAGTATTTGCCAACAAGTAAAAGTAGAACACCGAAAACCGACAGGGCTGTTACAACCATTACCAATCCCTGAGTGGAAGTGGGAGATGATTACAATGGACTTTGTGTCGGGACTACCCAGAGGAAAGAGGGGAAATTATGCAATCTGGGTCATTGTGGATCGACTAACTAAGTCTGCCCTTTTCCTACCAGTAAAGATGACAGATCCAGTTGACAAGTTGGCTTAGATTTATGTGAATGAAGTTGTAAGGCTTCATGGAGTCCCAATATCAATTGTTTCAGACCGAGACCCAAGATTTACTTCACGTCTCTGGCCGAGCATACAACGTGTCTTGAGGATAAATTTGAGTATCAGTACTGCCTTTCATCCGCAAACTGATGGCCAATCTGAAAGAGTTATTCAGATCTTAGAAGATTTACTTAGGGCATGTGCTTTGGAATTTGGTGGAAACTGGGAGGAGCGCCTGTCACTAGTAGAATTCACGTATAACAACAGTTATCAGACAACAATTGGAATGGCCCCATTTGAAGCTCTTTACGGCAGAAAGTGTAGGACACCCTAGGGGACAGAAAGCTGTATAGGGCGGAATTAATACAAATCACTACTAAAAAAGTGAGGATCATTAAGGATCGAATGAAAGTGGCTCAGGATAGACAGAAGAAGTATGCAGATATTCAAAGAAGACCACTTGAATTTTGTCCGGGAGATAAAGTATTTCTGAAGGTAGCTCCATAGAAGCACATACTGAGATTCGGCATGAAGGGGAAGTTAGCTCCGAGGTTCATTGAACCATTCGAAATCCAAAAACGTATTGGACCTGTAGCTTATGAAATAAACTTGCCCTCACAGTTGGCCAAGGTTCACAATGTATTCCATGTTTCTTTGCTACGAAAAGCTGATATAGACCCTTCAAGAGTGTTACCTCAAGTGCCAGTGGAGGTAAAAAAAGACTTAACACTTGAGGTAAAACCGATAAAGATACTCGATTGGGGCGAGAAAGAACTTCGTAATAAGAAAGTTCCCATCATCAGAGTCTTATGGTGAAGCTCACTAATCGAGGAAGAAACATAGAAGAGAGAATCAGAAATGAGATGAAAATTCCCCGACTTGTTTATAAACTCAGGTACATCATTTAAATTTCGAGGATGAAATTTCTATTAGGAGGGGAGAATGTAAACCCCGGGAAAAAATAATAAATAAATAAAAGTGAAGAAATTCATGCATATGATTAAATAAAAAACAAAAATTCAGAAATTTTTTAATATAAATTTCCGGGGGAAATAATTCGAGGCATTATAATAAACTCGGTACTGTTGAGGGTTAGATTTAATTGAAGAGAATAATGCACTTAAAGGAAAAGGGGGGGTCTAAATGCAAATAAGGGAAAATATAGAGTATAAATACTCTCTCCTCACCAAAAATGTAGGAACGATAAGGAGAGAAAATAAGGAGTTTTATACCCATTCTCGAGAAATCAAGAGAGAAACACAAAATTTAAGAACCCATTGATTAGTACTTAAAAGTGTATTTTTATCAAGGTTTTATATCATCATTTTGCACTTGAAGTATCAATAACTCCTTAACTAAAGCATGTTTTATAATAACATATCTAATTACATAAGATACCTTTAATTTATGGTAAATGTTAATCTTAAATGCAGGCCTATCACATAAATGAAAGAATTGATTGATGAGTTGAAGTACTGAAATTGAAAGGACAAAAAGATGGCCAAAGAGATGCTGGTGCAGTCCAAATTGGAACACATTTCGGTAATTGGGTCATATCTGGAGCTGTAGATCTTGGATTTAGGTCCATTTTATATGGATGGAAACATAAGACATAGGCCTACAACTTTCATGTGGAGCCCAAGATTTAACAAGGCCGTTTTCAAGTCCAAATTGTAGCAACAACAAAGAAGTCCGAATCTGTCCTGCAGCCCAGACACTGTTCAGTGTTCAGCCCATATCTCAAGTTCTAGAAGACCAAATGATCTCAAATTTTTACCCTGGAAAGATGAGATAATTTCCTAGAACTTTCATGATTCAAGTTTGTTCAAATTATGACGTCATCAATGACGTTTTTGGCAGACAAGAAGATAAGAATTGTCACCAAGTCAAGATGTGGCCACCCACTCATCAATTAGTCAACAAATCAATAGTTCTGAATTTTGGCCTATAAAAGGAGGCATTTGCCATGTATTTAGGCATCTTGGTTTCAGATCAAGATCATGCTCTTGCTCTCTCTTTATATTTTGTAATGCTTAAGTTTTGCTTATATTAATTTCTTGCTTATGCTTTTCATTTCCTTTCCTTGTTTATTTATGTCTCTTCCTTTCATTATGTTTAACTAAGTTAATTATGTCAAGGTGAAAAGGGTACACTAATGGTGTAAGAATAAGTATAATATAAACTTAACATGGACCTTAATGTTGGATACTAATATGCTTTGTATTTGTTATCTTGTTCACTTTTAATACTTTGCTTGTTAAATGGTTAATCTAGATTTATGTTGTATAACACTTGGTACAACAAATACTTGGCACTTTCATAGCCCATACTGTATGGTATAACCGACACCTGAGCTATGAAAGGAACTTGATTTGTTGTTAACATAAGTTATAATCATGAATGCCTGACAACATTTACAAGTATTAGCATTATTCGAATAAGATAACTAATGTAATCATGTTAACAATTTATAATCTGATTGGAACCTCCTTTGTGTGTGGTTTCCAATTGAATAATAAGAGTTTATACTATACTTGTTTGAAGTACCATTAGTGGATCCTCTAACCTTGACATTTGTTGTTATCATTGTTTAATCCTTACGTTAATCTTCCATCTCAAAGTTCTCATCGACTTCTTCCTCTTCTTCTTCACTATTATTATCATCATCATTATTGTTGTTGTTGTTGTTACTATTGTTGTTGTATTATTGTTTCTTATAGTTTATACAAGTAACCTCCCTGTGGTTCGACCCCGGTCTTGCCGGGTTATTTATTACTTCGACACTCCTGCACTTGGGAAAAGACATCAATCTTTTGGTCGTGTCACCCATCCAAGATTAAGAGCTTAAAGATGGGATAAACACTTGAGAGCAAAGGATTACCAAGAAATTGAACAAGAAGAAAAGAAAAGAGGGAGTTTAGAATCTTTAACTGATTGAAGATCAAAATCTTAATTTGTATCGGGTAAAGTATTCTAAACATGATCTTAAAAAAATTCATTTTTAAATTCGAAAAAGAATTGATGCCTTGATATTGAATCATAGGTTAGGGTTCTTAGACATAAATTGGGGAAAAAGTACTTATTGTTCAAATTAAGTTAATTCATGTGTGTGGTATGTAGTTTATGAAAGTATTGTGTGAAGTGGAGGGGGAGACGAATATGGACAGACTTGTCTCCTAACTTTCGATGAGATTTCAGGTAGAAGGATGAGGGGATTAGGATCGGGTTCCTCATAGAAATTATAGATTTGAATGTTAGCTAACCAATGAAACTGGTCTTACTCAATTTGGAAATGTAGAACTTCAGTTATGGGTTACAACTGAGACTGAGTCGTGACTGATTATGTAGGGCAGTAGGACTAATTAGTAAATAAACAATTTTAACTATCTTGGAGGCAAAACTGGGTTCTCCTCCCTCAGAGAACTAGTAGCCTCATGTCTTAGCTTTCCAACAGGATCAATCTTAGTTAAAATGGAGTTTTAGAACTTTAGATATAGTTAAAAATCTAAAGTTCAAAGTCAGACAGTAACAGTTGGAAATTGAATAGTAACAGTTGGAAATTGAATAGTAACAGTTCAAAGTCAAACAATAACAGTTGGAAAAGTCAAACAGTAACAGTTGGAAAAGTCAAACAGTTACAGTTCAAAGTCAGATAGTAACAGTTGGAAAAGTCAAATAGTAACAGTTCAAAGTCAGACAGTAACGGTTGGAAAAGTCAAACAGTAACGGTTGGAAAAGTCAAATAGTAACGGTTCCAAATCAGATAGTAACGGTTGGAAAAGTCAAATAGTAACAGTTCAAAGTTAAACAGTAACAGTTCAAAGTCAGACAGTAACAGTTGGAAATTTGACAGTAACAGTTCAAAGTTAGAGAGTAACAATAGACTTTCACAAGAATACTATAAATAAGAATATAAAGGAATTGAGTCATACGAACACTTGTATATTGAGATATTAACTCCGAAAATATACATGATATATATATATATATATATATATATATATATATATATATATGTATGTTATTATGAGGAAATGAACATGCATAGAAAGTAACATATGAGTAATGGATGAATATGAATTCTCTATAATATCGGCTTGAAAGAATCATAACCAAAACAACAAAAAACTTCCTTGTGATTCAGGAGGAGCAACTAGGATTGGATCTTCTGTTAGAAAAGGTCGCGAGACAGGCGAAGCAGGTGCGTGATTTTCCCTCCTATTTGCACTTATACAATTTAGAATCCTTCTGGTGAATGCAATTATAATAAATATCGTGTTCAATGTAAATAAAGCCTAGTGTATTTACAAGATTAGCTTCAGCTAATGGCATCCATGATAGGATTGCCAGGAAATGATTTACACGATTAGCTTCGGCTAATGACATCCGTGATAGGATTGTCGAGATATGATTTACACGATTTGCTTCGGCTAATGGCATCTGTGATAGGATTGCTGGGATATGATTTACATGATTAAACCTTGCAAGGCCACCCAGTTTATGCAAGTAAATAAGATTATTCAATTAAGAATATACAAATGAGTGTTAATTGGGTTTAAAAGATTTACAAGCAAAATATAATTTCTTTGTTAGAATTCTCATGGAGTCGATAGAAAGTTAATACTTCATTCGTAGTCATTACATGAGCATACATATATTCTTTATCAACATAATGGTATGTTTATTTATGTAACAGGTTCATCAAACATCCAAGAAGATCATTAGTTTAGGACTCTACTTTGTGAAACTTATGTAAATATTTAACTTAAAACAAAAGGGAATTAACGTGTTTATGTAGTATACTTTTGTGCAAACCTTGATGTATTTATAAAGGTTCAGCTTAGCATGTAGTATTTTAGTTATCTTGTAATTAACCCTTTTGAAATATTTAAGAACACTTCTTATATTGTAAATACTTTCTTTGCATATTAGTATTCCTTTTCCTTTAAATTTTATGATATAATGCGTTGGACTATGTTCATATTGAACTTACTCGTAGGATATATATATACAACCCATCATCACAAGGTCCCTTAATTATGGACCTTATATTTAATTATGAGGTTTGATATAAGGTCCGGATGAGTGTTTGCATAAACACGTTGTAGTCATGACTCTTCATTCCATACAATCTGCAGTCCTCTATATTAACCAGCCTTGATATGTTCAATGTATGTCCATCCAGAAAACACAGACTCTTAAGCCATTTGTAGATTAGTAGTTGTGCGTTTTTCTCTAATATGAAGCTTGCTCTTGGTTTTGCGACCCGTGACTCATCATAAACCAACTCCATATTTTTACGATTACAGTATAAAGCTATATCCAATCTATCTTTGATGTTGTCCCTTGTCTTCCCCTTCACATCCATGACTGTGTTGAAAATGTTCTCAAACACGTTCTTTTCGATATGCATGACGTCAAGGTTATGGCAGAGTAGATTGGTCTTCCAATAAGGAAGCTCCCAAAAGATACTTCGCTTTACCCAATTATGGGTCAAACTAAAACCAGGAAACTTTTGCTTATCTAATTGAAGGCCAAACACAATGTCACCATACTCTGATACAACATCATACAATTCTTCACCAAAAAGACGTGAGGATGCAACATCTTTTTCAACTCTGCTAATAAAAAAATCTTTTCTGTTCTTTCTGTACCTGTGATTAAGTGGCAAAAAGCGACGGTGACAGTCAAAAAAAGAAGATTTATCTCTGTTTGCTAGCGTGAGTGCCTTGTTGTTTTCCATGCAGTATGGACATGCGAGTTTTCCATGTGTGCTCCAACTAGAAAGCATTCCATAAGCTGGAAAATCATTGATAGTCTACATCAAAGCCGCCCACATAAGGAAATTTTGTTTCCTTGATATATAATAAGTCAGAGCTTCGGAGGACCACAACTGCGCCAACTCATCAATCAACAGTCGAAGACAAACATCTATATTTCGCCCCGAGCTGCTTGGACCGGGTATGATACACATTCCCGATGGCAAGTTATAAACTGTGAGTATGACCGACCAACAAGAATAAGGAGCAATAAATGACCCAAATGGGTTGAATCCGTCTGTACACAACCCAAGATGCACATTTCTTGATTCAGCTAAAAAGTGAGGATGAACACTGTTAAAGCGTTTCCATGCTTCGCCATTAGAAGGATGCACCATCACTCCATCAACCGCATCATGTGCTTCGTGCCATTTCATGTGCTCAGCAGTCCTTGGTGACATGAATAAACTCTGCAGTTTAGGTGTGATCGGGAAGTATCTAAGTTTTTTATATGTCACTAGAGTCTTTCCCCTGCCAGTTCTAGGTTTGTAACGGGAATGCCCGCATGTCATGCACTCGGTCATCTCAACATTTTCAAGGTAGTATAACATGCAGAAGTTAGGGCACATGTCAATTTTCTGGTATCCTAAACTGAGGGGTTTCATCATGGACTTGGCAGCATAAAAGTTCTCTTTCAGCCTGTTCCCTTCAGGTAAAAATGCTTATTGCCCATTCAATAATTTTATCATACCCGGCCTAACTCAACCTGTGATCTGACTTGATGGTGAACACCTATGCTATGGCCGATAATTTACTGTGGTTCGTGCAGCCATCCCATAATGGTTCGTCAGAATCTTTTAACAGATCAAAAAACCTAGCTGCATCTGCAATAGGTTCTTTTTCTATGATTGGACATTGACTGACATTACCTTGATTCATTCTCATTACATCCATAACCATATTTCTGTAAGGATTAGTGTTGTCATTTGCTGCTTCATGCACGTTGCTAGCACTAGAAGTTGACCCAACCACCGTTTATCCCATTCTCCTCTTACTAACAAATACTTCTCCATGTGCATACCAACAATGGTAATTCTCCATAAATCCTTTATATAGAAGATGCATCATTACAACATCTAGATGCAAATATTTTTTATTTTAACACTTCCTGCATGGACACCTAATACTGCCTCTAGTAAAATTTATGGGAATAGATGTTGCGAATTTAATAAAACCCTGAACCCCATTACAATAATCAATCCTCCACAATATTTAGGGTGAATCTCGATACATCTATGAACGATCATCCATGACTTATATCGAACCTTTATAAAATTATGATGACGTCATGTATTAATTAACTAAGTTAGGTAAATAAACTTGCAAAAATATTACTTTACCTCGAGATTATCCAACAAACCAATCACAACTTCTCATAAATATAAAATATTCATTATCATTTATCAACGTCCATACAAATTAATATATATAAATTTACAGAAATTACCACTCCGTAATACCATTGATAAAACTTTAAACGGACCCATTAAGTAAGCTATTAATTATTTCAAAACAACACATGTAATTCGGTAATTCCATAAAGTTTTAACAATTTACAAACAAATATAATCTTACAAAATCTAAAGCAAACCATAACAGGTATAAAATTATACATTCATATACTACAAGTTTGTTTGAGAAATAACAATAAAACATGTACATCTACTAACAAAATACATATACTAAAAAAACAGTAAAATTGACATTTAAATGTTAAAAAGATAGAATTACTTACAAAAATTGATAAAATCCGTTGGTAAATCAGAACACGAATGCTATGACCATAAAACTTCAAGACATATAACTTATCGTGCTGAGATGAGGGAGATTTTTGTTTGGGGGGACGGGGGGTTGTTTGTTTGCAGATGGGGAGAGTTGGGATTAGGAAAAAGAAGGAGAAATAGAGGAGGAGAGGGTCGGCAGAGAGGGCATATATTAACTTTTTCCGACGGTTTCACCGATGGATTTTCCATTTGTGAGTCCATCGGCTATTCTGATGGAAAAATTAACACGTCATCGTACAGATCTGCCATTTCGAATCCCTCGGTGATTCCGTCGGTATTTTAAACGGTGAACCGGTCACGTCATTGTACGGGGCTGTCGTTTTGAATCCGTCAGTAAAAATAACCCCGCCAAACCTCCACGTCAGTGACCCGTCTTTTTTTTAATTCTAAACTTTCCATCCGTAATTCATTCGGTAACTACAGACGGAAAGTGTCTGTTGGTAGTTACCGACAGAATTACGGACAAAAAAAGTTCCGTCGGTAATTTCAAACTCAAATTACCGACATAAATAGTCTATTGGTAAATCCGTTGCTATTAAACGAATTTCTGGTAGTGGTTCTTGATTGTCCATGTTGCTAGGGAGGAGAAGTTGCAGTTTTGATTTCCTAGATGCTTGATGAGAAGTAACAAAAATTATGTTTTACAAATTGTCAAGCGGTGGGTTATAAGTTGTTATCTTGAAACAAAATTCTATATAAACAGTCACAATTTATATTTGTTTGTTTGTGTCACTAGCCCCTCGTTTGTGCCCTAGCCCCTCGGTTGGTCACATAAATAAATAAGTATTTTCATCAAACTCTACTTTATTTGTGAATTCCATAATGTTAATGAATTCTACCCTAAACTTGAAAATAAATATTTATGTGGTGGTTGTTTTTTTCAAGTATTTTTTGCTTATAAATACATGAAAATAATTTATCAGCTATTATTTTTTAAAAAAACCAGATCTTTAAAATTTCATAATATACATATAGTATTTTTTTCTAATTAAAGATTATTAATTTAATATTTTTTTCATACTAAAAACACTTTAAATAGCACATACATGATTGAAGCTTGTCAACTAATCATCAATGGACGGGGGGTTGGTTTTTGAAGTCAAATATTCCATGGCCATACCCTTTGGGGGCAAAAACAAATAAGAAAAGGACTACGTACCTTCTAACACCTCCCATTAAAGAAATAAGTGACACAATAACGATGGCATTAAGAACTTATTATTCCTTCAGAAATGTCTTTGCACTTGTACATTATTAGAGTTTTGTTGTTGGTGTGTGGCCAATTGTGGGCATATATTCTCTTTCACCTCCTTGAATGTTTTCGTTTTGGAATCATCTCAAATACTAGTGATGCATAGAAGTGATTTGATTTTCATTGAAAATAACCCAATAAAGATATATATAATTGTGTTGAAGGTAGGGGTGATTATTTTCGGTTCGGTTTGGTTTTTATAAAAAAAAAGTAACCAAACCAAAAATTTTTTAAAAAAAAACCAAAACCGGTTCAAACCAACCGGTTTTGTTCAGTCGGTTTTTTAGAAGAAAAACCGGTTTGGCTTGGTTTTTTTTCCTAATTTTTTCGGTTTGGGTTGAGTTCAGTTTTTTCAGTTTCAGGCTTATAAAACTGAATCGAACCAGTCAGTTTTTTTAAAATTTTAATCGGTTTAATATTTTTTTTTGTTTAGTTTTTTTTGTTTTTTTTTTCAGTTTAATCGATTTTTTGGTTTTTTTACATGATTCTTTTGATATTCTAGGGCTAAATAATAAGCTTTTATCAAGGAGAATGTAAGTTGGAATGTTCTTATCAAATATGAGATGATTGACGACTATAAAGTTTCTCAATTTGACGTTAAAAAAAGAAAAACAAGAAGTTGAAACATCTATATTTATGGACTTTCCATGTGTTCAAGAATCCTTTGTTAAAATAAATAAAAAATTTCCATGGACCATGAAAATATATATAAAGAAAGAATTCCACTTGTATTGTGTGCACGTCTTATTAATTAGTAGAATCTCAAGAAAATTTATATGCACTCTTCTTGCAATACATATGGCAAAACTAACGGCACGTTCCATCCCTATTTGATTAATTGCATTATAAGTGGTTTATGGCTTAGTTGTTTAACTAAGTGATTATTGTTGGGAGGAAATTTGGAGGAGACAGACAAAGGAGTATCAACTGGTTTGCACGAAGTCATACCTGTGCGTTGGATGATGTCAAGGGCATATTTATGTTGGCTTAATAAGATACCCATAGTAGTAGATTTAACTTCAATGCCCAAGAAGAAATGAACAGAGCCCAAATCTCGAAGCTTAAATTCTGATTGCAGCAAAGTAATCAATCTATAAAGCACAGCTGAGTTACTCCCTGTTAATAAAATATCATCAACATACACAAGCAGGTAAATCATGGCACCATCGAGAGAGAGAATAAACAGAGAAGTATCACCCTTGGATGCCTGAAATCCAATAGAGAGTAAAAACTCACTCAACGGGTTGTACCAAGCGCGAGGGGCTTGTTTCAAACCATACAGAGATTTATGGAAACGACACACATGAGACGGGAGTGCAGGATCAACAAACCCAGGTTGTTGCTCCATGTATACCTTTGTAGGCTTGAAGAATGTCATTCAGGAAAGCATTATGAAGGTCCAACTGATGAATGATCCATGCTCCTCGCACAGTCATAACTCTTCAGCCACAGCACGGTGCTCCAATGATATTACGTAAACTCTAAAATGTTTATAAAATGTAAGAGTTATCCCAGGGTATAAAGGAGGCTGGATCTCCCAGTAAACCAAACCAAAAAGAAAACCTCTAGTTTATAATATTATGTGCAAATAATGTTATAATGTCCAATGACATATTTGTCATATTAATCACAACATTATAGTACCGTGGGTTGTTTTGCTGTAATCATAGTAGATTACTATAATAAAATTGTATATTTGCTTTTGAATGGAAAAAAAAAAAACCCACTTGAGAATGGGGTGTTTTGATCTTTTCTTCTATCTTATTAATTATTAAAAGATTGTTTGGGGTGTATATTTTTTTTTTTTTGAACGATAAAAATACTCTTTTACTCCTAGAGTCAACAAAACTTAAAACTATTGATTAAAGGTTTTTTTGATTTTTTATAAATTTTTAAACAGTAAAAATATTTTTTTATTATGGGATCAAAAAATTATTGGGCTATTAGATAAAGGTATTATTTGTTTTTTCATTATTCATATATAATAAAAGTATATTTTTGGCCCTAATATAAAAAATCAAGTTTATGTTTAAGAATATTTTTGAACTTTCATACAAGTTTTCTTTGTAATTACCAAGATCATGAGAATATTTTAATATTTTCATGTTGAGTTTTTAAATTTTTTAATCAGAAAAATTATTAATATATTGTAAATACATGTTAACGAGTAGATAACATCTACATCATGCAGGCAATGACGATAGCTAAACCTGACATTTCATCACCTTCTAGGATGTGCTTTTGTAAGAAGATGCGCGCTATTGTGTTCTCTCCCATATAATGGCGTGTAATGGCATACAGTATTAGTTTTTTTTCTCTCTCTCTATCCCACCAAGTGTTTAGGGTTAGATAGCTAGTGTACGTAAGAAAATACATGTAACTGAAACCAAAGTAATGATCGTATCAGTTTATATGGTCATATGTAAAAAACAGTACAATTTTTATATTTGGCTCGCTTACTAAATTACTGGCTCAGTTAAACTAATCGGAAGAAGGGTGTGACTTATGGTTCCTTCAAGGTATGGTCGATTATTTCTCTGTACTGGAGCAGTCAGGTTCCCCTTTGCCAGGTCACTGCCAGCTGGCTTCCCCGGCAGCTCTGCTGACTGCGTAAAATCTAATATGTCATCCACAACTTGGAAGGATAGACCAAGATTCTTACCATATTCATACATTAGCATGCAAACATGACTGTCCACCCCACTACAAATAGCAGCTCCTTTGGTACTAGCAGCAATTAAGGAGGCTGTCTTGTAGTAAGTTCAAGATCACAGTCGAACAAGCTAGATTCCTGCTTTATTTCACCCTCTGCAAAATCCTTGATAACCTGCCATTGAGCAAGTACAATTGTAAATCAGCTTCAGTTACAATTTTTTAAAAATTCATTAAATAATATATAGCATAGTGCAAGAACTCCAAGGTTATATCAGACACTGGACTATATATACACGGAGAATGGAGTTGCAGACCTACCGAGCTGATAAGCTTAATGATTTCAATATTTTCAAGATTTGCTAGGTACCATGACGATTGAGCAAACATAAATTCCCCAGCCAGTACTGCTACCCTTGTACCATAGTGTTGATGAACAGTTTCCTTCCCAGCAAATTAGCAGCAGTGAACTGAAAGTCAGAGAAGGCCTTGCAGTAGGCCCAAAATTAAATTAGAAACAAAAACAAAATGCAAAATGCAAAATGCAATAAAGTGTGTAATAGATATTTCAGTTTTGCTACTCTACTTGATGTGATAAGTATGGGATCCAATGATCGCGCGGTCAGTACCAGTGATTACTTAGCATATTTCCTTCGGTTTTTAATCTCTGATTAGGGAGCAATTATTTTAACAGTGAAAGTAGTGTATGACATCACTTTGGATGTGCACATTCAAGCTCATCTCCAGTCAATAGGCTCTAGCATAGTGATTTACATTGAAAGCAGGCTTCAGCTATCACTCATCTATGACATCCTGACTGATAAGTAGTGATGTATGGCTTAAGATCTCACTCGTCTATGACATACTCTCAGATAAGTGATGTCTCTTTTCAGATTCCCACGAGTTTATAGGCTTTTAAGAAAGAAAGGATACATATTTCATTGGATCTTCATACAATACAGTGCACAAGCCCATTCAACCAAATATTTCTTCACAATCCCTGCTTGGAAGAATAATCGATAAATTCAGTTGCTGTTCTTAAGGGAAATAGGATTCTAGGGCAACGAACAAGTCCAAATAATCAAAGTTGGCTTCAAAAAATCATAATTTTCATCTCACAGCTAGGTTGACAAGGTCTAACTAATATGCGAGCCTGTTGGTCATCCATCTATTAGAACCCTTCTCTCTTCAGCCTTGGACTGGTTCTACAGGGAAAAAACTGAAAATATCATCTAACTTATAAATGGCTCTTCATGCTGGGATTCTAATGACCATTTATTTATTTATTTATTTTATCTACTCCAACAGTTAAGTTAATTAAGAGATTGATTTGTATTAACTGTGGTGGTGATTAAGGGGAGCAACCATCCTTTGTATTTATACTTGTAGGGTTGTGTACAATATAATGGTGGAATGTATTACATATGATAACTATTCTTATATAAGAGTATTTACATATATAGGGTCTCTTTCCTTAATACACCCTGTCAAGCTGAAGGCGGAGATTCCACCCGAAGCTTGGATGGAAAGTAAGCAAAAGAGGCTGGAGGAAGAGGCTTGGTAAGGACATCAGCTAGTTGATCTTTGGAAGAGATGAACCGTACCTGAATTTCTTGCTTAGTAACACGATCACGGACAAAGTGATAATCAACTTCAACATGTTTAGTACGAGCGTGAAACACTGGATTTGCAAATAAGAAAGTAGCCCCTAAATTATCACACTATAACATGGTAACAGTCGAAGAAGGGACCCGAAGTTCTGATAATAATGAGCGAATCCACAAAATCTCAGCAGTTTCATCAGCTAAGGCTTTGTATTCCGTTTCAGTAGAGGACCTCGCAACAGTTCGTTGTTTCCCGGATTTCCATGAAATAAGGGTAGAGCCAAGGTACATAAGATGACCACCTATGGATTTTCGATCGTCAATACTGCCAGCCCAATCAGCATCTGTGAAACCATGAAGAGACAAGAGAGAATCCCAAGTGATGTGCAGACCATAGGTTGTTGCAGCCTGGAGGTAACACAGGATTCGATTAATAGCAGACCAATGATCTTCAGTAGGGGCATGCATAAATTGACATACCTTGTTGACTGCATAGCAGATATCAGGTCTAGTGAAGGTAAGGTATTGTAATGCCCCAACAAGTTGTCGATACCATGTGGGATCAGAGTAAAGAGTACCCGGTACAAGTCCTAATTTGGAGGAGGCAGACAGAAGAGTATCAACTGGTTTGAATGAAGTCATTCCTGTGCGTTGGATGATGTCGAGCGCATATTTATGTTGGCTTAATAAGATACCCATAGTAGTAGATTTAACTTCAATGCCCAAGAAGAAATGAACAGAGCCCAAATCCCGAAGCTTAAATTCTGATTTCAGCAAAGTAATCAATCTATGAAGCACAGCTGAGTTACTCCCAGTTCATAAAATATCATTAACATACACAAGCAGGTAAATCATGGCACCATCGAGAGAGAGAATAAACAGAGAAGTATCACCCTTGCATGCCTGAAATCCAATAGAGAGTAAAAACTCACTCAACAGGTTGTACCAAGCATGAGGGGCTTGTTTCAAACCATACAGAGATTTATGGAGTCGACACACATGAGACGGGAGTG
The DNA here is from genome assembly GCF_951802175.1 of Populus nigra. NCBI lineage: Eukaryota > Viridiplantae > Streptophyta > Magnoliopsida > Malpighiales > Salicaceae > Populus > Populus nigra. The sequence continues at coordinate 11,480,993 of NC_084860.1, forward strand.
TATGATCAACAAACCCAGGTTGTTGCGCCATGTATACCTCTTCCTGAAGAATGCCATTCAGGAAAGCATTATGAACATCCAACTGATGAATGGTCCAACCATATGAGACAGCAATAGGAAGCACAAGGTGAACCGTTGTAGGCTTAATCACTGGACTGAACGTCTCCAAATAATCATTTCCTTCTTGTTGAGTGTAGCTGCGGGCAACTAATCATGCTTTATATCAGGTGACCTAACCATCAGCATGTCTTTTAATCTTGTAAACCCATCTACTGCTAATCACATTCATAAACGGATGAGGAGCACCAACAACCAAGTCTAATTAGAGTGAAGTGCCTGAAGCTCCTCTTGCATGGCAGTGTGCCAAGTCACATACCTCTTGGCATCCTTAAATGTCAATGGTTCCTACTGAGGTAAGGTTACAACTCATGAGACAGCCAGAAAGCTAAGGTTGGCATTTTTTTTAGAAGCGGGCGAAGCACCATATGATGGGTGCGAGCCTGCTGAGATAAAGAGGAGACAGCGGCAAGGATGTGCTGAAGATTGAATTTAGACAAATCAACACATATGTTAATTCCAGGAGGGGAAATAGAGGAAAAACATGTGGTTAAAGGACTCAATATAGGCGCGGACCATGAGGGAGACCCAGCAGAAGAAACGCCCATAACAGGGGAGCTAGCAGCAGCGTTGGGCAACGCCTGTGAGTGTGACGAATCTGAACCTGGAGTTGAAGAATGATTATAATAACATGCAGATAATAGTAAGTGAGCTGAAAGAGGTTTAAGGAGTGTAGGGGGCAGTGGTGAAGTGACTAGAGATGGTGGCATGAGAGGATGTAAAGTGACGGGTATAGAGAGAGCAGAGGGTTGTTTGGGTGTTGCTGCCATCTGTTCAGTTTTATTAAGATGAAAAACATTTTCATGAAATCAGACATGACGAGCAAGATAAATTTGTTTGGACAACAAATCAAGACATCAATAACTGAGATGAGAGGTACTATATCCTAGAAAAACATAAGGAGTTGACCGAAAATCTTACTTGTGAACATTGAATGGACAAAGTAAAGGAAAACATAAACACCCGAAAGTATGAAGAAACGCATAATCAGGAGTTGATTTTAGAAGACATTCAAATGGTGTCTTATGATTAAGAACTGGAGTGGGCATGCAATTAATCAAATAAGTATAACTCCAATATTTAAGGGGAGCGTGACACTGCCCAAGAAGAGTAAGTCTAGTTTCAATAATATGTCTATAACGACGTTCAATCATGCCATTTTGTTCATGAGTGTGCGGGCAGATCACATGATGATGAATAACAATCATTTTAAAATATGTATTTAGTTTTTGATATTCACCACCCTAATCGGTTTGAACAGACTTAATTTTTAAGGAGAATTGGCGCTCCACAAGCATCTGAAACTGATGAAAAATTGCAAAAACATCAGACTTAGCAACTAAAGGATAAAACCATATAAATTTTGTATAAGCATCCACAAAATAACAAAATAGCGAAAACCATCAGATGACAACATAGGGTATGGACCCCAAATATCACTAAAAAACAAGTCAAGAGGAGCTCGAGTTTGATGACCCATAGTTTTTAGAGTCAAACGTGAAAAATTGCCTAGAGGGCACGCAGGACAATGAAAATTAAACTGAGTGGACGTACATGACACTTTTTTATTTTTCACCAACAAATGCAAAATACGTGGACTAGGATGCCAAAGGCGACGATGCCAGCTATCAGTTGAAGTAGATAGACAAGTAGAGGAGAAAGCTTGAGGCAACGATGTTGCAAACGACGCAGACAAAACATATGGACCATCTCTACTTTAACCGGAAAGAAGAACTTCCTTTGTCATGAGATCCTTAACATAAAATAAAGAGGAATGAAATTCAAAAAAGACGTTATTCTCAAGACAAAATTTTTGAACAGATAGCAAAGGTTTTTGAATGGCAAGAACATGTAAAATATTGGATAAAGTAAACATGTGGTTTGGTGAGTGAATTTTAGAGTGAGCAATATTTGAGATAACGAGGCCCTTACCATCACTAACACGCAGATGATCATTTCCAAGATAAGGTTCTAAACTCGCCATACTTACAAGGTCCAGCGTGACATGATGATTTGCACCTGTATCAGGAAACCAAGTAACAGGAGTAGTGGTAAAGGCAGTATTAAATGCGAGATTAGCATTAGCTTGCATATGATGAGTAGCCAACTAAGAACATTGTTGAGCAGTATGGCCCATATTCATAACACAACTGACATTTTATATTGCGAGTATAACCACCAAAACGATTTCCTTGTTGCCCAAAACTGCCTGTTGGCTATAAGGAAGGACCAGAGGAGAACCGGTTTTCATTTTGGCTAGATTGTTTACCCGAAACATAACTGTGAGCTGGTCCATTGCCACGATAATAATTGCTACAATTGTTAGGTCTCCAGCCCCCGCGAAAATGACCCTGTCTACCAGGTTGATGTTGTACAAAGAACGCAGTTGGCTGTTGCGTTGGAGTTGGTAACAGAGAAGCTGTTACAGATGGCTAGAGAGAGGCTTTGTGAAGAAACTCATGTGTAAGAAGGTTGCTATGGAGATCGATGTAGGTTTTGGGAGCATCCTTAGTGGACAAGCTGGTGACAAGATCCTTAAACTCACTGCGTAACCCTCGAAATACATACAAGTTGAATTCTATCAAGGAGATTGGTCTGCTAGTGGCAGCAAGTTCATCAAACAAGGCCTTTGCCTTCTGCAAGTAAATGCTGGCAGAATCATCATTCTATCGTAAATCCTGGAATGAGCCATGGAGCTGCATAATCTTAGAATTTAAAAGAGAGGCAAGAGTTATTTCCAGCGTTGTCCAGATGGCATGTGAGGTGTTACAACCCACAACCAAGTGCAGAACTTCCACCGAGAGAAAAGATAGGAGGGCACTCATGATTAAGTGATCTTGCTGCTGCCATGATAAATATGCAGGGTTGACAAAGAGTGTAGATGTCTCAGCAGATGCCAGATGTGAAGGGGGACATGGTGATGTGCCATCAACAAAGGAATACACGTCTTGGCAGAGTATTTTTTATTGATGAATGTCCTATTAGTAAAAAAAATTCAATTTGAAAAGGAAAATTTAAAATTAAATGTTTAAGGACTCAATTAAAATTTTTCAAGGTTTGAATAAGGGTTTAATTACAAGAAACATTGTTTTTCGAAGTCAATTTAGGCTTTAATTGAAATAAATTAAAGTTTGGGGGTTGAATTGTAATTTTTAAATTTAATTTGATCAAATTATGGACTTAATAGCATGAATATAGAAGTTTGATGAACAATTAAGGACTTGATTAAAGAAATCTAAAATCAAAGACTAAACTGAAAAAAGATGCGTGAATGTAGGAGCTGAAATTGACCAAATCAGGGGTCAAATTAAAGAAATTAGAAGTTTGTTAACCAATACCCTACACAAATTCAGAATAAATGATTAAAATGAAAAAGATGGTTGACTTTAGGGCTAATATTTGAGTTTGGCAAAGGTAAAATTGCATGGAATTAAAAGTTTGGAGGCAAGTATAGGTGCAATTAAAAACATTTGAAAGAATAGAGACTCAATTGAAATTTGTCAATCCCAAATTAAAAACCATAAGCAGCATGTTATTTAGACTTAATGATAAAAAGATGAGTGATACATCGTTCGGTCGACTAGGCTTTATTTTGACATTTTTGGTTGATTGAGTTGGTAATTTTAAAAAATAAATGTGAAGTTATAGAGTTCCATATTGAGCAAGGTTGAATCCAAATGAAAGGTGTGAATCCTCTCTATCAACTTCAGGTAGTTAGAGGCAACGATGACATCAAAATTACCCCGACAATGCCTTGAAAATAGGCAACTCGAATAACCATGACTTAAACACCATTATGCAAAAACCAACCTTTTTTTTCATGTGTTCACACACAAATGCTCCTCAATGGATTCTTATCAAGGGTTTATAAAACTTCCCTCAAGATCAAGAGATTATAAATGGATTCAAGACCTACCAAAATCCTAACAAAACCCTATAAATATCTCTTTAAGATTAGAGTTTAAGAGGACAAAGACAGGAGAGAAAAAAAGAAAAAAAAAAAAGTTAAGGAAAATATTCATAAGAAACTTAAAAGAAAACATTTAGCAGACTAACATAAAAATTTCCCGAGCTTTGAAAGGATAAGAGGTTGGTGAAAGGTAGAATTTTCCAAAGAAAAACAAAAAAGAGTAGTTGTTCTTGGTATATTTTCTAATTCAAAAGTAGGTCTTTCTAGTCTGCTTAAGTTTTATAAGCATAGAAAAAGTTTTGAAATGCTTGACAAATAATATTATATTCACCTCTTTAATGTTGTGTTTTTTTATTTACTAGAGTTTTTTTTAAGTGTTTTATTTATTTTTTATATAATAATGTTAATGTTTAAGTTGTTTTTTTATTTATTTTATATATGGTATTGTTTTTGTTTTTGTTTAATTTAAGCAATGCAAGTTTAAGATGGGATGTTTATCATGGGTTTGCTAGTTATATTTATGACCAAAATGAGTTTAAAAAACTAATTATGAATCTATATTGTATGAATGTATAATTTGTTATAAGTTGAACCTTTTACTCCCTAGGGATCACTCCATTCCCAACTTTGGAAAAGAAAGTCTTACCGACTAGGGCATATAGACATTGTGTCTCGCAAGGAAATTGGCAGCTGGCCTAAAATAACTTGATTGAACTAGCTTGATCACATGAAAAAAAAAAGCTTTCTCCCTGGCAGGGAAACAGGCACAGCAACATGAGGGGCTTTGACTCCCGTTAGCGGGACTGCTACGGACAAGGAAGGACTAGTCGAGATGAAGGGACACTTTCATTGTCTATAAAGGGAAAGGGCAAAGAAACTCCAACGACTGACTCTGGCTATAGGGATGTGACAGAATTCCCTGCGACAAATCCTCCCACTGCTATTGTAGTGGCTTAACCTTTTTTGATGGCAGAAGCATTGGATGCCTTTTTTTTTTTCTCCAACACGCTTGATCTAGCCCTCTCTTGGAACTAGATCCCTAGGTTGGAAAGAAAATCTTGTATAAGTGCTCCTTGGCTTACTTCAAGCCGGGGATTGCATAACTCTCACTCGCTTTCGAGAGTCTTTAAAAAAGCAGTACTAATCCCAGAAAGACAGAAAGCTCCTTCACCATTGGCATTCTAGGCATCTAAGATGAGAAGAGGATTCGCGGCATGTCAAGCCCTGGTTCTTCACTTTGCATCGAATTAAACCACATGCTCCACCGCTTGTGCGACCCGAAGGGACAAGAAAAGAGCAATAAACCTTAATTGTTGTAGCTTCAAGCCACTCAAGCAGAGAGAAAGCCCTTGTTCAAGCTTAGAGCAAAGACCAATGGAAAAGGTGACGGATCTCCGCAGCTAAACCATCGTCAGGTTCTCATAGAATGGGCTAGCGTCCGGTTTAATGAAAAAGGGGAAGAAGCGGATCGGGATTTGGAAGATCAACCACGAGCTCTATTGATTCTCCAATCCACTAGGCTTGGCACATACCCGGCATACTCAGACTAAGATGTTCAGCATATCTGAATTCTTATCTTAAGTGAATAATTTATCGATTCCTGAATCTGAAACTCTCGTCATCGAATCTGTCAGTTAAGGATCGAGTCATTCTTGATAACTAGTTCTCTCTAGATCTCTGATTCTGAGGTCATGTCAAGGTTGTTTTTTCTGAAAGTCTTTGGTTGGTTGTCCGGGCCCATAGAGCCTAGTCATGAGTAGACCGAAAGGGTCTCGCGAAGCCGGTAACCGTAGGGCATAAGTCCTCACCGATCTAAACGAGAAGACAACGGTTGACAGTGTACAGCCAGGTAAGAGAGAAAGAGAGAAACTTTAGTCAGGCAGGATTTCTAAGGAAACATTTCAAGTATGGGCCCTTATCATATGAATTTAAAACCACATCTCCTGTCGTGATGTGAAAACTCCATATCTTTCAATAGCCAATAGATATAAGGGATCCATCTGACACTTCTCTCAACTGTTTGGGGTGTGAAGGCTTCTCCTCTCCTCTAGCTGCCCCCTTTCTTTTTCTTCGGCATTTACACCCCCTATTTGAGTAAGGTTGGAAAGTCTCCTCCAACATAAAAAAAAATCTTTCGCCCTTTCTTTCTCTATCTCTCTGTCATGCTCTTCTTCTTCGCTTGAGGACTAGCAAGCTACGGCAGTAGTGGTTTTCCTTTTTTCTTTATCCACACTCTGTCCATTTGGTCTGAGTCCTGATCTTATTCCAGATTACCCTCTTATGGATTTTATCCAGGTTCAGGCAATCTTTCTGGTGCCGAAACTGCCTGACCACTTCTAAAAAAAGATGCACCAATACCTTTGGCCTTACCTTATGACCTTGGCCAACTTTCTTCATACCTCTTTTATCCCCTCACAAAAGCAACTCACACATCGTCATTCTGAGGAAGAGCCCCTCCTCTTTGAGTTCTATGGGGGTCTTCTTCCTTTTCTTATTGGAAATCCTCTATAAGCCTTTTTTTTCCTTAATTTTTTTGTTCTCGGACGCGAAGCCCTATCGCTGACGAATACTTCATCATCTGAAAACAACCTCTCGTCTATCACTCAACCTTCTTTCTGCTGATTTTCTTCCAAGATCTGTTGCAAACGAACTGATCTGTCTTTCTGGCTTCTGGCCCACTCAAAGCAGGAAGTATAAAAGTCCTTCCAGGTTGGGATGGTCACGTTCTCTCTCGAAAGGATATTCGTTTCTTCCAAGCGTCAACTGTTTGGGGTGTGAAGGCTTCTCCTCTCCTCTAGCTGCCCCCTTTCTTTTTCTTCGGCATTTACACCCCCTATTTGAGTAAGGCTAGAAAGTCTCCTCCAACATAAAAAAGATCTTTCGCCCTTTCTTTCTCTATCTCTCTGTCATGCTCTTCTTCTTCGCTTGAGGACTAGCAAGCTACGGCAGTAGTGGTTTTCCTTTTTTCTTTATCCACACTCTGTCCATTTGGTCTGAGTCCTGATCTTATTCCAGATTACCCTCTTATGGATTTTATCCAGGTTCAGGCAATCTTTCTGGTGCCGAAACTGCCTGACCACTTCTAAAAAAAGATGCACCAATACCTTTGGCCTTACCTTATGACCTTGGCCAACTTTCTTCATACCTCTTTTATCCCCTCACAAAAGCAACTCACACATCGTCATTCTGAGGAAGAGCCCCTCCTCTTTGAGTTCTATGGGGGTCTTCTTCCTTTTCTTATTGGAAATCCTCTGTAAGCCTTTTTTTCCTTAATTTTTTTGTTCTCGAACGCGAAGCCCTATCGCTGATGAATACTTCATCATCTGAAAACAACCTCTCGTCTATCACTCAACCTTCTTTCTGCTGATTTTCTTCCAAGATCTGTTGCAAACGAACTGATCTGTCTTTCTGGCTTCTGGCCCACTCAAAGCAGGAAGTATAAAAGTCCTTCTAGGTTGGGATGGCCACGTTCTCTCTCGAAAGGATATCCGTTTCTTCCAAGCGTCAACTAGATCTCTAGACCGCATGGCCTGATCATAGCCCTACAGACGAGCTAGTCTATGGTGGTTATATCTCTCTAATAAGGCAAGCTAATAAGGCAAGGCCTTCCTTAAAACTGAAAAAATCAAGAGCTTTTTCAATAGTTAAGAAAAAATGTTCTGCCGTATTGGTATAATCGTTAAACCAGTCAATACTTCCATGAGCATGACTATAAATCCTTTGATTTCTTCGTCCTGGCATGGGATCACAATACAGACGAAAGACGAATTGATTTCTGTATTTAGCCTAGCTCCTAGCCTTTCTCTTTCCTTCCAGCCTACCTCTAAAGTTCTCCACTGTCACCTAGGCCTGAGACATTCCTCCTATCGTGCTTTCCTACCTACTTAATAATCCATAGGTGAATTCTCTCCTAACTAGCTTGCTACCCGGGAAGCTCCTCTGCTCTAACCTCCTTGCACTCAACTACTTTGGCATAGGGGTCGTGGGGTGGGGGTCCTGGGGCCTTCCGGCCTTTTTTTTAGAGTGCTGAATTTTTGCGATATTTTGAAACAAGAAGCGGAGAAACCTCGAGATACTTTTCACTTGTCTTCTGCGAGTCTGAGACCGTCACTTCTGCGGCTACTCGACTTTTGCAAGTCCTGATCTCGAAAAAATCCCCTTTAAGTCTCTCTCCTCTATCTCAGAGTCTATTCTAAAAAAAGAATCCACCAATAGCCCTAAAATAGATTGAGTTACATAGTGCCGCCCGGGTTTGGAACCCACTTTTTATAAGTTCATATGCACGCATGCATGTGTCATCACCTCATTGGTCTAAGGTCTGAAGGGAAAAGAAAAATCTTTTTCTTTTCTTATTTAGATTCTTAGTTTTTCTTATAAGAGAGAAAGAGTAGAAACAAAGGGTACGCTCTCTAGAAGATCGGGGCTATTCACTTTCTTTCACTTGGTCGCCTGGTATCCCACAACCTCTTTGCTTGCGGGGGTAGGAGTGGTGAAGTCTGAGAGAGCGCTTCGCGAAAGAATGGTGTGCGCGTAGGGTTCCAGTTGGGGTTTCCGGCCCCCTTGGTCTTCACCTAATTGTGGAAGAGGGGAGGTGAGTATCAACTCTCTCTCTCTCTCTCTCTCGCCTTTCTTCAGCTTGTTCATGTTCGTCTATTCGGGACGGGGCAGGTAGCCCACATACATGAAGAGAGGGGGGGTTCTTTGATATTAAGGTCGTGAGGCGGTCGAAGAAGGCCACAAATGGAAGCAACCGAGTCCGTGCTTGCTGTCATGCTAGCAAAAGCAGGGGTTTCGGCCGATTTTACCTACTATTGGATTTGAACCAATGACTCTCGCCATATGAAAGCGATACTCTAACCGCTGAGTCAAGTAGGTCAAGCTGAGTCAAGTCAGAAAAAAGAAAATAAACCCCTATAAGAGAAAGCCGCGCAACCCGAGTTCCCCAACCTATACGAGGGGGGGCGAAGCGCTAAGAAAGAGAAAGCGTTATCACTATACGAAATGAAGCAGCGGCTAGTACGCTAAGATCAACCAATGTTCGAACGTGGAGCCTTTCTTTCTCGGTCGTCTAGCTTAATCTTAATCTAAGTGGATTTCGATTCACGCGGTTCTCTACTCTACTGCATTGGTGTTTTCACTCCCCACTCTCCACTATAAAAAAATGTTTCCAGTCAAAGGTATGAAGTCACTCGACTGATAAGGAGAGGAAGGGAGGCGGGTCCGAGTAAGAAAAAATGAACTCAGAACTAGGGCATACAATAATGGATCAATTCATTCAACAAGATCCGTTCGGATCAGACCAGGATGAATGGGATGGGTCTGACCTCTCGCTCGGATGTGACAACTCCCGCCGTTGACAGATGTCTCATGCCACGTTTCGTGAACAGCTATGCTCGAGAATAAATTGTGATATAGTGCCGAATAAGCCACTACTCTATTCCCGACTCGAAATCTATAAAGGACTTTAAGGGAGAGAAAATAGGGGGCCCTACACCATACATCCTGCTGCCTCGGGACGACTGCACGTTACATCATAGCAGAACGACCAAATGAAGGCGGAAACCCCTGGTTGGATGTTCCTGCGCACCCGGCATCCTGCAATAAAAAAAAGGCCCTGTCACTATAAGATAAGGGCGTTAGTGCTTTAGTTTCGTTTTCAATAAGGACGTTTAGGCTTTTAACATAGAAAGGGCTTTTTCAGCTTACTCTGCTACAGCGGACCATTAACAGGGTGGGTGCCGCGGTTTGTGGGCTTGAAGGACGTCAGCTCCGTGACAAGTGGTATCAGAGCCAAGGGTTAGGCCAAACCATGGCTAGTGGGAAGAACCCGTAGGCTAGTGCTGTCGAAGAGGCTCGACGGAGATGGTTCGAATCAAGCGAAAGCAAAGGCATTCGTTGGCACCCGAGATGCTAAGGATCGAAGACTTTTTGGATATGGAGCGGCTTGTCGGACGTAGTCCGAGGAGGCATCGGTGAATATGGTTGCCATTGACAGAATCTCAGTGAAAAATAGAATATAACGACTAAGTAAAGAGTTTCGTCCTAGTTCGGAATCACAAGGCTGGGGCGGTTGCTGGGAAATAGCATCAGTAGTTCCACCCTGTTCTGATCGAGTAGGAAGCTAACATACAGTAATGGAAGAGGGCGGGTTTGTAGCAGAGGTGGACTCTGGTAGTGGAGGAGATATAGTAGATGGGATGGGCGGTCCTCCCTCTGTCTTCTGTGTTTGCAAGGGTGAGTTGATTGATTTGCGATCGGGTCGGTCTTCCAATCGGGGGGAGGTGAGCGAAGAGGGATCTTTCTGAGTAGAAGGAGATTTTGAGGAAATGGGAGCTTGATTACACAATCCACCAACATCTGATCAGGGGTCTTCTTAACCTATTTAGGGAAAACTTGCTTAGAAGAAGGGGGCTTGGATTTCATTTTTGCCGTGCAGATGTGAGAAATTGCTATCAGTCATGTTCAATTGTTTGTACTCCCGCTTCTTTCTCCTTTTTCAAATTGAGAGCCTTTTCATATAAACCCATCATTTGGACTGGCTAGGTATACTAATTCGATCACGGCGGTTTTGACGCCTATTAAAAAAAAGTATGAATTTTCATTTTGGTATCTAAGACGGTTTAGAAAGTCTTATATGCTTTCTACTAAAAATAGGCGTCCTATGGAAGAGTTGTTCGGCCGGTGGTACCTATTGTTAGGCTATGCCCATGAGTAGAGAGTGCTTTAGAGTTTAGTCTTGTATTGAGAGAGGGTTGCTGGAGAGAGTTTTCTTACTTTTGGAAGGTTTGTTGTCTAATCCTTGTGATCTCCATAGTGGAGCTTTGTCGGCCTTCACCGGTGGACATAGGTCTACTGACTGAATCAGGCCAGTATGGTTGGTCTTCTTGTGTTTTCTTTGCCTCACTAAACTAGGAAATAAGCGCTCTAACAAAGCAAAAGAAGGATGCCCTAAGCGTCGAGGAACATGTACCTTGGTCTATGTAAAGGATGCACTCTTTCTCAGGGCATGTTTCCTGAAAAAGTAGCTGGACTTCGACGATTCTTTCTTTTTGGCTATGAAGGACACCATCACGACTTTGTTCCAGACTATAGGAAGTTCTACGGAGTTACATTCAGTTGCTAAAAAGCTAGTCGCCGTTTTCGAAGTAACGGGAGATGGAACAAACAAGGGCGCCAAGGATCGTTGAATTGGATTCCCAATCTGATCCATCTGAGTCAGGTCAGAAGAGGTGTAGAGGGATAGGAAATATTAACAAACGGTCTTATGCTTGCTTTTTGCTCCTAATTGGAGGGATCCCTTTCTCTATGCCTTTGTTCTATTCTATGATTGACTTCGGCTATGCAACCCTCATCCAAAAAAGGATGTGTGCAATCACTAATGATGAGTCCCTCCTATCGATTTGTAAAAGGTTTTGAGATTGTTTACCTTGACGCTCAACAACTTCTAAGATAGGGTGCCTTGGATCAAGATGTATGAATGAGTGGCTTTCTATATGCGGATGTGGTATTCCATGTCACCAAAGTAGGCAACTAAGCTTAAGCTTACTTCCATCTCCTATCAATAGCTTCCAGGATACCAATTAGGATCTTTATTAGCAAGCAGTTTCTTTAAGTAATTTCGATCACCCATTGCATTTGAAAACATCCTCATGTGGGATTCCTTATCTGGTCTCCTTTTCGTTTGATCTAGAGCATTTCTCGGGGTAGTTTTGGATCTCAACAGAGAGAAATGGTCTCTGGAGACAGCCTTTGGGGTATCCCCTGATTGACCGACCATGCTAAATAAGCAGGCTCGTTAGGAAGAGTAGGCACCTTGGTTACCGTCAATTCTTGGAATCACATTATTTAAAGAGTCAGAAAATGCCCGTGGAAAGAGAGTCACATTCCCTTATGCTTTTGGTGAAAGGCAATCTTACCTATTAATATAGTCCTTGCGAAGCTCGATAGCCTAAGGATGCGAGGTTGAGCGTTAGCGAAGAAGCGAAGCTTAAAGAAATATGGATTCATAATTAGTTTGCATGATTTTGATGTTTTAATGTTATTTCTTAGAACATGTTTGTGTATGATAATGTAACTTATTATGATAAAGAAAGCATGTTTTAAAGGCCAAAAATACTCATTTTTGGGGCTTGGCAGTGTTGGGCGGTAATTGGGTTTTTTAGCGTATTCTTAGGAAGAACATTGTCTTAACCTCATGATTTAGATCATTTTTTATCCATTTCTTTGCACATGCACCTTCTTTATGCTTGATTAATAGATAATATAGTATCAATAATAAGTTTTTGATGGAATTTAATCTCAAGATTTGGTTTTGAACTAAAACTCATTTTGATCATTTTGTGATATTTCTTTGATAATAGAAGTGAATGAATATTAGATTATTAATCATTGCATAATTTTCAACATGTATGTGCCTTTGTTTTAACCGTATCTAATATGTTTTGGAGCCCATGTTGTTGGGTTGGGTTTTATTGTTCATAGTATTCCTCATTTATTTTTGTGTTTGATCCGTTTTGTTCAAGAATTTTTAAGTTTTTTTTATCTATTTTTTAGCTTTGGTTTTGTTTTTGGATTGTTTTTTGGGTCAAACCATGATTTTTTATTCGATTTATGGTTAAACCAAAAATTTCTAGTCATCCTAGTCGAGTTGACCTAATCGAGTCGAAATTAAGCAAAAGGGTTAAGACCCTATTTAGTTTGTCATGTTTTTGTTAAAGGTTTCTTTTGGTTGAAGGGTATGATTGGCAAACACCTTTAGATATATTTTGGTTGTTTTATTACAAAGAGAAATAGGTTTTTGTCAAATATAGCCTAAAAAATAAAAAAAAAATATTTTTTTTTCTTGTATATGGCTAAAATCCTAAAGTTATTTAAATATGTTTTTAAAATCTAAAACACTGTGACATATATATATATATATATATATATATATATATATATATATATATATATATATATATATATATATATATATTGTATGGATTTTATAACAAGTTTGTAAAATTTTAAAAGATTTTGGCTAACATTTCAAAAATACCAAAAATATTTATTTTGTTTCTTTTTAATATGCAGGATTATGAACTTCTACATGAAATGTATTTATGATATTAAATAAAAAACTAAAAAATTTATTTTGTTTTTTTTAATAAGCGAGATTATGAACTTATATGTAAAACGTATTTTTGATATTAAATAAAAGATCATTTATTTTATTTTTATATTAACATTAGAATGGCTATGTTTGAACCTAATAAAACAAGAACCTTATTGAGAATGACTTTTTTAAAAGCCTAGATGGACCAATGGTTAAAAAACACAACATTACCTTAGTTTATATCAGACAAATAAACAATGCAACTTACCTAAGATAAAATGTATAAGGTGCTAATACCTTTCATTTACACAATCAATCCCCCTACTCAAACTATGAGATCAGTTGCAGTTCCTAGTGACCTACTAGATGACAACTCTCGTTTCCTTTTTTCTACTAATAAAAAACAATAATTCATTATCCTTTCCACCCACATCATTTCTGGCAATCCTGATCTGTTAGAATGATTGTCGTGATACTATACACGTGGGATAAATAGGATCACAAATATCTTTTATACTAGAATTAGAACTACCATCAACATCTATATTTTCTTCAAACATGATATCATTTGTTTCTACTCTAGATTTATCATTATGTTCCAGGTTATTATTGATAGTAATATTTATATCGATATTATTTTGATGTTCCTCAATTATATAGTTATTTGGTTGTTTTTCGGTTACTAGAGTTTCATTTTCCTCTAAACTAGATATAAGTAAAATATATTGTTGATTACTGACTATAAATTTATTAAGGGCACCCTTTTAAGATTGAATCAAACTATCAATTATTCTTTTTTTATAAGTTTTTCATAACCATATGTATATTTTCTACTAGACATTATAAAAATAAAATGCAACAATTCAATAATATATAAAATATAAAAATATACTAAATTAGAAAATTAAGAAAAAAGACATGGAATAAAGGTTGAAAACAAATTCATGTAGCAGCACAACCTAGCATAAAGAATCAAACTAGTTTTACGTGCTAGATGATAGGTGGCAAAAACAATCCACTCTTGGTAAGCAAGGCGTGGTGATTAGCATGCCTATTTAGATGATGAAGTATGGACCGTTGGATTTGACCACTATGATTCTTGATGTAAACACCAACACAAGAAGGATGCATGCTCATCTGAAAATATGTTTTCTTTAATTAACAAACTTAAATAATGGTAAGTATAAGAATTCCTTGTCATTGTCATTTCCACTCATATTATTCCTGGCAATTTTGATATGGGAAGCTGATTACAAATATATTTTACACTATAATTAGAACTATCATCAACATCTATATTTTCTTCAATCATGATATCAATTTGTTTCTACTCTAGGTTCATCATTATTTTCTAGGTTATTATTAATAGTAGTATTTATATAAATATTATTTTTTTGTACCTTAATTGTAGAGTTATTTGGTTGTTCTTCGGTTACTAGAGTTTCATTTTCCTCCCAACTAGATCTAAGTATAACATTTTATTGATTACTAACTACAAATTTATCAAATGCACCCTTTTAAGATTGAATCAAGGTTATCAAAAATATTTTTTTAACACGATAAGAAAATACAGTATAAACTCAAATCGTAAAATCATAAGTAATTTTTTTAACTAATTATATATTGAAAATTCCAACCAAAAAATTAAATTATATTAAAATCTGATAAAGGAAATAAAAAATATTATAATCAATAAGTGATCTAAATAAAACGAGAGAGATAAATAATATGAATCAATAAATTAATGACATGGAGAGAAAAAGTCGTAGAACAAAACTTCATAATATAGGGGAATCACTGAATAGTAGAAAGTACACATAAATATGGTGACAACTTAGTTGTTCCCATCACAATAAGTATTAATGGATTCCTTTTGGGTTGCAAACTAATAAGCATAAACTAGTAATTAACTAACATAAATTCAATAATGAAATAAACCCCTAAAAAATTGCTAATGAGCTAGAAAAAATCAAATTAAAAATAATTATTCAAAAATAAAAAAATAAAATAAAATAGAATAATAAAAAAAGTCTTCATGTTAAAATTCCTCCATATAGCCCGAATCTCTAATTTTCGCACATTCTTGGCAGATTTAAGTCCTGATTTCAAACAAGTCGTTCTCTTTCATCTAGATGAATTACTAGACCTACAATATATTGTTGGAAAGCTTCAGATGTCTAATTTTTAGCCCAATTTTAATCGCAACAAACTTTTACTGGTAGCTCCAGATATGTCTCAAACAATACATGAAGGTATAGTTTGACATATTTGACAAGATTCGTCTACTAACTTTGACCCTCTAAAATATTATGTTCCAGAACTCTATTTGACCTGAAAAGTTACCACAATATATTTTCATGTGTTTAATATTTTTCTGTAAAATTTCAGTTTTATCCAATGTACGATTTAAAAGATATGTTCAATCTCACAAAACTGATCAACAAACATTTTAAGGCCAATTTTGAACCTGACTTGGTTCATATCATAAATTTAGTAAACTTGTAAAATTGGATCGAGTTTACCGATTTTACACGAGTTAAGTCCGATTTTAATAATTTTCAAGTTTTAGTCTGGTTTTATACGTTAGATACATATTGACTCGTAAAATCATACAATTTTACAAGTTAACTCATGATTTTAACAACAATGGATTGAATCAAACTATCAAATATTCCTTTTTAAGTTTTTCGGAGCTAGATGTATCTCGACATTATAAAAATAAAATACAATAATTCAATAATATATAAAATATAAAAATATAAAAAAATTATAAAAAAACATGGAATAAAAGTTGAAAGCAAATTCAAGTGTTGTTAATTCACATATCTCGACTAATTCTCACGGTCTTGAAGTTAATAACCATGTAAGTCTTTAATGATAATCAATATTAATAATTATAAAGCTCAAATCTGAGATCATAAAAAAAATAAACTCCTTAATCCCAAATTTTTACCATTAAATCACCTTGTAAATGATTACACCAACGTTGTTATTATTATTATATATATGTTTTTGCCATTCTTGTTTTGTATCACAAAATTATCTGGTTTTATCATCTACTTTATTACTTGCCATTTAACTTGTGCTTCCTTTTCTTTTATCCAATCACACGTGTTGTTAATTTTTTCGAATTCAAATCTTTTTAGATTTTGAGTAAAAATATTGATCATGACCTTATTTTCTTTATACAAGTGTATTTGAACAGGTTCATACGTGTCACTTTGCTATTCATTTAATAAAGTAAGTTGATGAAAGTTATCTAAATGTGCAATTGAATCGAATTTAAGAATTCAAGGTTTTGATTGGCTAAATTTAGAGCTTAATTAAGGAGCATAATTTAAAGTTTTATTATGAAATTCATAAGTTTATTGGGTTTTTCTTAGAATAATAAATTTATTATCTTTAAGTAAAGTAAAAAATAGAAATTCTAAGGGATATAATTCAACTTGTCAGATTTTAAATTTACTTCGTAGAAGTTACTAATTTAAATTTCATAAATTTTAAGGTCACTGAAGACTTATATAGTCATTAACTTAAGAACTCGTAAAATTAGTCGAGGTACGTATAAATTAATCCGGATATCCACACTAATAATAATAAAAAAATCAGAAGGGAAAGTACGGTACACCTATACAAGTTTTTGTTTATCATATAAATAATATTGTTTTAACTTTTTATAATTTTTTTATTGATTTTAATTAATCCTAATTAGTCTATACGTCTAGTAATTAACTAATTTTTTTTGTTTTATAAGAAAATAATTTTTTTATAAATAAATTTTTTTATGATGTTTTGTGATGTTATAGAAAATAAATAATAATAATAATTTTGAGTGTTTGACTATATAAGATAAAAAATAAATTATTAATATTTTTTAAAAAAGGTTTATTAAAAAAACATGAATAAAATAAAAAATAAAAATTGAAAAATAATAAAATTAAAAAAATTATATTTCATAAATTATTACAAATAGAATAAAAAATAAAAATAAAATTTGACAAATTTAAAAAATTAAAGGAGAATAAAATTAAAAAAATCTAATTTTAAAAATTATTTAAAATAAAATAAATATTTTATTTTAAATAATACGTGAAAAAATGATTTTCGGAAAGTTATTTTATAAAAACAAACGTCCTTATCTCTTTCTGCAAGTCTTTGAACACTTACTTTTTGTTTCTTGATAGTACTTTCTACTGAAGCATGGCAATGTCAATGTGTTCTACTCAGGCCTGGAATATCTTACATCATTTTCCACTCAAATCTCCAAACCATCCAGTTTCGTTACCATTCTATAAAACCCACTCTGATTTCTCACCCTTATCCACATTCCCTCACCTCAACAACAACTCAACTCCAACCCATCTCTCTTTCAAAGCCTCCTCCTCCTCCTCCTCCTCCTCCTCCTCTTTTTCATGTACATTTCTCAACTCTTCTTTTAATTTATCACATTTCTTTTTCTTTGATAATTCATATTGAGATTGATAGTATTGTCATGCATGCCAAAGTTCTTTGCAATTTCGCCAATTTGGTCATAATTCACAAGAAGTGATTCACTTTGTGTGCAATTGGGGTATGCTTGAATCATCTCAAGGATATTTGAATATTCTCATTGAAATTGTATATATATGGAGTGCTACTTTCTTGTGGGGATTGTTTTTTATTTTTATTTCTAAAATATATTTGTGAAAAGTGGCAAAGTTTAAGAAATAGGAATCCTGTTTAACTAATTGTGGTAAATATTATGGAAAAAACTTTGGAACAATGTGGGATCAAGTCTACGGTATTGGAGGCTTGGAGATGGTTAAGGTCTGGTAATCCTTCAAAGAATTAGTCCATATTTTGTTCTTGACTATGTGATTATAATTTCTATTCATAATTCACTTATGTCATTGTTAATTTCTTGTCTCAGTGGATTTTCATAAGAATATCATCAAGGTCGTTATATATTTCCTATGATTGCCCCTAGCAATCTTTAAGGGCTCACTAGTGATTAAATATGAGCTCAATAATAATTGCTGCATCATTGGCATAGAGGCCGAGCTTGAGGAAATTGCTCTTGATTAAAAGCCGAAACAATAACTTTTTTGTGAATCTAATTGGTGGATGTAGTTATATGAACCCAAATCTAAATGGAAGTGGGAAAAGGAAATGGTTGATGGTTTCCTTTTTAGGGAGAACATCTGGAGTTGAGTGCGTTAATAACTGTGGTGATGAAGGTTCAAGAGTATTACAGTAGGATTTATGAAGTTCTCTTTGTATAAGTTGATGACAGAGTAGTGCCTGTTCAAATATTAGATTAGACACCTGAGACCTAGGAAAACATCATCTTCCTCTTAAAACTGAAACTCATCGGCAGCATATCAAAATTTCAGGAAGGGAAAAGCAAAGGGATAATAAGCATATATTAGAAATAATGTTGCTTGTCAAAAACAAATATGTGAAAACTATTCTTTTTAGTATGCGTGTCTGTGTGTTGGGGGCTGGGTGGGGGGCGCTGTATCTTGGATACAAGATCTTGAGGCTAGTTAGCTAATTCAGGAAAAAAAAAAAAATTTCTGTATCAGTTACAATGACCAAAAGAAGAAATGCATGGCGTCCTTTGACTGGAAAACTTGTGTTTCGTTTAGGTTGTCTTTATTCTTAAGAATATTTAATACTAGACATATCACTATGGAATCTGCTATGTGGTTTCATTTAAGATTGTAATGAAAAGAGAAAAGAATAGTAACTGATAAGGAAATGGAATCAGATTGAAATATGTGAAGGTTACTCTAACTTCTTATCTTTCTATTCTAAAGCTATACATTAAATAGAGGTTGAAAGTCTAAGAGAAAAACAATATAAACATGCTGCTTGTTTTCTTTTCTTTCTTTGTTATTTTTTTCTCTAAATTTGAAATCATCACAAAATTATGAGACCTTTTGCTCTCTTAACCCATTGCTGCAGTTGGGAGTGCAGAATACACAGAGGAAACAGCAACCAAAGAGAAATTTCAGAGATCGTTGAGTTTACCGGGTTGCTCTACCTCATTATCATTGCTTGGAACTGGTCAGTTACTTTAGTGTTGTGAGTACATATTTCCACCAGAGACTAGAAACTATGTATCAATCGAACTTTTGTACAATCATTTAGTGTTTGCAGTCCTCTAACTGTAAGAGCTGGTATGATTATCACTTAATGTAGTATCCTTTTACAATTTGTAGGATAAAGGGTTTCTGAAGATAGATAGAATTGATCACAACTGTTATAGTATCCTAGAACAGCTTTTTTTCCCCTTCTACTTCACACTTATTGTAAGGAAATTATTTCAATAATTCCCTGCTCTCATAATGGGTGGAGGAACATAACAAGTTCATTTAAAGAACCTTCATCTCTACCAGAAAGCATAGGTGTCAGATAAACATGTGCAGGAGTTATTATATTCAAATATGTTGTTTGTATTATCTTTCATTCTACATTGTGTATTAATTGATTGTTAATGCATGTTAATAAACTGAATCCTACTACAACAAGCAGTAACTATGATGGACGTTACATAGAGGTGCTTTATAAAATTGCCTCCAAATGTAATCATTTAGGAGAGTTCAATGGAAAGGCCTCCCTTTAGAGGTGGAGGATCCTCTGTTTTAAGATGACAATGGAGGAACACTTAGTTGAAAACAGCTGTCTTTCTAGATAAAGGAATTAATGCGTGTATTTGAGGTGGTGCTCCAACTATAACTGGAAAACTAATGGTTCTACTGACTTGAATCTCCTGCTGCTGGTATTGTCTGAAGGTCGATGTTTTTGGTATGGTTTTCAGCAATAAAAACTCCAAGTAGAGAAGTTAATGGGTCCATTGTAGTTTTAGATAACCCAAAGTCCATTTAAGTCTCATTGTGGCTTTTGTTATCTAAAGTTGTCATTCTAATGCTGTAACTATGTTCTTCATTGAATTCAGGATACAGGGAGAAGGTTTTTGCAATAATTGGTGTTAAGGTATATGCTGCAGGGCTATATGTCAATCCATCCATCTTAAGTACATTGAGCACTTGGAAAGGACAATCAGCCAGTGAGATTCAAGAGAATTCAGCTTTGTTTAGCTCGATTTTCCAAGGTAACTTATCTCATCAGATATGTGCTGGTCTGCAGAGGAAGAGCATATGAATTTTGCTAATATAACTGAAATTATCCCTTAATTGCAGCTCCCTTGGAAAAATCATTACAGATTGTTCTGGTGAGAGATATTGATGGTAAAACTTTCTGGGATGCCTTGGATGACGCCATTTCCCCAAGAATCAAAACTGCCACTCCAGTTGACGAGTCTGCTCTGTCCACATTCCGAAGCATCTTCCAAGGTCGAAGTCTTAAGAAAGGAACTTTGATATTTTTGACTTGGCTGAATCCCTCCAAGATGCTAGTAAGTGTGATTTTGGCACATGCATACAAGAACACGCTTGTAATTCTTTTTTATAATTTTGGTGACAAAAGATTTTACATTTATTTTTCTTCTATTTATTTTTGTGTTTTTGGTTTTCTCCTCTGCATATTAACAAGACCATATTATGATTGTTTCAGGTTTGTGTCTCATCTGATGGGATTCCCTCTAGTGTAGATGCTACAATTGAGTCAGAAAATGTTACTTCTGCACTTTTTGACGTATTTTTCGGAGATGCTCCAGTTTCTCCGTCCTTGAAAAACTCAGCAGCCAATGGCCTTGCAACTATTCTCAAGTGAATAAGGTGACTTGGTTTCTTGAAGTTCATGTTACTTCAATTTTTGAATCTTAGTTTCTTCAAGTTTATATTTTTCATTTCTGCAGCCTCCATGTTAGATTTTCTTGATTGTTTGAGACTCTGGAAAATCTTGCTTATCTCTTTATAGTTGTAGCTTAGACTGTTGAGAATCTGACATCTCCATGTTGTTGTACCACCGAATATTCTGATAGAAGAATTTTTCAGTCCATTAAAATGCTTGGGAGATTAGCATCATCTTTATGTGGCCTCTTTCATTGTAGTTCCTCTTACTTCAATCATAATAAAACTTAGTCCTGTGAGTCTAGTGCAGGGGCTGGTAAGCTTTATGAACCATATCATCCTTTTGGCTATTCACCTATTCTCCAATGGAGAAATATGCGACTCATTTTGTTTTAGATTTTGGGCTCATGTTGGGCTTGGTACTCATAATGGTCAACAACATAAAGCATGTCAAGATTGTCTGTTAATGAACATCTATTAATTAATTCTCTAAAGTAAACATCAAATTTGCTAGAAAAAGGATTAGTCAATAAGTAAATATTAGTACTCTTCCACAACCCTCTCCGATTTAGCTTGCTCAAGCATCTTGACAATCTCATCCATGGTAGGTCTCTTGGAGGGCTCTGGTTCAAGGCACATGAATGCTATTCTGAATACTTTATTAATCTCTTCAGTGGGACTGCACTTTAAGCTACTTTCAAGGACATACGCTTCCCTTTTATCTTCAACAACTGCCTTCACCTGTTTCAAGTTTCAACATGAAACAAACAACGAGGTACCGTATCAATATATGTAATATCAGGTGGTTTCAGACTAATATTAGAGGAAACTAGTAGTTGAGGCACCTTTTTCCCAGTTAAACAGCCTGTTCTGAATCCACATAAAGCTTGATAGGCATATCTCGTTGTGCCATGGAACTTCATGTAGTTTATTGTTCAGAATTTGTAGCTCTTGAGATGAGTTCACTGTATGCAATATTGCTTTCATAGACCATTTTCTTGCATGTGCTAATTAATATTTAAATTTGTTTGAGATGACATTTTTGAATGAGCATCATGGAAGTCAGAACAACATTCTGTACAGAAGCACTTTGGGATTTCCTATAATCTTCTTCCCTCACCCACAAGAGAGTCTAGAAATGCTCATTAAATTCAGAAGACTCACCCATGTTACAAGCTTGGTTCCTTCCTCGAAAAATTCTTCATCTGCTGGCTTCATTCCAGTTAGAAGTTCGAGCAGGACAACTCCAAAGCTGTATACATCCACTTTCACGGTCACTTTCCCTGTTTCAAAGTACTCTGAAGAAGAACATACCTGGAGATATTAATTATTAAATCCCTACAAGGGAAGAGACAGAATTTACAGTTGTCTGGTGCTTTGACATACCAGGAGCCAAGTATCCAGAAGTTCCCGCTACTAATGTTGAAACATGAGTCTTATTAGGTTCCATCAATGTGGCCAATCCGAGATCTGAAACTCGAGCTTCCATGTTTCGATCCAGCAATATATTACTCAACTCGATATCTCAGTGAATTATGTGGGGGGATGCAATCATGATGTAGGTATGATATTCCTCTTGTAGCACATAGTGCTATCTTATATCTTGATGGCCAACCCAATAGCTTATTGTCTCCTGATCTTCCTGCATCATCATCCACTTCAGTGCAGTAGACTCGTTTAGCATCGACTTGTGCACTGTCCCATACGCTCCCCCGACCCTATGATGTCCTTGTTTATCGATTTAAGTGTCTTTTTCAAGATTTTAGGGATTGCATCACTGCAGACTTGAACATCACTATCTTCCCACCTGTAACATTGTTAGCAGGACTTTATCTTAATTTCCAAGCTATTAAAACGAAGGCCGAGAGCTAAAACTAAAAAGGAAAAAGAAAGCTAGAATTTATTTATTTTTTTACCACACACAGTTTAAACCTAAAGTTTATTCCATCTTATTATGTATTATTGTGTGCAGAAGAAAAATTTTGAACTTCAAAATTTTTTCAGAAATTACAATCCTTCCAACTTGTAAATGTTACTAATTATGATTAAAAAAAATCTCTTAATAACAATGGTGATGATGATCGATATACTGATTGAAGGTCCAGCAGCCTCAAGATGCCTCTGCACCTTTATTCCCTCTTTTGGAAAAAGGAATAATATATATATATATATATATATATATATATATATATATATATATATATAAAAACTGAAATTTCAGTAGAAATTCCTCTAAATT
Organism: Populus nigra; assembly: GCF_951802175.1. Classification (NCBI taxonomy): domain Eukaryota; kingdom Viridiplantae; phylum Streptophyta; class Magnoliopsida; order Malpighiales; family Salicaceae; genus Populus; species Populus nigra. The sequence continues at coordinate 11,504,089 of NC_084860.1, forward strand.
TAGTCAATATCAAGTTATCGACTATACAACAATTATACCTTTTTGGCCAACAAATCAACATAGTGCATTTATCGATTATTATACTTCCTTCCACCATTTATTTAGCTTTAGAATGCATGTCAAGAACTTGATATTTGTATATTATATAACACATTCCATGGTAAGAAGAAATCGCAACAATTTAGAAGATTAAGTTCACATGAACATTAAAGAGAAATATCCAACATTTTACAGATAAAGTTCATAATATTGTCTGTTCGAATTAGGATGATATCCTAAAGCAACAGTCTTGGAATGCGCTTTTAACAATATTTTCTTGAGATTAACATCTCCTTCAGGCTTCAAGCATCGAAGAGCTGTGAGATAATTGGACATAAGTTCTCTTGCGAAAACCCCAGAATCAATTCCTTTCATAGCCCATCCACTAACACCATCAGCCACCCCAAAGGTTTGCCTTTCTTGGCAAATAAAATGAGCGTCTTCTCCCAAACTTTCCGGTTTCGACTCCAACTTTTTAGGAAAATAACAGAATCCTAGATTCATCTTCAACTTCCCTTTGCTTTCATAATCGGGAACCGTAACCGTGGCTTGGAATCTTCTCTTTTTTATGATCATGTAGTTAGTTGCCTTAATTTGGGTGGGGTTCGGTCTCTGGGTAGATCAATTTGTGACGAAGAAGAAAGAAAGTATTGTCCTTACTGAATGGGGAAGGAAGAAACAGAGGGAGGGATATGAGAGGAAAAGATGAAGAAGCAGTCGTTAGGGTTTTGTTTGGGAAGAAGAAATTATAGATTACGCGTATTTCTCAGTCAGCAGTGTGCTGAAGTAAACACATACTGTAATGCGACGATAGGAACTTTTCTTCCGTTCTCAGTCAGCAGTCGGAGAAATCTTGTCTTTCATAATTTTTCTATAATGGCCCCCTTTTTGTCACAGGATCCGAGATGATGGACGCAATGTAGCATTTAGCAAAGGAACGAGGTTTATTCACACAAAAATCCTAGAAAGAAAACACAATAATAAATTGTAAGAATAAACTCACAAGTGTGAATATTTCTAAAAAATTGATAATCGAGTCCCAAATCTTAAAATAAAAGTTTAAATAGTTTGTCCTTAAGGTAAATAGAAAATAAGAATAACAAAGAATCTAAAATTAATATTGAAATAAAAGAAAAAAGAGTTTAAATAATCCGTCTTGGTCAATCATACGTTAAACAAGAAAATAAAATAAAAATCTAAAATCTAAAATTATAAAAAAATAATAATTAACAAAGCTAAATTTCTATAACGAGAGTCTAGGTGATTTTAAAGATTCAAATCATAAAAATACTTGTAAGTAGATCTTTAAAATGGATTTTGACCTTGAAAATATGTCATGATTTAATTGTACCAATTAGATTATAATCTGGATTAATGATTTCTGAAGCTGTTTTGCTATTAAAATAGCTTATATATCAATATATGATATATATTTGGATTCTCAATTTAATTTTATAATTAGAGAAGTTAGTAATTTTACAACTATAAATGATTAATGTTTGCTAGAAACATATATATATATATATATATATATATATATATATATATATATATATATATATATATATATATGTTTCTAGCAAACATTAGTCATTTATAGTTGTTACAGTCCAACTAACGACTGAAACGATCAATCAGTTCAAATGGTCAAGCCAATCGATCGACCAATTCTTGCAAAATTTCTAGGTATTCATCAATGATGAATAAGTGGTTGATTGATTTATTTGGTATCACCAAACGGTAAACCGGTTCATGCAGAATTTCAATTTTATTATTTTTAATCTCGGTGAATTCTTAAAACCGTCTATTAGTTTTCAATCAATCATTTTAAATTTATGCATGGTGAAGTGTGTGAGTTCATTTTAATTGTGCTATCAAAATAAGATATACATTACATAAAGAATTAAAATGAACACTTAAATTTCTAAGTCTTCACTTTGCTTTTTTTTTCTTGGACTTCTTGATTGATTTCTTCATGAAATCCTTTATTCTTGTTGATATAATCTTTTTATAAAACCTATTTAACACTTATTCTCAACCAAACATAATATTAGTTCAATCTCTATTTTATTTATATCATCAAAATATATAAAAATCAAATATGTGACTTAAAGGTCAACAGATTCATCAAGTGGTAAAAAATCTTAAAGAAAGAATATCTTTATGTGGTGAAAAATCTTGGTATAGATTCATCAAGTGGTGTAAAAAGCTTGGAGTGGATTCATAAAGTGGTTGTTGTACTCTTGAACTTGAACTAGTGAAGGAATATAACACTCAAGTACAGTTTGGTACTTAAGGTGTAGATGTAGGCTTGTTGAACCACGTTTGAAACAAGTTTGCAAATTCTTTTCCTTATCTCTTTACTTTAAACACTTTAATTATATTATTGATCATTGTGTTTATTTTAAGTAATTTGTATTATTTGTTAATATTAGTGATATACCTAATTCACCTCCTTTTAGGTGTTATTGTTGCTTTAATATTATAACAAGAAGAATCGTAAACTATGTGTTAAGTAGTGTTATTCCCACCAAAAAATAATAAATTATGAGAACAATATTTTATGATTTAGGGTAAAAAATTCTAGTTTATTAGTGTAAAAACTCGGATGAAATAAAAAAAAAATTAAATCAATACATGAAAAGTATCAATAATTGGAGATTTAACTTAAATAACATATAAGACATTAAATGAGTGGCATTGTTGTAAATAAAAATAAAATCTTCCTTTTCCTCTTTATAAGTGTGGCTTGGCAGCTTGAATAGAAGAAAAAAGCTTGATTTTGTTCTTTATTTCCTTCAACTCTCTCAATTTAGATGGTATGAAGAGTCTGAGCTAGATGATTTCTTATCAAGAAACCAAATCACATAAGTAAGTTTTAAGAGAGAGGAAGGTTAGGAGTTTGGGGGATAGAGAGAGAAAGGTTACAAATTAAAAGAGTAATGAGAAATTCTTGGAAATTATTGTAAAGGCCTATCAAATTGCATTTATTAGTAACGATAAGAGGTATCCTTTTCAATTGAATCCATTTTTCTTCTTGTTTTGTTGGGGATTGAAAATCCCCAAATGTGAAATTTTAGGGTTTTTATGTTTTTGAATTGAAATGCTAAATTGTGTAAATTCCTAGTTAATTATGGTTGTGATGACAAGAATAAAGATTAAAATATAAGAAATTAAACTCAATTATAGTATTTAAATCATAGGTGGTTCGTTTTTAGTATTGAATTTTAAGGGAATCTAAAAAAATAATGTGGATTGTGTTTACTTTTTGTGTTATTGATGTAAACCCCGTGGATAAAAAAATTCAAAAACCTACAGTCAAATCGGCCATTTCCAAGAAAGCTAAATTTAGATTTATGATTGAGCTTGACATAACGATAACTTATACCGAGATACCATGACAATAAAAACCAAACCCTCCACCTAACACTTATGAAGAGACACAAACAAAAAGCATAAAAAACACTATAAAGCTTGGTTAATTCTTTGGTAAGTCATTCAATGTGGAACTAAATTAAGAGAATCTTCTCATGATCACACATTAGATTATTATGATATCAAAGTCTGTAAAACAAAAAAAAACTAAATATAAGCTACATAACCTCATTTATAATAGATTAAAACAACCTAAATAATGCTGGAAAATACTAAAAGTGTTCTAAATAAAATAGAAAAAAGAGTCATAAATCAATTAGAAAACTAATACAATTCTCGTATAGTAGATTCTATGTAAAATCCCAAGAAAAAAATATAATAAGGAATAAATTAAAATGCTATTATATACATGATAAATAAAAGTAATAATTAAGAAATTAAATAGAAAAATATAAAGACATAAAAAATGTGATTCAAATTGTAAAGAAAAGGAAAGAATAAGGGTCGTTGTATAATTAGGAAGAATAGGGGCTATAAATACTCCATTCATTCCTTTTTCATAGTCGGCTGGAAACAAAAGAAAAAAAGAGGGTAAAGAGTGCGGATTTTCTTCTTCAAAAGAGAAAGAAAAACACCAAATCACTTAGGAATACAAACCTAGAAACTCCAAATACAGAGGACAACCAATAATAAGGGTTCTGATAAGGATAAAACAAGTGCAAAATTGAAGAAAAAGAAGAAGGGCCGGCTGTATGCTTGAGAAGAGGGGCTAAAATATTCAATTTACATGAGCTGAAATTCTGAAATTTCTAAAGGTATGGATACTAGACTTGATTGTATAAAACAAGTTAACAATTAAGTAGGAATTATGTACAAATTTCAGATTTTATAAATTAAGGTTCTTGAAGGAAGATTGAGGGAAATGCAAAAATTGATAGAAATGAGGCTAGTTAAGCTAAATGGGATGCTCTGAACTTGAAAGAAACACACATAAAAAATTGTTAAACAAAGAAATCATTGATTCCAAACTAAAGTGGTCGGCCACGTGATGGAAAGGGGGAGGAAACGGATTCTGAAATTTAGGGTTGATGAACACTTATAGCATGTGTAGTATGTGGACAACGAGTGTGTGTGGTAAGAAAAATCAGCTAAAGAAAAAGAAAAGAAAGAGAGGGATCCTTAGTTCCTTTAGACTAAGATCGACCAAGAGCCAAATAAAAAGAAAGAAGAAGAATTCTGGTGTGTTATGTATGTTTATGTAGGAACCAATTATAGAAGAAAGCTAAATTGTGTTGTGTTTATATATGAAATTTCAGTGCTTGGATGATTCTCTTAATTACTAATTTATGCATGTGATATAGGATGGAGATTGAGTATGAAGTTTTGTCCTGAGTATATTCTCGAATAAATTAAATAGTTGAATTAGACCCATTGTGGATGAGATTATGGATGGGATGTGATCATAAATGCATGCAGGGTAAATTATTGATAACTTGGAACCTCCCGGTATAAAGGAGATTTTGTCGAAATTTCATTAGAAACTTCGGTAAACTCAATGAAAAAAATAAAAAAAGTATGCTCTATTTACCCTTTACTTGGAAGTTAAACGGATAAATTGACCTAACTATTGGGGTTGTTACATTCTAGACCTTATTGCAAGGCATTTACAATGTCCGATTATAAAAAGCGTAACCTTTATACACACAAAGATCACTTCTCATTACCATTCATGGACCAAATGCTTGAACGCCTAACAGATAAGTCTTTTTATTGCTTTCTTGATGGATATAGTGGATATAATTAAATTGTTATTAATCCTGAAGATTAAGAAAAGACTACCTCTACATGTCAATTTGGTACATATGCATATAGGAGAATGCTCTTCCGTCTATGTAATGCACTCGTAACTTTTCAAATATGCATGATGAGTATGGTTTCTGACTATGTTGAAAAAATAATTGAGGTTTTCATAGATGATTTCACTGTGTCTGGTGATTTTTTTTATAAGTGTTTAAAAAATTTATCTTAATCTTGAAAAGATGCATTAAAACTAACCTTATTTTGAACTATAAAAAGTGTTACTTGATGGTAGAACAAGGAATGGTTCTTGAGCATGTTGTATCTTTACATGGTTTAGAGGTTGATAAAGCTAAAATAGACATTACTTCATCCTTGTCTTACCCCTCATGGGTAAGGGAGGTTTGTTCTTTTCTTGACCATGCAGGTTTTTATCGACACTTTATCAAAGATTTCTCGAAGATTACAACACCCTTGTGCAAATTGTTAGCCAAAGAAGTGGATTTTATGTTTGATCAAGGGTGTAAAGATGCCCATAATGAGTTTAAAAGGCATGTCACATCTACCCCCTTCATGCAACCACCAAATTAGGATGAACCTTTCAAGATAATATATGATGCAAGTAACTACGTGGTAATGGTTGTACTTGGGCAAAGAATAGGAAAAAATTTGCATGTTATCAAATATGTTTCTCGCATGTTGGACTAAGCGTAATGTAATTACCATACAACTGAAAAAGAACTTTTTGCAGTGGTGTTTGCTTTAGAAAAATTCAAGTATTATTTACTTGGTACAAAAATTGTTATTTTTACTGATCATGCAGCTTTGAGATATCTTTTGAAGAAAAAGGAATCTAAACCAAGATGGATTAGGTGGATCTTGTTTTTACAAGAATCTGATCTTGAGATAAAAGATAAAAAAAAAAGGTGTCAAAAATCATGTAGTTAATCACTTGAGCCGACTGCGGACCAAAAATATACAAACCAAAACAGTAAGAGAGACATTCTTATACAATTAGTTATATATGTTACATTCCTTTATAAGACCATGATATGCTAATTTGGTGAACTATTTAGTCACCAAAGAATTCCATTCAGGTTTGTCTAAATCCCAAAAAGACAAGTTACGATGTGATGCTAAATATTATTTTTAGGATACTCCTTATCCATGGAAATTTTGTGCGGATCAAGTAATTAGAAGATGTGTACCATAAAATGAATTTCACTTCATTCTCACTTTTTGTCATTCTCATTCTTGTTGTGGCATTTTGGAGCAAAAAGTATTGCCCACAGGGTACTTGAATGTGGTGTCTATTGGTCTTTTATTTTTAAGAATGCATATCATTTTTGCAAATCAAGTGAAAAATACCAAAGGACAGGCAATATCACTCATAAGAATCAAATGCCTTTAACTAATATTCTTGTAAGTGAATTTTTTTTATGTTTGGGGTATTTATTTTATGGGTCTATTTCCTTCTTCTTTTGGTAATCTTTATATCCTTCTTGTTGTTGATTATGTGTCCAAATAGAGTGAGGTAAAAGCCACATGAACTAACGATGCTAAGGTTATTTTAGACTTTGTCAAGACTCATATATTTGACAGGTTTGGAATCCCCAAAGCTATCATTAGTGATCGTGGCACGTATGTTTGCAATTGTTCAATGGAAGCATTACTACACAAGTACCATGTGACTCATCAGACTTCCACAACCTATCATCTTCAAACGAATGTCAAGCTGAAATTTCAAATCGAGAAGTCAAGTTCATTTTGGAGAACACAGTGTAACCTAACCAATGGGATTGGAGTCTGCAACTTGGTGATGTACTTTGAGCTTATCGGACTACTTATAAATCACATATAGAAAAGTCACCTTATAAGATGATTTACGGGAAAGCATGTCATCTATCAGTAGAACTTGAACACAGAGCTTTAGGGGCCATTAAACAATGCAACTTTGATTATGATGCTGCTAAGATTGCAAGGAACTTACGATTGTAAGAGTTGGAAAAGATACATAATGATGCCTACGAGAATACAATGATTTAAAAAGAAAAGACCAGGAGTCTTCATGACCGAATGATTATAAGAAAAGAGTTTCATGTTGAAGACAAAGTTCTTCTTTATCATCTACGTTTGAAACTTTTTCCTAAAAAGTTACGCTCTTATTAAATTAGATCCTTTGTTGTTTTTAATGTTTTTTCTTATGATGTAGTTGAGATTACAAATATAGAAAAAAAAAACAAAGTGCTGAAGATCAATGGGCATCGATTGAAAACTTTCTATGAAAGTTGGATGATAGAACTTACAGCTTCTTTGGAGTTAGCTGAACTAATCTATGAGGTACAAGCATTAGATGTGTCAAGCTTATGATATAAAACAAAAGCGCTTACTAGGAGACAACCCAACACAATATATAAATAAATTCATATTGGCTTTCTTTTTCCCTCATCTTTTATTTTTTTGCATTTTACTCTATGTTTGTCATTTTTTTCTATTCCTTTTTTTTATTTCAACATTAAGGACAATATTGTGTTTAAAATGTGTGGGTATTTGGAGAATTTTGGTTTTCTTTGTTGTTTCTATGTAAAAAAAAAATATATGTTTTTCAACCTTAAGTCTTAAGTTTTATCCAATGAATTCTCATTAATTTGTGAAAATATGAGTATTATATATGAGATAATGTATTTTTTGTTATTTACCTCTTCAATAATTTTGTTCTACATAATTTTTTGAAAATTAATTCTTATTTTTAAAAGTCACTTACTTATGATATTATTTTTAGTTTTCCATGGAAATATATGTTTATAATTATGTTTAATTTATTCAATATTGATCCCCACGTGTTTTTTTTTGGCAAAAGTTGATAAGTGTCTTTAGGAAGTCTATTAGATATTATTTAAGAAGTCTATTAGATATTATTTAAATATATTTATTGGACTCTATTTATTTACGAGTTAATAATATAAATAAAAATCCTATATTCAAATAGAAATTAATTAATGATGTTAATTTAATCTATCAAATATTTTTCTTTTATATGGTGAATTTTAAGTACTGTTATATATTCTATTTAAAATAAAAGAAAATAGAAATGATTAAAATATTAAATGATTCTTAACAAGTTTAATTACTCAACTTTGTAATTATATTTTGATTATGTTCCTTCTTTTTGGTCTTATTTAAATGTCTTTTGATTCAAGCTTTGAGTTTGAGTGTGGTTCTTCTCCTCTCAACGGAAAAGGGGCTGGAAGAAGAATTTCCCTCATACGAGTGCAAAATCTTCATGATCTGAGGTCCTCCCCCTTCCAATAACACCTCCCGGCCACCCTTTGTTTTTTCTTCAAAGGAAATATGAATAGCAAAGCATATATGTTGATTTGAGTGATTAGTGCATATATATATATATATTGGTCCTCGATCGGCAGTCCCTTGACTTCTTTTATTTGGCCATCCATGGGTAAGGACTAGAGCTATGCACAGAAGAAAGCATCTCTTACTTGACTTCATCCATTGTCTTACTCTTCTTGCGTTGAAAAGCCAATCCTTTCTTATCTGTGTAGTGTCTTCAAAACCTATCCTTGTCACTTAGAGCCCCCTGCTCTCTCCATTAAGAGCTATATCCTTATCTCTTATGAACGTTCATGGTCTTCCTCATGATACAAAGCCATGAATTTTCCCTCGTCTTTTCTTTTCATTCTACTACTAGTCTCCTTCTCCCACCTCCTCACTCATTCCAGTTTGGCCATCAGAAAGTTTGAAGGTTTTTGCTCTCTCTCTATCTTTCTCTCCCTCCGATCTCTTTCTACAATAATAATATGTCATCTTAAAATTGATGGGTTTGTTTTTCAGATACCGGAATGACCAGAGCGAAGTCATCAAATATTAAAGTCAAGGTCAGTACAGTAAGTAGTTTCTACTCTTGTTGTCACAGTGAAATATTCACCAGCACCTTATGCTTCAGCTTGTTGTTTTTCTTATACTCTTTTATTTGGTGAATCTTCAGTCATTTGAAGAAGGTGATCACGTTCAGAGGAAATACTTGCATGAAGTGCATTCAGGACCTAATCCTATCAGTAATTCCTTTCCACGACAAAAGTGGAAAACAAGGTTAAGAAGAAGTCCATAAAATTACTTCTTCTCATCATTTCTTCTATACCAAGTTTGTCAGCTAGATTTGCAACTTTATATGAAAAGCTATTAGCAGATCTTTTAGTTATGCTTTTGAGTACTTGCCATTATTACAACAATCATCATCTGCATCGAGCTGGGAAATAAAAGTAATTCAAATGATTGTTCAATCTCCCCAGAAAAGAGGTGTGCAGTAGTATATTAATTATGAAGCAATGATGCCACAATAATTCATTATGGTGCGCGCCTAGCTGCTAAGCGATGGGCCAGCCCTAACTTCACGCAATCTGCTGTGTCGCATAATATCGGTTTCTGACATGGCAAAACAATACGAGGTCTACCATGTATTGTCTTAAAGTAGTCCAAGTCAAGAGGCGGACTACAAACACAAGTGCACAGCAAAACAAACACTTCTTATGAACACAAAAGAATTATTAGTCCACAATTTAAGGTACACCAATGCGTAGCGTTTGCACTACGTATACACAATCTTGACGAAAAACAACGTAGCTAAATCAAAATCTATAAAGTTTGCTTCATGTTTTCTGAAGTTTGAGTTGATGTTTGAAAGACTGAGGTAAAAGGGGTGCTTTTTATTTGCTTTATTAAAAGTTTGTTTAAAAGCATCCCCCACTATATATATATATATATATATATATATATATATATATATATATATATATGGGCATAAACATTTCTGCAACCTCATCTTGACTTCAACTTGGTTTCAATCAAAACTAACTGGGATTCACAGTAGGAAAAAAAACACTCGATTCAAGTAGTGGAATACCAGACTGACATCTATCACATCTGTGGAAAATTAAAAAGCATGAGGCGACGTGTGATCATTGGTTTATCATCTGTTTCGTAACTGTTTCAAAATATATGTTCTCCAGTTGCTGCTGGGTACATGATTTTTTGTTGGTCCTCTGTTTCAAACAATCAAAAGAGAGGAAAGAGGAGCATTATGAGAGGCATAATTGTACAGTTTTGAGAATAAAAATAAAAAGAAAAGCGTGTTATCCCTCTTGCTGCTGTTTCCTTTTAGAAAAGAAGTCTAAAAAAGCAATCTAAAAAGTTGCTTATAAAATCTGGATTGATGAGAAATGTTGCCAAACATTTCTTCTTCTCGAAGTATGATTAACTTTTCTTACATGTGTGTTCCAGTTCATTTGTCGGTAAAACACAAAATACATGTATGCCGTCGTGAAAACGGCTATCCATGAGCAGGAATGTTAGTAGACTTGCATCTATAAACAATATCCGGCCCCTGCCAAAGAAATTACAAGGATTCTCTTAGGGTGTGTTTTCTTTTGTTGTTCAATCCTTTTTTTAATACTTCTTTTATATCCAGAAATATAAAATTGATATTAACAATTAAAAAAACATAAAATTCATACGTTTTCAATAAATATTTTACAAAAACACAATGCATTACAATATCAAACACATACTTGGTAAAAACTCCTGTAAAATGACTAAAATTCCAAAGAAAAGTTTATCTTTTAATCAAAATAAATATGAACAAAGAGATGAAAAAAAGAAAAATCTTTCATTTCAACGTTTCTAACTCTTTGAAATATTTTGGAGTCTAGCAACGGGACTTAAATATTAAGTTAAATATGAATCATAACTTTAATACTTCAAAATCTATTTTATATATTTCTTGCTCCAAATACTAGAAATAATATATGACAATGTCAAAAACTATATCTATCAAGATAAGATGACAAACCTATTTTATATATTATCAATAGAATCCATTGTAACAAGTAGCACACTCATATTCCAAAAAAAAAAACATTCCATGATTGAACTATCAAAATAGAATAGCATAAAATGAAATTAAAAAAAAGACCAAAATACTTTACTTTGTATTCTAAAGCTAGAATTAGTGATTCTTGTAAATCTAATCTATTAAAATTTCAGTCAGTAAAATGAAAGAATTATAAATCTTCAAACTAATAAATAGAGATATCACAAATAAAGACATTATCACAACCATTATAGGAGTAGTTTCTCACCCCGAAAGCGACTTTACCAATTATGAATTCAATGAATCCCTTACAATAAATTCCTCTAGAGTATAAACCATGGAGAATGAAATTGTAAAGAAAAATCTAAAAAAAGATCTCAAACAAAACAAATAGCAATAAAAAAAAATGGGGATCAAATTTGAAAGATAAAAAAAATAAAAAAGGTGAAATTAAAAAATATTTGTAATTTTATGACTCAAGTGTATTTTAATTATTTTTTTTAAAGAATGTGACTCAAAGAATAGATGTGACCATGGAAAAAAAGGCTGATATACATATAGACAAAAAAATGGGAAACAATAAAAAGTGCATGGTTAAAAAAAGCATATAAAAGGCAAATAAACAAAAAAAAAGCTTAATCATTAATAATATAAATATTGAATGATAAAACTTAAAAAAAGAAAAATATTAGCTTTAAAAATGGGAAAAACAAACCCTGAGAAACTTAGGCAAATGTCTCAATCTTGCAACCCATTAAATCTTAGACCTAGGCTGAATAAAGAAGATCAATTCCAAACTAATTTAATATTGATTAGCCAAAGTCAATTCAACAAAGAGCAACAATTAAAAAACCAAAGAAAACCATAGTCATTTTTAAAATCAAAGGAAAATCTTAGAGAAAACTAATAAAGAAAAATAATTTAAAAACTTTATATCAAATAGAACAAATAGCAATAAAAAAAATAAGAATTAAATTCGAAGGAAAAATAAAATATAAAAGGATGAAATAGAAAAGAAATTCTAACCTTATAAATTATTTTAAAAAATCATTTCAAATATTGAAGAAAGAGATCGGAAAAAAATATAAATTTAAAGAATTAGCCAAAAAAGTCAACTAAAAACGATAAACAAAAAAACTTGAGATAATCGGGTTATTTTCAAAACCAATAAAAAATTTCACAAAAAGAAAGCTAAAAAAAAAAAGAACATAGTCTACAATTAAATAAATACCTAGGGATGAAACGGGAAAAAAATAGTTTAGAGAAAGAAAAAAAACAAGTAAACTCGAGAAAACATCTTAAACCTAGTTAAATTTTAAAAACTCGCAACCCGTGAACCTTGGATCTGAGTCAAATCAAGGAGTATATTATGAAGAAAATTAAAAATATCAATTTCAAAAACTTGTCAAAGAAAAAAAAATCAGCATTCAAAAGAATAGGTATTAAATTTGATACGAGAAATAAACAAAAAGATGGTGAAATTGTAAAATAAAACCAATTTAAAACATTATTTCAAATAAAAAAAATAACAATCAAAAGAATTGAGACAAAATTTGAAAGATGAAAAAAATTAAGAGGGATGAAATTGAAAAGGCATACCAATTTTATAAATTATTCAAGATAAAATAATACAAAAAGAAAATAAATCAAATCTAAAGAGTCGACAAATTAAAAAGTTATTCTTGAATTTTTAAAAGGATGACGTTAAAATTTAGACGGGGATAAAGGAAAGAAGGGGGCAATAGTTGTCAGTATCAAACTATCATGAAGCTTGGAACATACATTGTCTAATCGGGTTGGAGGTGTCGAGACCTTTTAAAGACCATCCTAAAAAGCCATGTTTGGTTGTGAAACGGACCCACATACTGGCGCATGTGTGGAACGTACTAGTAGGTTTTTTTTAATCATATTTAATATATGTCAATTACAAAAAATTCTTCTAAGCAACTTTTAAATCTGTAATAAAACTAATGTAAAATGCCAAAACAAACCCTTGTGAGAAAATTAAGTTGATTTTATCTTTAAAAGTATCAAATACTATTTTAAAAATTTAAAAGCTTAACTAGGATGGCTTGGTGAAGTCTAGAGTGAATTATCTGCAGATGCATGGCTCTTACAAATTCTACTAAATGAGCTTGAAGAGTTGGGGAAGATTACAAAGTAAGGGTTGGTATACTTGCATGCAAAACAGGTCCCTATATTAATAATATAGACAAATTCCTTGATACTTGCATGAAGGCTATGTATTGTATATTTATGTGCTTATGATTGTTCATATGAAATATCGAAGAAAATGAAGGTTAAAATACTATATTATAAAAGAAAAGGCTCATGAACCGACAAATAGCATTTATTTTTTAAATTTATAGACTCTAATGGATGGTGGCTTTTTTTTTTTAGCCAAAAAGCCTTGTTACATTGAACACCGACAAATCATTAAAAAAAAAATTTAGTATAGCATTTACTGCAATTAAATTATTTTTTATTTAAAAATATTTAAAAATAATATTTTTTTATTTTTTTATTTATTTTAAATATTAGCTCATCAAACAATCTAAAAATATTTTAAAATAAAACACATTAAAAACCTTTATTTTTTAAAATATATTTTTAAAACACAAAAATAATAAACTCATAATACACTAAGTGGGTATTTGACAGTGTAGCAGAAATTGTTTTTCTAAGTGTTTTTCACTAAAATATATATTAAAAAATTATTTTTGATATCAGTACATCAAAATAATTTGAAAATATAAATAACAATTAATTAAAAATTAAAAAATTTTAAAAATATTTTTAAAACATAAAAACATACTAAATATAATTATAATAAAAGGATGTAAATGCACTGACGGCGAGTTGTTGTCCTCGGGGATACAACTAATGCTGAGGAGGGACATGTAGTTGGTTCACTGAGAAGGGGTGCACTGTCAGTGGCTATAAGAAGGTCTTGGATTCGGGCATAGCTTGCCCGAACCCAACTAGAAGAAGGCCCAGGTGTGGCCTTTGGGCTCGAATATAGCTTGCGTTAGCTCAACTAGAAAGATGTCTAGAAAGAGGCCTGGGCCTGGGCCTGGATACTTGTAAAATGAAATGAACAAGTACTATTTTATCTATGCCTAGTTAATGTGAAGAATACGAAGAAAAGGAAAAATAATATATAAGGGTATCATTATTAAACAATGTGCAATAAAGTACTTCTTTGTGTTATTTACCACCTAGCCCTGGAATCTGGATATTATGGGCTTGAGCCCGTTTAATTTTGTATTTTAAGAATATTTTAAAAAAAATTAAATTTTTTATTTTTTATTTTAAATTAATTTTTTTAAATTTTTTTAGATGGTTAATAACAACTCCGCAAATGTCTATTCTCACGGTGTCGTTATTTAATTTTAATTTAATATTCTAAAATATTAATGATGCTGTGGAAAAATATTTTAAATTCATTTCAAGAAAATTATTTTTTTTTCAAAGTGTATTTGGTATTGTAATCTACCCATAAATCGTGACTAAATCTTGACAGTGGCTAATAATTTATGGGAGAAGATTTTTGTTACTCTCTGTGTGTGTTTGTTTTGGTTTGTTCCAAGTGCTGCTAGCATGTATCACGTCGATTACACGCGCCATATAGTGTTCCAAGTCCCTGCTAGCAATTGTTTTTGGTGTTTTGTAGTACCCAAGGGTCAGTTTTGGTCATTTTTTTTTTATTATTTTTTTTCATTTGCTTTATTATTTTATTGTAATATTTATAGTAGTGGATAATAATAAAAATATATATATATATATAAATAAGCATGTGGGGATTAAATTCACGCATAACGCGTGGATATCCTTGGGGATTTATAATCGAGGGGATTTTATGTGCATGGAATGATAAGGAACATTCAATCCCCTGGTTAGAATTAAAAACTAAAGGATTTCTTTGGTTTATATATATATATATATTTACACGCATTTTGATCTTATGAGTTTTTTTTTATTTATATTATTATATCTTCTTTTAAAAATAAAATGATTTTTTGCTCTTTTTTTTAAAAACAATTACGTTAGAAATTTTCTTTTATAAAAAAATGCTTTTTAAAATAATATATTTTTTTATAAATAAAATAAAAATTATTTTTTTAAAATGAAATTAGATTGGTAAGTTAAGGTGCTTTAGGGCAATACCCTCTTACTTACCTTTTATATTATATAGTAATTTATATCTACATATGAAATTACCTCAAAAGTGACTATATTATTTAAAAAAAAATATTTATCTTTTATTTTATTTTATTACTTGGCTTTAGAAATAGATTTTCATTTTATTTTAAAATTTTTATTTATAATTTTTATTATGATTTGTTTTTATTATAAGAGGATTTGAACTGGGTTAACATGACCCAAAAAAATCCATTAAAAACAAGTAAGAATAGATAAACATGATTTAAGATATTACAAAGAAAATAGACTCAAATACCCAATTTAATTTTACCCAATTTAATTTTCATCAACCTCCCTAGCCCAATGCCTGTGTTACAAGAAATGAGGATTGGGCCTCTTGTTCCAAATCACTTTTTAAAAAATTTTATGTTGAGTTTAAATGATAATTAAAAAGTGTATATTATTATAAGATTGAAATATAAAAGCAATTTATCTTTGATATAATATTTTAAGTTGATGAATCTTTCATTCAGTATAATCAGTTTTTTTATGTAAAAACATCTGAAAACCAATTAGAATTCATAGTTATGATAAATTAAATGATGATTTTTTATTTATTTTTTATATTTTTTAATTTCCTGTTAATGTCAATAGCGAAAACAATCAATAGATTTGAACATCCAAACTCATCTCATATCACAAATCTCCTCCTCCATTGCTTAATTTGTTCAATAAAAACTAGTTTTTTAAGAGGTGTTCAACCTTGCATGAGAAAACAATGGAAACCCTAAATAGCTATAAAGTTATTATTATAGGGTTTCGTCCGCCACAAACTTGAAAAACAAGCCAGCAACTGCCACACCTAAGGGCGGAGCCAGGAGAGGTGGGTAGGGTCCTAGCCCTTATATAAAAAAAAATGGGCTCTCTCTAGAAAAAATTAAAATTTTAAAGTCAAAACTAGTAAAATTTAAGCTTTGATCCTCCTAGAAAAAAGTTTCTAATTTTGGCCCCTCATCAAAGATTTTCTTGGCTCCTCCCCTATGCACGCCCTTAAACACCCAAACAAAATAAAATTTACTCATCAAAAAGCCGCCATGGATTATCCCGTTTGGTGATTATCCCGACTAAAAATTCACTTTATCCAAAAATTATATCAAGTTATCGTAAAATTTAGTATGATAGATTTTATTCTCTGTTAATCTCTTACCAAGCTTAATAAGGGATAAAAATAATAATTAAATTATTCATAATGATTGGTGAAAGAGAAATAAAATATTATTTGGTGCATATTTTGAAATAAAAGCAAGAGGTGAGTGACAATATCCTTTTGGAGGGTGAAATTTACCTTAAAATTAAGGTTTGGAGGGGTAATTAATTACTTCCCTTAAAATTTCACTTTATCCAAAAACTATATAAAACTGAGTTAAATTTCATAAGAGCATCACCTCATTAACCTCCAATCAATAATAATAACGTAATATGGAAAAATACAATTTTCAAAGACTATGATTTGAAAAAAAAAAGGAATTGATAACAAAAAAAAAACAATGTGTTAATGCAAAAAAAAAATTGCTAATACCTTGAAAATATATCTTTTTAATATTCTTAAAAAGTTCATATGATCTTATTTGTTAACAAAACAAAAGTTAAATGAAAATGAGATGATCACATAAAAACTAAAATGAAAAAAAAAATATGAATCTCAATTCTTAGCAAATAAAATGTTAAATGACAAAATTAAAAAAAAAAGATAAAAAAACATGAGTATCTAAGCCAATAAGCCATATTTGTGATCTAGTTGTGAGACTAAAATAACTTTATAGAAAGTAAATCAAATAAAACATGAAGCTAAATTCTTAAATGAATCAGGTGTTACAGGTGTGAAATCGAAAAAAAAACAATAAAACTTGAAAAAGGCAACGTAAAAAAAACTTGAGTCAACCCTAGTAATTTTGTTGAATCCATGATTCAGGATATGAGATTGGGATAAATATATAGAAATAAAAGTAAACAATAATGAATACAAATCCCCAACTAAAACAATGTTGAAAGATAAAATTGAAAAAAAATAAAAAAAAATGAGGAATTAAAAAAAGACCGAATCAACCCGATCTCATCTCTTAAACTTATAACATGGGTCATAAGGTTGGATTGAACCATAAAAGTCAAACTCAAAAAAATCTAATAATATGAGATGTTGAGGCAATGCTTTTGTTTTTAAACAATCAATAAAATATGAGATTTGGGTAATTGATTCAATTGAGTGTGATAAACTTAGTTAATCTAATAATATGATTTGAAAAAAAAAAGAATTGATAACAAAAAAATAACAATGAGTTAATGCAAAAAAAAAGCATGCTAATACCTTGGAAATATAACTTTTTAATATTCTTAAAAGGTTTATATGATCTTATTTGTTAACAAAATAAAAAAAAATTAAATGAGAATGAGATGATTACATAAAAAGTAAAATGAAAAAAAATATGAATCTCAATTCTTAGTAAATAAAATGTCAAATGATAAAATTTAAAAAAAATTAAAAAGAAAAGAAAATCAACCCGAGTCCACCTAAACCAATAAGCCAAACTTGTGACCTAATTGTGAGACCAATATAACTCCATGAAAAGTAAATCAAATAAAATTATGAAACTTAATTCTTAAATGAATCAGGTGTTGCAGACGCGAAAAAAAAATAAAACTTGAAAAAAACAATGTAAAAAAAAGATGTGAGTCAGCAATAGTAATTCTGCTGAATCTATGATTCGAGATATAAGATTGAGATAAATACATAAAAATAAAATTAAACAATATTGAATATAAATTAACAACCAACACAATATTGAAGGATGAAATTGAAAAAAAAAATAAACATTTAAAAAAATGACCGAATTCAACCCGGTTTAATCTTTTAAACTCATGACATGGGTCATAAGGTTGGATTGAACCATAAAAGTCAAACTCAAAAAAATCATGAGCTAAATAATGAGGGGCAGAATTGAAAAAAGGATAAAAAAGAAAAAAAATCAAATTATGAGGACCAAAATTGATATAAAAATAAAATGAAATCAAATTATGAGGAATGAGATTGAAAAAAAATCAATCAAGAAAAGTATAAGAAAAAAAATAACAATAAGAAGAATGAAGATCTAATTTGATATAAAAATCAAATGTTAAATGATGCAATTGAAAAATAAATAAATCAAATTTGATACAATTAAAAGAATAAGGATCAAATAATGATAAAATTAACAAATAAACATATATTTTTTTAATTTTTTGCTAAGGCAACGTGTTTTTCAAGGTTGAAGATAGAGAAAAGAAGGGGAGAGAAGAAACATTGTTAGAGCTCTACCGTGTGGGGGGCGACCACTCGTGCATCACCATCATGAAGGGAGCAAAGAGACATGTCAAACCCCGCCCTAAAATGTGATGTTTAACTATTAGGAGGAGCTGTTTTCACAATCCAAAAGGCATAAATACCTCCTACTTGTTGACATGTGTGTTACACGTGCCAATATTTTTTTTAAATAATATTATATTTTAATTAAAAAAACTTAAATGCTTCTAAGTAAACTTGTCACTTATAATTTTATATTAATCTATGAAAACGTTTGAAAAATAATTTTAAGAACAATTTGGGAATGTTACTGTTCAAAAAATCTTAAAATGCCTCAAGCGTCTCTCTCCTTCAAGTTTAATCGATTTAGCTTTTAAGGGTAATTTAATAATGTTATTAGACAGCTAAATACTGAAAAGTTCTAGATATCCACGTAGCTTTTGAATTGACAATATGATCCCGGGAAAAAAAAATCATTTTACTCTCCAAATAAAGTTATAATTTTAAAAAAATATATAATTTTACAGTGTAGAATCTATAATAAAATTAAAAAGCGTCCACATTAAAAGTCTCATCAGTTTTAATTTCTTTTTTTAAAAAAAAAAAACTTAAATTAATATTATGGCATGGAAGGCGGTGCACCGCTCAATGATGGAAGAAAAAACAAAAGCAGTGACATTGTCTTGCCGATGCCGACTATGGAAAGAGTCGCCGTACGCGTGCTGAATTATTTGAAGAAACAGCCAGCCAAACATACGTGCAATCGGCAATATTATTTCCTTGTCTGCTATTTACTAGTGAAATTGTCCACACTCAACGGTCGAGACATAATTTGGACAGAGAAATAAAAAGGGCATTGATGTAAATAATTATGATACGGTCCTCTCCGAAATGACATATATTTTGATTTCACACCCACAGTTGACCAAATTGTAGTTGCTGTCTCATCGCTCGCTCAGGTGGGAAGAAAATATATTTTGATTCCACACACACGCGTTATAATCAGCTCACATGTGTATTCAAATTAAATCACTTTATGGATCTCGTTTAAAATAAATCATTCACATCTAAATTAAACAAATTGTAAAATCAGCTTTCATGATGTTTTCTTACAATGAATGATTCCATCGCTAATTGGACTGTTGGATCTTATAAAATTAAACTTAGAAGTTGATATTTGAGTTAATTTTGTTATTTTTCTAAATATTTTCAGATTTGTTATTTAATTTTAGATTTTACATTATTTTTCTTTATATTTAGGGATTATGGTTTTGTTTCCTAGTCTAGGTCATTTTTTTCCAGCATATAAAAGACATTATAAACCAATTTTGTTAAAATCATGATCTAACTTGTAAAATTATATGAATTTACGGGCGTGTTTGTTTACAAGAAAGTGAATTCCTGAAATTCACTTTCCTTATTTTTCCATGTTTGATAACAATATGGAAAAGTAGTCAAAGGAAACTGAATTCCAGTCAAACCAAAAAAAGCAACGTTACCAAAGGAAAGTGTTTTCCTTCTGTTAAAGAAAGGAAAACACTTTCCTTTTTTTTCCAGCTCCATTCATTTTCTCAAATACACAGTCTCTTTTTCTTCAAAATCAATTGGAAGCTGAGTAGGAACAAGAGCATTTTTCTGGAACAAAGAATTTTTCTAGACCAATTAATTTCAGGTATTTTTTTCCTCTTTTATTTCATTTATGTTTTTATCTTCTTCTTCGTAGATCTGTAAAAATTATGGCATAAATCCTTTGATATTCTTGATAAATCTGCTACTGTCATATTTTTTCCATAACATTTTCATAACTCTTCATCTTATCTCGTCACATTCCACAGTTAAAACTAACCAAATTCATCAAGCAACCCACAAAAAACACATTTTTTCCATGACTGTTTTCTTCTTCATGAATCACAATCGGCAAAACGGGGGTGGGGGGGATTTCTAACCAAACAAAGAGACAAAACCGGGGGGGGGGGAGATAACTGTGAACAGAGAGAGGCAAAACGGGGGGGGAGTGCGATTTCTGTGAACAGTGAGAGGCAAAACAGGGGGGGCATTTCTGTTAACATAGAGAGGCAAAACAGGGGGTGATTTCTGTTAACATAGAAAGGCAAAATGGTGGGGGGGGGTGATCGATTTCTGTGAATATAGAGAGGCCAAAACGGGGGTGGGGGGGATTTCTGTTAACAAAGAGAGGCGAAACAGGGGGGAAGATTTCTGTGAACTTTACTATGAAGCAACCCCTCCCTGTCCCCGGATCCAGCCACCATATACTTTCTGTCAACCCTTGCTCTCTTTTTTTGTCAAGTCACAGCATTACCAGAGCAAGTAGCCAGGGGAGAAAGGAGGAGAAACCGAGAGGGAGAGGGAACAGGGGAATGGGGGAATGAGAGAAACCGAGAGGGAGAAGGGAATGAGAACAAGGGAATTAGGGGAACTGGAACCGGGAGAGGGGGATGAGAACAGGGGAATTATTGGAACTGGAACTGAGAGGAGAGGGGAATAGGAGGGGAATGGGAACAATGCAATTGGGGAATGTTAATGGGGAATTATAGAAACCGGTTATAACAGGGGAAATGAGGAATTATAGAAACTGATAGGGTGAGGGGAATGGGAGAATGGGATGGGAACAACGAAATTGTAACAGAACCCTAATAAACATAAATTTGTGTTTTATTTTGTTTTGATTAATTTATGATTAGTGTTTGATTATATTTGTTATATATGGATAAATTTATGTGACTATGCCGGTAATTATATGGATTTCATTGCGCAATGTCTATTGATTGTTGTGAATTTATGAAATGTATAATTTTCAAAACGGTTTTATCATCGAGAAATTGAATGTTATGGTCTTAAATAATATATTTTAAGACCTTGTTTGTTTAGGGAATCAGATATCATTGCCATAACTATTATATATTGTCCGCTTCTTTCAGCATAATTTATTATATTAATTGTGTAAGTATTTTATATGCTTTTTTTAATATTTATTTCCCTAAATTTTTAGGTTTTTTTATCAGAAAACTTCACTTTTATGTTATGGATAGTAATATAATTCATGCAGCATGTATGGGAGCAACTGTAACTGTGATAGCTAAAAGGTAGCTATTATTGAACAAGAAAGAAATACAATTTATATACCAAGAGAACCACGTATAAATGCAATTGTTCAACGAGAATTCTATATTGACAGTATTTTGAATCGAGGTGATAGACATTGTGTTGAACAAATTCGTATGAAACCTATTGTCTTATATAGATTGTGTGATATTCTCACAAGTCATAACCTATTACGATCAACTCAAAATGTATCGATTAGAGAGCAAGTAATTGTGTTCTTATAAATTGTAGGCCAAAACCAAAGATTTTGTTTTATTAGTGGTATATATTATAGGTCTGTTGAAACTATCCATCGTTACTTTAGAATTGTTTTAAAAGCAATTTTTAAGTTATACAAACACCTTATTAAAGATCTAGAGGATACAATTCCAGCTGAGATAATGAATAATTGAAGATTCTATCCTTATTTTAAGGTATGAGAACAATACCAATATTTTTATACATTAATTAATTACATCTAGAAGAAAAGTTTATAAATTATTTTTTCATGTTTATATAGGATTGTGTGGGAGCAATTGATGGTACCCATGTTCCTACAAATGTTCCTGTTGAGATTCAAGGAAAGTTTCAAGGTCGAAAAGAAGAAACAACACAAAATGTTTTAGCAGCTATAACTTTTGATTTGAAGTTTATATATGTTTTAGCTAGCTGGGAAGGAAGTGCACACGATTCATGGGTTTTAGGTAATGCATTATCAAGACCTAGTGGTCTAAAAATTCTAGAAGGTATATAATAAAGTATTGTATTATATGCAATAAACATATAAAATGTCTTATCAGATAAAGATAGTAATATGTTTTATTTTTTTAATTTATAGAGAAATATTATCTTGGTGATGCTGGTTACGTTATTTGAAAAGGAATCATTTCTCCTTTTCGTGGAATTCGATATTACTTGAATGAGTTTACAGAACGTGCACCAGAAAATGAAAAGGAGCTATTTAATCTTCGACACTCTTCATTGAGAACCGCTATTGAGCGAATGTTTGGTATTTTGAAGAGTCGTTTTAGATCAATTGATGGAAAAAAATTTTGGTCTTATGAAACACAAGTAGATGTTGTGCTTGCATGTTGTATTATTCATAATCACATAATGGGGGTTGATCCTTATGACTTTCTTATGGAAGAAATATGTTCGGATAGTGAACCAATTAGACGAACAATCAACTTAAGTCAACGGGAGGAAAGGGAAGAGAATAGGGAGTGGATAACAAAAAGAAAAATGATTGCATCAACCATGTGGAATGATTATAACACTCAAAGAAACTAGTAATTGAGTGTTAATTATATGTGTTTGTTTTTATTATGTCTTGCTTGAGTTTGTATTATCTTTGTTATTTATTTGGAGTAGATTTTGACTTTATTATAATTTCTCTTTTAATTATTAATTGCAGTTTTTATATGAAATTTATTAAATCTAAATATTGTATGATTTTATTTTGTATAAATTTGTAATTTCTTTTTTGTAGAAATGAGTTCCACGCAGAATGAAAAATGCAAGGGTAAGCACTTCACATGGTCTAAGCCTATGTCTCACATGTTGCTTGAGATATTAGCTAAGGAGGCACTTAAAGGAAGCAAACCTTCTTCCACATTTAAAGCAGAATCTTTTGTTAAGGTGGCTATAAAAATCAGTCAAAAGTTCAATGTGCAATGCGAGCCTAAGCATGTGGACAATCATCTCAAGACTGTGAAAAAAGAA
This sequence comes from Populus nigra, assembly GCF_951802175.1. Classification (NCBI taxonomy): domain Eukaryota; kingdom Viridiplantae; phylum Streptophyta; class Magnoliopsida; order Malpighiales; family Salicaceae; genus Populus; species Populus nigra. The sequence goes on from NC_084860.1 coordinate 11,527,488, forward strand.
TGGGGAATAATAACCAAACTTAAAAATAAAAGTGGCTTTGGTTGGGATGATTGTTTGAAGATGATTACAGTTTCGAAAGATGTATATGATGAAGAAGTAAAGGTATGATAAATATACTCTTTGTAATTTTTATATTTACTTTTGTTTCTAAAATGTTATACAATAAACTAAAAAATTGCATATTCTAAACTTTATGAACAGGCACATCCCAATCATGACAAGTATCTCAACAAAAAACTTGATATGTACAAGACAATGACAATTGTTATTGGAAAAGACATGGCAACCAGGAATTATGCTAAATCATATACCGATGTCAACTTGGAAGAGAACACTGAAGAGCAATCAATTTCAATTGAAAATGAAAGGAAATATGAAGAAACTTTTAAGTGAAAAGAGACATCTTCCTCTAGTACACAAAAAAGGCAACATAGGAAGAGAAATCGCATGTATGAAGATGATGGTGTTGAAAAGTTGTCTAAACAGATTGAACATATAACATTTGCAATTCAAAGCCTCAACAAAAATCAACTTGATGTTAATGCGTTGTATGCGGAAGTGATGAAAATTGAAGGCTTTGATGAGATCACTCTTGGGGATGCATTTGATCATTTGGTCCAAAATGAAATGTTGGCAAAAACATTTATTGCAAAAAAAATGCTAATTTGAGGAAAATTTGGGTTTAGAATTTTATGAACCAACACTACTACATGCCTGCTTGCTAAGATGGTTTGATTATGTTTAAAATTTAGGTTCAGACTATGCTTGTTATTTGACAAGTATGTTTGCTTGTTTAATTCGGTCTAACATGTTTATGTTTGTAATTTGAACTAATATGTATGTATATGACATCGAAATTTAATATTTATGCATGACTTTGTTTGATGTTAGATATTTATATTTATTTCTTGATGCTTATTAGATATATATTAAAAGGATAATTGCCTTTACCCGTAAAAAAATATATTTATCCAAAAAACCCATCAAAAATATTTATTTCCCTCTATTTATCTTTTTTCAAAAACTTCATACAAAAAAAAAAACAAACCCAAATATATAACTCTTACCATAAACTAATTTGGCTTTCTTCATATGAAAAAAAAAACTTATTTTAAGCTTTTAAAATTGAAAAAAAATATAGTAATAGGTTTTACTTAAAAAATATTTCACAAGCTTATTTCTATATAATATGATATGACATATATAGTTATATTTTATAAAATAAGCTATGTATGAATATATATTATAATAAAAAAAATTCATCATTATACTTTTTAGATTTCATTCTTTTATTGTAAGTGATTAAATATTTATATTAAATATTTTATATATATTAGATAAACTTGAAAAAAAATTAATTCATTAATAAATTATTTTCCAGTTCATTTTCCATAATATAACTAAACATTGGAAAGTGTTTTCCAGTTCATTTTCCATAATACTACCAAACATCGGAAAATACTTTCCCGGAATTCACTTTCCAGGAATTCATTTTCCCTAAAATTCACTTTCCAAAAGGAAACAACTTTTCTGCAAATAAACGGAGCCTACAAGTCAATATATGATTAATATACAAAATCACTTTACAAACTCAAAAATTGGACTAAAATTGAGTAAAATCATGATCTTGAAATCATTTTTACGATTTCACTGACACACACACACACACACACACACACACACACACTGCAGCGCAACAATAAACATTTACCCTAGCCTTTCTTAGTCTCTTTTTTCTCAGTCGTTCAACAATCAACCACCACTAATAGCCCTCTCTTTTTTTTTCCTATCATTGACGACATCCTCTCTACCAGCCATCGTGAGGTCCAAACAACAACAACGACGTCCTTTTCACCGGTCATCGTAAGTTGTTTTGTTTGTTCTTGTCCCTATAAACTTGTATTCTTAGACATTTTAGCTAAAAAATTTTAATGAGAAAATTAATTATCTAAAAATTTTAATGAGGAAACTTAAGAAAATATCTAATTGATATTTTTGTTTAAAAATACCTTCATAACCAATATAAGAGGCATCAATTTCTTTAATAAAAAAGGTGTTTCAGTTAAAAATTCCTAGATATAGGAGACTCTTAACTTTACTTTTAAAAGATTTAAAAATTTTAATCATTTGAGAATTACATAGGAGAATTTTTCCTAAAATGCTTGTATAAGGATTGATTATTGATTTAAGATTGGAAAGAATTCTATAACATAATAAAGTCATCCAATAAACTTTTAATGTTAAGTTTTTTCTTTAATTTCATTTGAAAATTTGTTTGCAAATTCAATTGATCTATTAATAGGATTTATTACTCCATAATATATTATATATCCTAAAAACTATATCTTTATTTGACACATATTCATGCAAAAAACAACCAATCCATTATGTTTTGTTATATTAAACAATTTTTGCAAATGCTTGAGATATTATGAACGTTATGTATATTATTGCAAATTTAAAATAAGAATTAAGGATGTTACCTTTTAGGATTATGAAGGAGTGTTTGTAAGTCTAAATGACATTTCATACTATTCATAATGTTCAAACAAGATGGATGTTGTTTTGAAATAATCTTTTTCATCTATTTGGATTTGTTAAAATCTTAATCTCATGTCCAACTTTGAAAAATCGATGCATGGTGGAGTCTTTTGATTAAGTATCGTTTGTTAGATATAATATATCTATTCCATTGATGATTTATTATTATTATTATTATTATCAAAAAGCTTGTAATTAATGACAAGTCTTGGTGCATCTTGTTCTATTTTTGCTTGATTTTAAACATAGAAGACAATACAAAATCAAGGTGACTTACTTGGCCTTATGAGACCTTTTTAAGCATTTTATTGATTTTCTATTTTTAGTATTCAAGTAATTCATGATTCTTATGGATTGGCCTTGATTTTGTTGTAATCCCTTTTTCATCATTTTTTTCATATGCTAATTGAACTATATGCTATCTTCTATTTCAAAATGCATCACGTAGATCAAAACAAATTTTTCTTCTAAATAATTTTTGAATTTTTTAAACTTTTTCTTGATTTTGTAAACTTTTAATTTCTTCTCCAATCTTTTTATAGTATATTTCAAATTTAATGAGTTCTTTTGAATCACAAAGTTGGATTTGAAAATTGATTTATTTTGAAAAATATGTTTTTCTATTAGTCTTAGGTCATGATTACCTTTTACCAAGTATTTTTATTTAAATTCGTTGGCTATCTACTTCGAAATGATAAATTTGAGTTAAAAAAACATTTCTAAAATAACTTATTAAGTCGTGTCTCGAAGTATGGATATATTTTTGAAACAAATCTCTTAATTGTATATAAGAATCTTATATAACTTGTAATTAATCTGAAGTTTTTTATTATTTATCATTAGAGCCATTTAGGGTTTCGATCATTTTATCATAAAACTTTGTTGACACTAACCTTTTCTAATACTTTTTGACGACTCCATAATCAACTAAAGCAATTATTTTGATCTTGTGTTCTTTGTTAATAGCTAAGGCTTTTTTAATGTATTATTTTTAAAATTATATTTTTGTAATAGTATTTATGAATTCTTGATGTTAAATATGATTAGTAATATTGACTTGAGATGTTGATGGTAGATCTTGGATTGTAAAATCAATTTGAGATGAAAATCTTGGTCTTGTTCACAATGATTATTTTAGAATTTCCTTAATTCCTTTTTTATTTCTTTCACTTCTTGCTAAAGATATTGAATTATTATTAGGCTTTGGAAAATTGATTGAATATTTATTGAACATTACAAGGGTTAACTTCTTTTGATTATTTTTCATTTGAGATTAAGCCTTGTAGTTTTAATAAATATTCTTATTTAGTATTAGAGCATTTTTCTTATGTCATGACATTTACCTATTTGTTGATTGCCTATTGACTAGGGATGAACACTTGAAAATCTGCATGAACTAGTTGACTGTTTCAGCCATCAATAAGGCTCAAATGACTAGTTTCTTTTGAAAACTTATAAATAGCTCTTATTTTTGATAAAATAAAAGGGATTCCAAACATATATGATGTAGAGACTATTTCAAATGAAAAAAAAATAGAAATCATCAATACTATCATACTCTAAGTTATGCTAATTGTAACATTCATATTCTAGCACTTTAAGATTAAGTATCCATTGTTATATTCATTACACTTAAACACCTTCAAATATCATAAGTGTTATTATGTGAGATATAAAGATACAAGTTTCAATTATATTATCCACTCTTTAAGAGAGTATTTTGTTGTAAGCAAAAATCAAATAATTGTAAACCTTTAAGAGTTTAGGTGAAAAGCTCTTAGTCAAAAAAGGCTTGGTGTGGGTTCACCAAGTGACATTATATCTTTGAGCTTGGATTAATGAAGGCTATAATACTCAAGTATGGTTTGGCACCTGAGATGTGAATGTAGGCTCGCCAAACTATATTAAAAATCAACTTTGCAATTTTTATCACTATTTACTTTATCAAATTTAATTATATTGTTGGTTAATTAAATTAATTACAATATTATTAATTATTAATGAAACACATAATTCACGCCTCTTAGATGTATTGTTTTCTTAATCTTAGAACAAATTTTTAGGTGATGACAAACTATTAATTTGAAAATGTATGTATGACAAACTATTAATACATGCTTATCAATTTATTCTATAAATTTTATAGCGATCAATTTTATTAGATTCATATAGTTTTTAACATATATACATGTTTAATAATAAAAAAAACATTTTTTTTTCATATAATTAAAAAAGAGAAAAGGACTAAAAAGAGAATTAGCATAAATAATTAAATTTGAAAAAAATACCCTAATGCAAAAAAAGTAAAAGTTTAATTAAACAAATTAATTAAAATTTGAAAATAACCCTAATACAACCAAATAACCCTAACTGAAAAAATCTATAGAATTGAATGGAATTATTTCATACGATCCTTATATTTATAGTAATCGACAATCGTCAATGTAAAGATAAATCTGATAATGCTTAAGGAGTTACTAATGGCTTCTTGATATATACCTTTTAGACTTATTTTGAAGAAAGAAATTGTTATAAATAAAAGATAAAAATTTTAGATGGAGATAATATCTTCATTTTTTATGTGTTATGAATGTTTTATTCTCCTTTGTCTTTATGTTTATCTCTCTCAAAATGAATTTCAAGAAATAATTAATAGGATGTAACTAATTATTTTATGAACAATTAAGACTTTTCATGCATATACCATGGTAAATGACCATATATTTTATAAATAATCTTTAGTAAATATAATGCTTTATTTAGTTTTTAAATTTATTGAATTTGCTTATAATTAAAGAGTCTATAACTACAAACATTTATAAAAAAAATATTACAAATAAATCTTACAATTTATATAATCAAATTTATAAATTTATAACACTTTACGTCACATAAAAAAAAATATAAAAAAATTATATATAAAATTACAATTATATTTTAATTAATAATGAAAAACCCTTATATAAATATTAAACTTTACCATCAAACTATAAATCAAATTAATATTACAACTTTGTAATAAAAAAAAGAAGAAGCTAGAACTTTCACAGAACACTTTGTGTGCATGCAAAATCAAACCTCAACTAATTCCAGGAAATAACAAAATCACTATCATCTGACATACCGGCAGTCTTAGATGCAGTAGAAGAATCTTGATTTTCATAAACAAATATTTTTTCAGCATCTTCTTTGAAAATAACCTTTTTGGGTTCTTCGAGCTTTCTGCTATTGGAGAAGCTGACAAGCTGATGGAAACAAAATGCTTTCTTTGATGGAAGATGGATTGAGATTCACCAGTTTGGTTTTCCAAGGTAGCAACATCACTTCCCTGCTGCAAAACACATAAGAAATATGTAATCCCTTTACCTATTGTCGCTTTCAGAAGTTATTTTATCAAGAAAATTAACACAAAGCCACCCAAGAATTCCTGTGTAATCAAGCTATAATTGTTCGGTAACTATCACAATATGTGCAGCATACCATCGCCGATGAACTGAAAGGTTGAGAACCGCTTGGTTGGCGCTAATCATTCAACATTTTGCTTAGTTCAATGCTATCAAAGCTATCCACTCCATTTGATGAGATGTATTGAATGAGTGCTGGAAATTCTTCTTGGAAAAATCTGCTTTCCAGATCTGGATTTTTGCTGTTTTCCATCATGAAAAGTTACCCCTGAAAGGATAGTGAGATTTGACAAAGATAAATTATTTAGCAAACATATTTCAAAGGTCAAAGATTTTTTAAACAAGAATAATCTCAAACTTCTTTTAGACCATCCCTGTATGTGTTGGCTTTCATGTTGGGCGAGCGTTTTCAAAGTTATGGTCTTCTCTGGGTTGTGATTGTTCTTTTTTCAGCTTTTGTCTTTGCAATAAAAACAAATATAGCAAGATATTTAGTAATAAATCAAACTGTATTTTATATGGAGAATTCATTAAAAAATTAAGTCTGAAATACAATTTTGATCTTGTTTTTATGTTTTAAAAATATTTTTTAAATATTTTTATTTTATTTTTTTCTTTGCTTCAAATTGATATATTTTTAGTATTTTTAGATTATTTTAATGCGCTGATATAAAAAATAATTTTTGAAAAATAAAAAAATTATTTTGATGCAAGTAAAAAACACTTTGAAAAGTATCCACAATTACATTTCCACCAAACATTTTATATATGTTTTTTGCTACCTATAAACTTTAATTATAATTTTTACGTATCTAAATTCAATTAATTACAACTAATCATATTTTTTTAAAACTTATTTTTTTTAACTACAACCATAAAAATTACTTAAAAAACAAACACACATCCATCTAGCATTTTTAAAATAGTTTTGAGAACGAGATCCAAATCATATTTTAAAAAATTTTAATTTTTTTATTTGAAATAATTATTTTTTATATTATTAAATTATTTTGATATACTAATATAAAAAATAATTTTAAAAAAATATATTTTTTATTTTAATATATTTTTAAATAAAAAATATTTTAAACCGTTATTACTATTACAATCCCTAATATATCTTAATATCAAAGTTTGAACAACAAAATCTTTTATTTTATAGAATTTTAGTCTCAATTTAGGTTATGATAAGAGGTTTTTTTTATTATAAAGATAAAAAAAATAAATTATATTGTTTTTTTTGTTGATTTTATGATATAATATATATGAGATTATATTGATTAATTTGAAATTTTTTTTTTGTTAACTAAGGATATTTTATATAATTTTCAAAACAATTGATGTAAAATGTAAAACAATTACCTAAAACAGTAATTGAAAAAAGAGAGTAAAACAGATAAATATATAAATAAAGGAATAAGAGAAGCAATAACAAGACAAGTTAGTTTTCTCATTATTTAACATTCATTTTAACACCGTTGTGAGTCTCTCTTTGTTTCTCTCTTTCCGTTGTTCTCTTCTCCTCAGATCCATACAACAACCGTTTCTCTCTTTCTCACAGATTTCCTCTAAAATTCTATTTCACCAATTGAGCTGGTTCTTGTTTCAAAGTTTAAGCTTTTTGAGTTTTTGGTGGTGGGTTTTGAGAGAGAGTGAAGAATTTGAAGTGGGGGTGTTGATGGTTGTTGAAAAGAAGATAACTTTGAAGCAGAGAGTGAGAAGGAAATAGATTTGGTGGAGGTTGTTGAGCAAATGCAGTTGTTTTTTTTATAATTATTATCTTAAAGGAGAAATAAAAATAAAGCCTTTGTTTTTGTTTAAAACAATAGATAAAAAGAGAACAAGTTCTTTTCTTGTTTGTGTTTATTGTTTTGTGGTGGGTTTTGAAAATCTAGAAGACTCAACAGGATCATCCAAAGAAGGTTAGTTTCCCTTTCTCTCTCTGTTTTTTTTTCTCTCCTATTAATCTTGATTTTTCTGTTGAAAAAGTTTGAATTCTCTTGTTTTGAAGAATTTGGGATCTGGGTTCTTTGATTCAATTTGGGTAAATTTGGATTTTGGCTAAAGTTTTTTTATTTTTAATTGTATGGTATTTTTTCTTCCGGGGGAATAGAAACTAAAAGAAAAGAAGTTGAATGGATTTTTATCAAAATCAACCACCCAATTGATCAAAAAAGAATTTTTAGGATTTTGCGGCTTTCTTTAACTTAAGGGAAGATGAAAGATTTGATTTTCGATGGTGTTCTGTTTAGTTTTTGTTGAAGTGGAGAATTATCTTTTTGAATTAGGATCTGGGTTATTGATATTGTCTATTCGGGTGGGGAGAAAGTGTAGGATAATGGATGAAGTTTTGTAATTTGAGAAAGTTGGGCTTAATCAGATTAGTAAGTAAATATGTCAAGTTTGGGGTTATTTATGCTTAATTTGCATTAAGTTCATGGTCAATTGGTTTGGTTTTGAAATGTGGTTGGATACTACTTCTAGTTAACTAGTAAATTAATTCTTTGGTTTGGTTGCTGTTTTATTTTAAATTTTGAAAACTTAAGCTAATTATTTGTACTATTATGCTCTTGATAAGTTTTAAATAGAATTTTAATACTTTTGTTACTTGTATGAAAAAGTATGATCTGTTTTTAGCTTTTGGTTGCTTTGTGATCATGAAGTGGTTACAGATTTGTCTGTCGCAATACTTATTGAAACAAATGCAAGCTGAAATTCCCCATTTCCGAACTGCTAAACTATGAGAAACCTAATTGATTGGTTTGGGTTTGATGCTTGAAAATTTTGTTCCTGGTCCTAATTAGTCAGAGTCAGATAAATGGTTCTGATTCTCACTGATGTTGCTTCCCACCAGAAAATAAAGGTGTTTTACTTGATATTTTTGGGTGCTGTATTGCAATCGCTAGACACTATTCAACTCCATTAGATTCTGAATTTGATTCTTCACTAATGCATATTGTGAGCTGTGACCAATTGCAACCTGATGCCTTTCCCTAAAGTTGATGGTGCACAATTTCTCCGCTATTCATCCTTCGGTTCTTTTTTCTAATGTTTTTCATGTGTATTGATTTGTCAAAGATTCCACTATCTCATTCTTCAAGCAGTTTTTTCAGTGTAATGATTATCTTTTGGCATACAATCAAGTTAGAGATTAGTTCACTCCTAGCATGATCATTCGATAAAATTATTGGTTTATATGTGTCCAGTGTTGACCCCCTCTGGAACACTGGTATGTCTTGTCTGCTTTGGAATATACAATTTATTTCCGTTTGCTTGTTGAACTGTCTGGATCTTATTTTTGGTTATGCATGCATCTATATATAATTCCCAATACATGCTCTATGTATGCTATCATTTTAACAGAGGCTTCATCTGCTTGTCTTTTTTATCCAGAGGCTCTTGGATTTGTGTTTATGTTTTCTATTTTTTTTATTAATTTGTTTCTAGATGCTTTTTATCTAGGCAATCCCTGCAGCAAAATCATTGCATGCTTGAATCTGAAATTTGTCTTGTTTCAGGACTTAAAAGAGATGGAATTTTTCACTGAGTACGGGGATGCCAATAGATACAAGATTCTAGAAGTTATTGGAAAGGGAAGCTATGGAGTTGTTTGTGCTGCAATTGACACTCATACTGGAGAAAAAGTGGCAATAAAGAAAATCAATAATGTTTTTGAGCATATTTCTGATGCTATTCGAATCTTGAGAGAAGTAAAGTTACTTAGGCTTTTACGGCATCCTGATATCGTTGAGATTAAGAGAATCATGCTGCCACCCTCAAAGAGAGAATTTAAAGACATATTTGTTGTTTTTGAGCTTATGGAATCTGATCTTCACCAAGTCATCAAAGCTAATGATGACTTGACAAGGGAACACCATCAGTTCTTTCTTTATCAGATGTTACGAGCACTGAAATATATGCATACAGGTGACTGTTTCTTTCTTACCTGCTCTGTCAAAGGCCGCTTTTGGGTCAAAATTTTCCATCTCTAATCCTTGAAAACAGATATATGCTTGGTCATTATCTTGTGTAACAGTGTAAATGCAGCTTAAATTGTAATGCTTTTGATCTACCTCTGTTCTGAACTAAAGTTGTTTGGCTGCAGCAAATATGTACCACAGAGATCTTAAACCAAAGAATATTTTGGCAAATGCAAATTGCAAACTTAAAGTATGTGACTTTGGGCTGGCAAGAGTAGCATTTAGTGATACACCAACCACTGTTTTCTGGACGGTATGTATTCCAGCATTTTATAACAAGTATCAGCTGACAACATCTCCCAGTTAAGAAGTTTTCATTAATAAATGCATCTTGCAGGATTATGTTGCTACGAGATGGTATAGAGCTCCAGAGCTGTGTGGATCTTTCTTTTCAAAGGTATGGCTTTTGTTTACCATGTGTGGCCATTCTTTTCCAGAGCTAACTGGTTGGAGCGTGATATAGGCTACAGTGGACTAACATTTTGGTATAGGTCGACATGTAATTTACTGGTGCCTGATTCCTAAATTTCTTACATTTGTTGCTATATAGTGGTACATTATTTTTGTTAACACTATGGTTATTTCTTTTGTTGAATAATGCTATTGTTATTATGTCATTGTTCAGGGTATTTAATATCATTTTGGTATTTCCTTGTTTTACAATAAACTTTTGTTGGATATGAAGCAACAGAAAATATAGTACAATTGGTTGTCCTTGCATTATTGAAGCAGAATGTTTACTTCTCCATAAAATGATTTGAGTGCTTTATAGTTAGCAGTAATGCCTAGATTAAAATAATTGTTGTTCAGGGAGGACTATGAACTCTCCTGGAAGTTGAAATATCTGTCAATTCAGGTAACTGTGTCAGGTTATGTCTGTTTCTCTGGAGTGGTTTAATTGCAGTTTAAAGCTCTATAATTCTGCTGCTTATTTTTGTGTTTCTACTTGGGTGCAGTATACACGAGCAATTGATATTTGGAGCATCGGCTGCATCTTTGCTGAGGTATTGACAGGGAAGCCACTGTTTCCGGGTAAAAGCGTTGTTCATCAATTAGATTTGATCACTGATCTTCTTGGGACACCTTCATTAGAAACCATTTCTAGAGTATGACTCTCTTGCTCACCCCTCCAGTTGGTCACAGCAATTCCTTTTCAAGTTATTGATCATAATTTGTATTGGATTAAAATGCAGGTACGAAATGACAAGGCAAGAAAATACTTGACAGAAATGAGGAAAAAACAGCCTGTGCCATTTGCACAGAAATTTCCAAATGCAGATCCTTTGGCACACAGGTTACTGCAAAGGCTACTAGCATTTGATCCAAAAGATCGACCAACTGCTGAAGAGGTGTGTGCTTTGTTGTATTTGCTCACCTTAAGAATGATGTCCTGGCATTCAATTCTTGTTGATGTATGAATGGAGCTGCTTTTCCTGCCGCTCCTTATCTTTATTTCATTGCTGAACTGATTGATGCAAGTTTTGTATAATAGGCATTAGCTGACCCTTACTTTAAGGGCCTAGCCAAAGTTGAGAGAGAACCTTCCTCTCAGCCAATCATGAAGTTGGAGTTTGAGTTTGAAAGGCGAAGGGTAACAAAGGAAGATGTTCGGGAACTGCTATACCGTGAAATACTGGAATACCATCCACAGCTACTCAAAGACTACATGAACGGAAATGAAAGCACTAATTTTCTCTATCCTAGGTACTAAGTTCTTCCTCCCTCCAGCACACCATTCCCTTTTCTGAGTAGCAGCAATTGCCTTTCCTTTTCCTTTCTATGTTTAAATTATATATAATTTGAAATGCAGTGCCATAGGTCATTTTAGAAAGCAGTTTGCATACCTCGAGGAAAACAGTGGTAGAAGTGCACCAGTGATACCTCTAGAGAGGAAGCATGTCTCCCTTCCACGGTATGACTTGCAATTACTTGTTCCTTTGTCCTCTAAATCATTGATAATAAAATGGTTTATAGGACTTATTTGTTTTGAGGGTTATAGAGTATTGTTTAATCTGGAATTCTTGTGTTCTTCCACTATAAATATGTTGTCTGCATTCTTTCCTTTTAACCTTTCCTTTTGTTCACAGGTCTACTGTTCACTCGAACACAATCCCTCGTAATATGCAATCAAATTCAACCTCATTTGACAACAGGCAAGTTACAGAAGATGATTCTAAAAATTTAAGAGTACAGGATACGAGTTTTGAAAATCCAGCAAAGGTTGCAAGGCCCCCACCTCGAATGCCATCAGGTATAACTTATGCTCATTTTGCTTGCTTTCTGTAAATAGACATTTTCCCCCTAAATCTAGCCTATTGGGAAAACTTTTGTATTCTATTCGACCTTCAAGCCTCTGCAAGTTCTCTCTTTGTCAGTAAGATGTTGGACGGCTTCATCTTTCAGCATTTACTGTTAAGGATAGACTTTACTAAATAACTACATCAATATATATGGATCACTTGAATGTTCAAGCTGCAGGGAGTTGTCGAGTCATTATCATACCATAGTGACTTAAGGCAGAGCTAGTTAACTTTTTGTCCTTGCGACTAGTTTAGTTCCTATTCTGGATATATGCCGTTTCCATACTGCAAAAAGCTAATTTTCTTTTGAAGCTCGGAAGCAAGAACTAGTTTCTGAATTGTTCTTATGAACTCTTTTACCAGATGTCTCTAGACTTTTTATTGTGCTTCCTGGGAATTTTGGTTTCCCCAAGCTAGATTCCATTTAGCTGACTAAACATCTAATTTTTTCTTTTTGTTTTGTTGTACAGCAAAGCCAGGGAGAGTTGTGGGATCAGTTGTACCGTATGAGAATGGCAGAAATGTCAAAGATCTCTATGGTACAAGGATGTTTTGTAGAAATGCTGTTCTTCCTCCCCAAACCAGCTCTCCACACTGCTTCTTGAGGACTAACACATTGATCCAAGAGAAGTCTATTTCGGAGACTGGAAAAGATTCACAAACCAAACAGCAACCTCCTAAATGTAACGTGGCGGCCAAGCCATCCTCTGGGATGGCCATGGACGTGAACACCAACCCATATTACCAACCACAATCTAGGGTGGAGCAGTTAAATGAAAGAATTGCCATTGATGCAAAACTGCTCCAGGCACAATCCCAGTTTGGTCCAGTTGGTCCTGCTGCTGTAGCTGCTCAGAGGAATGTGGGCACTGTTCATTATGGATTAACATAGTCAGTCTTATTTGAGATAAATCCTTTACACCCTCGCGATAAGACAAGTATCAAGATTATGCAATGGATTTAGGTCTAGATTCGAGGTGGGGTAGCTGGTCTTTCTAGAATGATAGGTTTCAGGGGTTTAGTCAACTTCCTGTATATTCATGCTGTGTAATTAGATATCTAATGTAATTCAATTCGTTGATCAGAATAAAATTCCACTCAGCATTTCATGGAACTTGTGTTTTAGTGGGGTACTGTAGTCTCATACCACCAATTGTCGTTTAAGCAACAAAAGGGGAAATGATGCCTGAGCGGTTAGATGAGTGCTGTACTTTTTATCAACCAGGTTTTATTTAGCAGACAGGTTTGAGCAGCCCAGTGCCTGCTGACAAGGACAAAACTAAAAGAAGAAACAGGCTCAAAAAGTTTGAGGAATTTCATGAATCATAGCTATAATATTTTTACTTGGCCTTTTGCTATCTGACTGTATCGTTCTTAATTTTGGAGCAACAGTGTTGAAGTCACCGAAGATCCTCTCTGCCACTTGATCTTTGCTGATGTGTTACTCCAGTTGCCAAGTCAATTGATGGTCAGTTTCTCTTCACGGGTTTAGTGCCAGGATCCTGCATTGCAACAATGAATCGAATAAAATAGTAAGAAGCAATTCCAAATAACATATTGGCACCCTCGTCTGACAGCAAAAAAAGGAGAATATACCTGGTAAAAAAGTACGTGTCAACGTGAAGTTCCCCAAGTTCTTGGATCCCTTATCCAACCACCCCCCTTCTTTGTAGAGTACCCGTATTCCCCCCAAACAGGATGAGGAAGAATTTGCAACATCTCTTGTGCTTGAGGGTTGCTATACGGATCACTTAGAATATGTGGCTCTTCAAGGTGCTCAGCAGTGCCCGGAGCACACCAGAGGTGGTGAGCATTACGAGGGTAGTTCTCCTTATCGGTCATGTGGATTTTGATTCCATTTGAAAAGGAGTGATAAGGTGGACACTACTTTAAATTTTCTGGTTGGCACCAAGATTTTGTTTCAGGATTTACGATCATCTTTCTGTATCGTGCAACGCCTGTGATCACATCCCTATTACAAGGTTTTCCTTTGTTTTTTCAACATCCTCCCATGTCCTTCAGGTAGAACTGGCTATTTTGACCGCCTCCTTGCTTTATTTCTAGTCTGAACTTCACTTCGAAAATGGGTGATTTTGGAGCCCGAGGGATATTGATAATGTGCATGAAATTAAGGTACTTTTTCATAAGACCACGAGTCTTAGAATCATACTAGTTATGGTGCCAAGTGGACGCTTTCAAAAAGTGCTGGAGGCCGCAACAAAAAGGCAGGAATCACAGGAGCATAACTAATTAACTTGCGACCTTGTAAAAGTTTGCAAGAATAGATCGAAAGCTAGTCCTCCTGCATGGAAAGGGAATGTAAGCTTGCGGCCTTTAAAATAAATCAGTGGACGACAATATTACAAGGGAAAAAAAGAACATGGCGAATGAATAAGAAGCTGGAATTAATTAATTACGCATAGCAGGAACAGTTTTATGTGCCGATAAAATTAAAGTAATCAGAGGAGCAATCAAGCTTCGCTAAAAACAGCGCAGTTCAGGATATCTTGGCTTGATGGCACGATGGGGGTGTGCTGGATCAAGGTTAACAACAATCAAAGTCACGTTCAATGCATATGAGATTGCCAGGGCCCAGATAGTGGCTTGTTGCAATCTGTGCAGCTTTCCCACCACCATCCTTTGTAAATATCGTAGTCTGTAATGGAAGCTTGACATGTGAATCCTCTGCATGTCTCAGTCCAAAGACAAAACAATTCTTAGCTACTGGGCAAGCCAACATTCAAGAGAAAGTAAACGTGTGTTCTGTTGTCAACGAAAAAGGAACTCCTGAGAAACAAAACATAAGCCTTATGTTCGAATGGGTCCGTGCAAAGGATCTCTTTGATTTTATAACTAAGGTAGCAACCCTTGAAACTCAAGTGACTCGAAAGCTCATGAAAGTAGCGATGATTGGAGGATCTTGTATGCTTAAAACAGCCTCATCAAAACTTACTTAAAGTTATTATTGTTCAAATGACTCATAAGATATGATGTAATTTTATAAGTTAATATATAAAATCAGATTAAAAACTTGGAAAATTAATAAAATTAGATTTAACTGGTGTAAAAATTTACTAGTTTATAGAAGAACATTCAAGTAATTCCAAATTAACTCTCATTTCTCAACCTAGCCTACACTTCCAAATTACAAGCCGACACTTCCACTCAAAACTCGAACACCTTTTTTTTCTTTCACTTCGTTCGACTCTGATCGTCTCCTCTCCTTCCTCTGTTTTGACATCAATCAGGTTAGTGTTTCTTAAACTGAGGTTCGATTGTTAGATAATGATTTCAATGCATTTAGAATCTCTGCTTCAGTGGTGCTGTCAACCGCACTTGTAGCTTCATCACATATCCCAAGGAAATCAAATGAGACAGAGTTCATTAGGCATAGGTGACTGATGGAAAAAAAGAGCTGATATTTCATCTACTTATGTCTGCAGTGTTGTTCATGAATATCCATAAACGTATTCATTCAAAAACAGATATTTTGGATGCATTCGACAGTGGATAATGGTGACAAAATAGCACTTACGTGGGGTTGAGATTCAACTTGACGAACATGTTGCTTTATTCTTTCTAAGCAAAACTCATTTCATTCTATTTCCATACAAATATCAAATATCCCAATCCTTGATCATTCTGTTAATAGTTTGGACTTGGTTTTATTTCAAAGCCGACTCAAGCGTAGGTGAAGCCACTCAGAATTTTTTATTACTCGCGTAGATTTGCAAATAGACCGTAAAGAAATCTATGTATAGTTTAGTCAAAAACAAATCAACTCTTAATATTATTGGCATTGGCGAGAGAAACCCTGAATGTTTTCTATCTGGTCTGAAGACAGTTGTGTACTCTCAGTTCGGGCACGTTCCTTAAAAGGTTTTTTTTTTTAAAAAAGAATTAATGTTTTCTTATATGTTTTCCATCGTTTTAATGCACTAATCTTAAAAATAATTTTTTTAAAATAAAAAATATTATTTTAATATATTTTAGTATGGAAAATACTTTAAAAAACAACCATAACTACATTTACAAATAAAAACAACGTTGTGAGAATATCATGTTGTGAGAATACCGCGAGGAATATTTGCTGGAGCATGCAAAAGTTACCATATAACAATGTTTAATTTCATAATAATCTATACATGGTGATTGTGGTTGTCTAAAATAATTTGATGGAAGTTGGTTTAATTTTAACATAAGATTATGTCCATAGCTTGTCACACTTGTTAACATCACTTTACAAGATAATTTAATTAATATTTATGATATTAAAAATTAGAATGGCACGTCTTTGAAAGATTATGATAAACATCCTAAGGTTTGTTTGTAATTGCAATTTCCCTTTCACATGTAAAGAACTACAATTTACATACCGAGTCAAAGTCAATTTTTTATATTTAAATAAAAAAGATGAAAATAACCCATTTATATTAATAACCCAAATCTCCCTTTCTTCTGCTGCCATCATAAATCAAATTTGGCTCAATTCCCAAATCAAAACGCATTGACAAATACAAAAAGCCAACAATTTTCTATATATAAAGAAGAGTCGAAGAGCTAATGTGCACTGTGGGTGAAAGGTAACAGTTGGTTGGCTTCATAGGTTGATGATGGTGGTGTCCGTTGGTGGACAAGAAGGGATGATGCTGTTAGAGATCTAAATGTATATGCCGTAGTTTATCTTTGCTCACTCCCCCTTAAATTATTCTAGATTACTTTTCTTGCGCCGATGGTTGTGGTGGTGGGAGAGAAAGACAATATGGTGATTGTAGCGGTTTTTTTTTTTAAATTTTTTTTTGGATGAAGACATTTTGAATATTAAATCAATATATAAAGTATAATTTTTTAAATATAGAAGGAAAAATACAATCACAAACGAACAATCCTTAGGATGATTATTATAATTTTTCCTATCTTTAAACATGATCACTAATGTCTTCATGAGATATATTAGTGGAATAATAAGAATACATCTCAAAAAACATATATGGTTTAATTGTATAAATCAACACTTTTTTTTTGTTTTTTTTTTCATATATATATATATATATATAAAGAATATTCAAAGGCTTGGGTTTATGCAAATGCTCTCCTTATTTAGTTTTTAATTTAATTTTTCTGATATTGTTCAAACTAGAGATGGTATATTATATATGTAAAATATCTCCATCATACATACACGTGTGTGTTTTTGTATGAAGGAAACAAGATAGACACAACCTTACATACTTTTCAACTACTTTTTTATATAATTCCATAGAAAGGGATGATTATTTGGTGAGAGATTTTGTTGTTGCGACCGGGTCAACTTGCTACACCGGTCCGAGTTTAATAACTATGATTGTGAGTGAGTGAGTATAAGGATCAAATTTTAGTGATAACAAAATAGTTATTGTATATCTTTTGTATTTTATGAAAACCAGATTTCTCATATCTTTTTTTGTGTGTTTATACGAACACCCACATTCTTTAAATGAATGTATAAAAAAAAAAGAATATTAATTCCCCAAACCACTTCTTTTGATTTATTATGTTTTCCAAACAGAGATTCTAAGATTCAATAGGATATTTGCTACGTACACGTGAATTATTGACCAAAAAATAAACTTAGTTAATAAAAAACCTCGGTGGTTATGAATAAGTTAGAAAAACATAGGTAACATAGAGAAAATCCTACTACTATCATCTCAGAAGTCTTGATGACTAAAATTAACTGTAAACCTCAAGTCTACTAGTGTAAACCTCTGACTAAAAAATAATACACACACACATACACACACCAGATAAACAAAAGATGGAACAAAATATGTAAACACAATAAGAACAAAAGATAAACAAATATGTAAACAAGTAAGTTGGGTTGTTACACCTAAAAATAATCTTTAGATCTGGTCACAAGTTTTTAGTCGATATACTTGATTTTAAAACATAATATAAAACATACAAACTTCTGATGTGATTGAAAAGATAAGTCTAATAACTTAGAATCTGCTCTAACAATCAAGCTAAACAATCATAGTAAATAAGTATAGGAAAACATTCATACTTATCATATAAATTGAAAAGAAATTATAGAATAGATCTCATGGCTTTTGAAAGCCGAAGATTTCTGTATCCTTTCAACCAAGAAAAATAACTTAGCCTTGCATGTCCATTAAAAAAATAGAGAAGAGAAAAGATGAAAACATAATTTTAGGTTTAAGAGAAAAGGGTGAGAGTTTTCTTCTTCTTTTTGGCTGCCTCCTTTTCTTTCTTTTTATTTCATAGGAAACTCAAAACCCCACATCCCTCTAATCTGTTTGTATCCTCCAAAAAATAAAAATAATCCATTCCAAAGTAGACAATCTACATTTAAATAGTACAATAACTATTTTCCTAAAAAAAGGAAAAAATAGTCTTGCATAAAATCTTCAAGCTTTGACTTTGGATTTAAAGAAGTTAATTTGCCCAAATAAATACCTTTTCCATATGAAGAAACAATTGTCATGTTGGTTTGGATGCTTTGGAAGTAAGTTGAACTTGTTTCTTCACAAAACTTGTTTGTTGGCAGAATTTATAGGTTGTCTTAGCAAAATCATATCTCTTTCATATGAGCTTATTTTCTGCTTCAATTTGGTAGGTTGATAGGTATTTGAGTCAGGAATCCAAAAAAATTGAGTTTTCATCGAAATGAATTCTTTAACTCAAGATATTCAAGTCAGAATGACCAAAGGTCAAAACTGGCAGAATTTAAAACTTGTCTTTGAAGGCAGCAATTTCCATGCCCTTTCTTTTTTATTTTTCCTTTTCATATATGTATAGAAATGTGTGGATGTTATCTTTCTAATGCAACTAGAAGTAAGTTGAACTTGTTCCTCTAGTTGAAAGGGATCATTGAGATCCAGGGTTTCAGGTCAGTTGAGCTGGAAAAAAGGTAATATTTTGATTCTGGTTGAAAGGGATCGTTGGATTGAGATTTCAGGTTGACTGAGCTAAAGTCAAAGACCAAGGTTCGAGTTAAAGGAGTTTTCTAGATTGAGATTTTAGGTTAACTAAGTTGAAGGCAAAATTTTGGTTTTAGTTAAAGGGGATTGCTGGATTGGGATATTAGGTTGACCGAGATAAAGATAAAGACCAAGATTCTGGTTAAAAGGGGTCTCTAAATTAATATTTCAGGTTAACCGAGTCGAAGACAACATTTTGATTCTGATTAAAGGGAATCACCAAATTGAGATTTCAGGTTAATTGAGTTGTAAACTGTTTGATCATAGTTTTAATTGAAGGGGATTAATGCGAAGATAGAGTTTCAGGTCAACCAAATTAAAAGCTTTCAGAGGATTAGTTTTAGAAGAACATTATGTTTGTCTTTACAAACTTACTAGGCAAAGCACATAACAAGTCTTTCCTCTGTAAGTATTATAAAGAGGGGGCATATATTGTTACCCATTTTTTGAGGCCCCACATAAATGAAAATATCAAAAAATAAGGGAAAAGAGAAAATAAAAAAAATAAAAAAATATTAGAAGAAAAAAAACATATTAGTTGAGAATAACATACCAGAACGCCTAGGAAATTTTCAAAGACTGGTTGAAGAGGATCAAAATATACAAGATTGGAAAATTTGGCAGCATGTTTTCAACTAATGAAGACCCTATTGGAAAAAAAATTTCAATTTTGAGGAGGAAAATTCAAAATTGAATGGTTAAGGATTTAATTGAAAATTTTCAAGGTTTAGTTGAATTTATTGATGGATTAATTACTAGCAAAATTATTTCTTGAAGTCAATTTAGGCTTTAATCGGAAGAAATTAAAGTCTAGGGGTCGAATTGCAAATTTTAAGAGTTAATTTGGTCAAATCAGGGGCTTAATTGCATAAATATTAAACTTTAAGGAGCAATTAGAGACTTGATTGAAGAAACTTAAAACTAAGGACCAACTTGTAAGAAGCGCAAGACTTCAATGTTTGAAATCGTTGAAATCAGGGACCAAATTAAAGAAAATTAGGGTCCAATTGAACAAAATAAAAAACCAAGGACTAAGTTGTAAAAGACGCTCAAATTCGAGGCTGGCAATTGAGTTTGGTAGGGGTGAAATTGCATGAAATTAGGAGTTTAAGAGGAAATTACTGGTGAAAATAAAAGAAATTGGAAGAATAAGGATTAAATTGAAGTTTTTCAAATTCAAAATTAAAAACTCAAATTTGTAGGCTTTAGCCTAAATGATGTTGTTCGGCTACTATGCATCTTCTTCTTCGACAATTTTGGTTGATCAAGTAGGTACTTTCAGGTTAATGAATATGACGTTTCTGACCACTTCTAAGGTTGTAACCACCACCATTCAATTGACAAATTCCCCCTCTACAACCTCATTTTCACGAAATCAAACATTTACATCTCATTTTCTCCATTAATCTCAACAACATGTTGTCAACATTCTCACTGCATTTTCAGACGAATGAATATGGAGATACAAACCTTCAAATTAAGCAAGAGTGGATCCAACATAAATGTATGCACCCTCTTTACCAAATTTAGGTGGTATCGGGCAACGTTGACATTAGAGTTGCTCCGACGAAGCCACAAAAGTGACCAACCCATTCAACCTTAACTGAGACACTAATTTGCACAAAAACACAACTCTTTCATGTGTTCACACTTAAAATACTCATAAAGGGTTCTTATCAAGGGTTTAAAACCATTTTCTCAAGATCTAAAGGCCAAAAACACTTTACCTTGGTCTCCAAGTTTGTTACAAAAGCACCTAAATCCAAAATCATTGATCTTGTTGTAAAACCAACCTAGTTTTGATTTGTTAGAACCTTAACAAACTCATTTAGAAGTACTGAATCATTCTATAAAAGGATAGGTAATTAGAGGATAAATGGGGAAGAAAAGGGGGAAGAAGAGATAAGAAATAAATATTGGTTAAAAGGATCCAAATTTAATCTCACGAATTGAGGAAAAGTCCAATTTGTTCTTGTTAGGTTTAGAGATAAGAGCAGCAACAACAAAAATCGATTCTCACTTAAAGATTTCAAGCTTGAAAGGTATATCTTTGCAAACTTTGAAGGTGAAGCCCATAAAGCCTGCTGGATTGTTTTATTTTTTAAATGCAATGTTTTGAGTTGTATTGATATGATGATTATTGCTTTAATATGTTAAGTTAACACTTTAGTTTGATATGAAATCTATCAAAAATGGCAGTAAGGTTATGATGTTGTTTTGTGTTGATTGAGGCATGTTTCTGGGTTTCTGAGTGTTATTAGGTTCTTGTTAAAGGTTTATAAAGACATTTTGAATCCAAATTGTATAAATACGTAGGCTATTTTAGGTTGATAATTTTGAAGCTTGAATTTTTTTGGAAGTTTATGATGACTTATTGTTTTTGTTAGTTCTTTTTTTATTCAAGTATGCTTGGTTTTGATAATGTGCTTTATTGGAACTAAGAAAGCATGTTTTAGAGGTCAAAAAAGGTCATTCTAGGTCGGATAGTGGCTGGTATTTTCTAGGCAATTGTTGGGTTTTTAAGACAGTGTTCTTTGTGTTCTTGAAAAAACATTGTCTTAATTCTATGACTTAGATAATTTTTTATCCATTTACTTGCACATAACCTTTTAAACAACTTGATTGGCAAATAATTTAGGTTTAAAACGCATATATAACACAGATTCATACAATTAGATTCTTGGTTTCTTTTGACTACCCAAAATACATTTTGACAAAAATTAATAATCAAAACAAATTGACACTTGATTATTGATCTATACTTGATTGCGAATAAAACCTTACCTTTTATTGCTTGAAATGTGGTCTCATTTGATATTCATATTGTCGGGTTTAAGTTTGAATGTTCTTCATTCTTTTTGTGTTTGATCCATTCGTCTTGAAAAAAAATTGATTTTTTATGTTTTTTTTATGTTGAATCTGTTTTGGTTTTGGGTCCTTGTTTTGGTTTGTTTTCGAGTCAACCCGGTCGGGTCAAAACCAGGTTAGGCCTTGTTTGGTTTTTTTTTTGTTAATGTTTCTTTGGTTTAAGGGTGTGTTTGACAAACACCCTTTAGGTTTGTTTTGGGTAGTTTTATTTTAAAAAAATAGGTTTTTGTTTTTGCCAAACATGCCTTTACAAAAAATATAAACAATGATATTAAAATATAAAAAAATGTCTTTTTGCATATTTTATGTGGCCAAGTCTCTCAAAAAATAAAAATCATATCTTGCTTAAAATATAAAATACATGGTGTGTTTTATTATTTTCATAAAAAATTTAAAAAATATATATTAGCATGCATTTTGGATTTAATAACAATTTTATTAGATCCATGAGAACATGACCAATATTTCAATAACCCTGATAATTTTTAATTCATGAGAATTAATTATTAATATTCTGGTATAAATATTGGACCTACAAGTAGGCTTATATTTAAATAATAGGAGTTGAACATGAAATTTTCAAAATTATTTTGAATATTTACCAATATTAATTGGAAGTCTTTTTTTTTTATCATAATATACGAGTTGTGGAAAAGCCTTCCGTCTTTCAGGATAGGCGAACCCTACTAGGTCACCTATATGGATCATTTCTATAAAACTTTATTGAGGCACATGAGCCCATAATAAATTCGAAACGCCAGATTTATTCACACAAATAAATCTCTATCTTAAGTCAAAGACAGACCACTACTTAGAAATCCATTAAACCTTTTAAACCACATTCACACAACACAATGTAGCTTACCTCATATAAGGTTCGCTAGGAGTGCTAATACATTCCCTAGCCACAACTAGTCCATTACTGTTAAAATTTATGATAAGCCCAGAACTCCTGAGTTTTCCTAACGACCCTAAAATAAACAATTAGGTGGTGACTCCCTTAATTCCTCGACGTTGCATGTTCATGTGCGACATACATGTAAAATATTAATTTTAAAAAATTTGTATGTATAACCCAAATATAAAACCCAAAATATTTTGTACATGTATAACCCAAATGTACAACTTTATATTGGGGTTGTACATTAGTTAATAGTCTTTCAGAAAAATATTTTGTACATGTATAACCCAAATATAAAACCTTCAAATATTAATTAAAAAATTTGTGCAACCCTAGTACAAAACTTCAGATATGTTTGATGAACCTTATACATTTGTTTTAACAATTATAACATGAAAGTGTTAATAGCGTAGCCAAATATCCTTTGGTTCTGCCAATATAAAAACATGAAACTATATTACATTACATCACATTTTTAGTTTATTTTACTGTTCAATAAACAGTAACCCCGTTCTCTTTTAGTTTTAGTACTAGCCTCGGTGACTGCGCCTCACTTTGGGTTGGATAACACGCAATGAAATAATAATTAAAAAGTCGATCAATGTATTAGAATAAATTAATCAATCACCATAAGCATTGATAAATAAATAAAAAGTTGGTGTGACTTATTCGACAAAATGGACAAACAATAAATTGGTTGCCTCACTTAAATGGTGATCTGTTTTTTTTTTAAATATCTACGTCATTTTAGTCTTGTCTAACCCTAACTTAAATATGAAAACAAAGAACTATCAAAATATTAAATCAAGGAAAAAAAACTAAGCGAGTGAAATGAAAAGATGAATATAATAAGTTAACCTGATTGAATAATTTATCTTTCTTTTTCCTTCTCTTATTTGATTCTCGACTAGGTCTTCATCATGTCTTAATTGATCACAAATTAGATTAAACCTAGAAGCAACTAAAAGAGTTATAAAATAATTTAAGCTAAAACTTTAAAAATATATCATATTGTATTAATCTTAATCAACTTTAATTGAATAACAAAATCTAGAACCCATGTCAAAACATGATTCCAATCGGGCATAATTTTTCTAAGGCAAGTGATAAAAAAATGATGAAATTGCATTTTTTTTATTTTAAGTTAAATTTAAAATCAATGATAACAAAGGGTCAAACTATATTTTGTTTTTTTTAATTTTGAGAAAAAGAATACATGAAAAAAGCCCTAAATGTTGTGTCATAACCGGTTGAATCAGCGATCCATGCCATGAAGTCAATGGAGTTTTAAATTTTTTTTATTAAATTTATGTTGCTAAAGAACAAAAAGAATTGCAAAAAAACAAGGCCCATAAAAGGAGTGAGTTTAGGCCTATAGAAAGAACAAAGCCTAGGCCCACACACTTGGGCTTTATATTTTTTTTATATACTTTTAAGAGGTAGATGATCTATCGTCCATCTCTTTTATTAAAAAAAAAAAGCAGACAACGTGCTACCTGTGTATCTAGAATTCAACCACCATTATGGTGGTTGGAAAATCAGGTCAGGGGTATTTTTGCCTAAAAATCTTGTTTTTTAACCAATTTTAACAAAACAAAATACCTCATAAACATCCTCACAACATCTAGAAACCTATTTATAAACTTAACAACCTAAAAAATACCTGAAAATATGAAATCAACAACTTTAATCTTCTTTTTAGGTAATATTAAGGTTTGAAACAACCACCTTTCAACTCCTTATATCAAATGGAACTTGTGGACATCAATATCAACCAATTTGATGGCTGGAATATGAGAAAATAATGACTTTCTCTCTTTATGCCAGAATCCAACAAAAATTTCTCTCTCTTTCAAAAAACCAGGGATCAAGAAGGTCTAATTTATAAATTGGGGGATTGAAGCATATCTTTACACCAAATTTAAACACATGACCTATTTGTGGTGCCTTTTCTTAGTTAATTCTTTGTCTTTTAATTTTTTTCATAGCTAATAAATTTGGAGCAAATGGTTGCAAATTTTGCAACTAAAGGACATAATTGAAAAAAAATACTTAAGGGACCAAAGTGAAAAAAAAAAGAGTCACTGCTCATGTCCACAGTTCATTGTGAGTGTGTGAACAATATTAATCATTGTTCAAAACACCCTTCCATTTTAGTTGTTTATAAAATTCGATCAATGGCCCACATTATACTGTGAGTTAGATAAATTTTTTTTTGTTAATATAATAAAAATTTATAGGCATTGTTAATATTTTTTTTACTAGAAAAAATTTTAAATCACATGAGGATTGACTTCATGTGACCTGGTCACCTTAATTGGTCCAAAGACAACCCAGAAAACAAATAAAAATATAGTTTGACTCAAAATAAATATTCAAGATGATATTTTTTATAAATATTGAGACAAAATCATTTTAGATTGATTTGGGTCAGTATAGGCTAATATGCCAATTTGCATGCCTAGTCATGAGAATATGATAACTCCGTAGAAAATAAATAAAAACAAATTATGAAGCCTAATTTTCAATTAACTTAATGTTGAATAATAAAATTGAAAAGAAAATCAATTAAAAAAAGGACAAAAAAATAACTTGATTCAACCCACCAAAACTACAATCCTTTTTATAATACCAGGATAACCCACTAGAAAGCAAATTGAAATAAATTACAAAGTTCAATTTCCAATCAATCTAATGTTAAAAAAAAAATAAAAAAATCAATTAAAAGTAGGACAAAAAAATGAATTGAGTCAACTTAGGTTAATATACCAAACTCGTGACTCAAGTCATGAAACAGGGATAACCTTATAAAAAAGCAAACCAAAACAAATCACGAAGCCTAATTCTTAGTCAACTCATCATTAAATGATGGAATTAAGGGAAAATTCAATTAAAAAAAAGGAAAAAAACTCGAGTCAACTGAGTTATCTTATTAAACTTGTAGTTCAGGTCATAAGAATCAGATAACCTCATAAAAATAAATTAAAAAATTATAAAGTTCAATCCCTAATAAACCTAATGTTGAAAACTAAAATTGACCAAAAAAAAAAACAAACAAACATAGATTGTAAAAAAACAAAAAAAAATTATTATAGTTAATAGTATTTTGTCAGGTGGGGTACAATAAAACCTCCTTCACTTTTAGTTCTTTTTGTTAATGTTAATGTTAACTAGCCTTAAAACACAAAAGACGAAAGCATTTTTATTATGAATGTGTTTTTGGGTATCATGAATATTTTTAATTGAAAAATAAAAAGATATTATTTATGGTTAATAAAATAAATAAAATAATAAATGATGTTAACAATGCTAATTAAATAATAGATGCAAACTAAAATGTTTTACATGGGTTGTCTGTTTCACTTTACAAGTTTTAATTTATTTTATATTAGAGATTAATTTCATTGTTAGTTACAAATGATTTTCATTTCTTATAGGCGCACTATTAAAATACAACTCATTTATATAAAATATAAAAAGCAAAAAATTGATAGCAAATTACAATATTCTCTTTGAAGAATTATAAAGTAAAAAAATATATGTAAAAACATCAATCACCATTTAAAAAAATTAAGTTAAACAATTTAAAAATTAAAAGAAATTGTATCCATCAATATTTATGTACAAAAAAATCAATAAGAGAGAGGCCAGGCCCATGCTCCTAGCTATCAAAGAGCTTAGGCTTTGAAACTTAGGCCTGCATACATAGCTATGTTTTTTTTCTCGTTGTATTTTTTTTGTTGCTTCTTGTGGCAGAGGATGTATCGCCTACTTAACTATTTTCTGGTCACTAGATGTGATGAGAAAAAATCGATGTCAAAACTTTTGGACCTTAAGAACCCATTTTCTCGACTTATTTGAAAAAAACTCAAAAACATCATAGGAACCTCGATAAACATATTTCTAATCTCAAAGCACTCTTAAAAAAAATCAACTCAATCAAAAAAATACTTAATAGACCCAATTTATGTTTTCTGGTATGTTAATAGAAAAACATCATCTTCATTGAACTTTTAATAAGACAATTTGTTTGACACAAAAATGAGAAAGGGAACTTTGATTAAAAAAATATAAATTTCCTCTAAAATTTAAATTATATCTTTCTTACTGAAAAATAACAATTTTAATTATTACATAATTAAATAAAAATAAAATTTGAAACTTGCTTCATGTAATCCTACTTACTGGTATAAACTAGAATTTGAGGTTTTCTTTTTCTTTGAATTATAGTAGTTTTTAACAAATACTCTAAAACTCGTAAGTTATTAATTGTAGCCCAATCAATAGTGAAATGTATCTTGAGTTACAGTAAAATGATCATTTGACCCTTTACCTTTTGATTTTTGAGGCTTAGCTTGAGGGTAGGATAATATTTTAACATGTGTAAAAATAATCTTTTACCCCCAAAGTCAACAAAATTTAAAATAATTGGCTAAGTGCTTTCTTGACTTTTGACAAACTTTTTAACAATAAAAATATTTATTTGCCCCCCCTAAATAATCAAAATATTTATGGCCTGCTGGACAAGTGTTTTTTCAGTTTTTTTATTGTTAGTGTACAATGTAAAAACAAAATTAACCTTGGAGGAGATAAAAAAAAAAAAGCTTTACATGTTGGGGGTATTTTTATACTTTCACACGGGTATTTTTTGTTATAGTTATTTTTCAATTCAATTTAAACTTCGAAGTGAAATTTTTTATTTGCCCTCTAATTTTTTTTTTCAAGTTTCACCTTTTGAAATTTGATTTGTTGGAGATTCTGATTCATATGATCTTATCATTCTGCATTGGTTTTCTATGGGTTTATATATAAAAAAAAAACACATTGAAGAAGCATGTATACCCTGTTTTTTGAAAAAAAAATTACAACCAGCGGTGAATCGCGGGTTAAATGGCTAGTAGTTTACTAATAAACCATGTAGGTTGTTGTCGTGGTTTCTTGGTTCAACAAAGCAATAAGTAGTCATAGGTTCAACTAGATAGGTGGTTTGTGTTATGCTATGAGTCGCATCAAAGTTTTTTTAAATATGTTTTTAAAAAAGTAAGAAAAATCTAAGACCCGGACCATTGACTTGACTAGGTCAACAAGCTCAGTTAATTTAATAATATAAGTATAAAAAAAACATTGACAATAAATAAAGCGATAAAACAAATAGAATTATTAACTATAAAAACTGAGTTGTCAATATTATACTCGAGAGAGGAGAAAAGAAAATCTCATTAGAGACTCATCATTGCTCTACCATGAGCACCCCCTACCACTAGAAAAAGCTCACCAAAATAGTTTTAATGCCATTACAAAATGGTGCACAACAACACTGAAAGAGCTTATATACACTGTTAGAGCAACAATCTAAAAAGAAAACTAAACAAAATATCATGAAGTGAGCATGTCATATTTATATATAATCAATTAGTTTAATTTGATTCATAAACATAATTTATTTTAAAAAAAACTAAATTTAATAATGAACAACACATAAAAAGACTTGAGATAACCTATGATATTTTTAAAATTAGTAAAAAACCTTACAGAAAGTAAATAAAAAAAAGAGTAATAGAGCCCAATATCCAATTAAATAAATGCTCAAGGATGAAAATGACAAAAAAAACATGATCTTAAAAAACAAAAAAAAAACAATTAAACTAGGATGAATCTTCTAAACTTGGTTAATCTTCAAAACTCACAACCCATGAAATCCTAGATCCGAGCTTAATCAAAAAGCTCAATTCCCAAGCAATTTAATGTTAAAGATGAAATAAGAAAGAAAATATTAATTTAAAAAACTTTCCTTAGTAGAAAAACTAGCAATCTAAAGAATGAGTATCAAATTTGATAGAAAAAAAATAAAAAAAAATACGGATCAAATTTGACAAGCAAAAAAGTTAAAGGAGAATGAGATTGTAAAAACAATTCAATTTTAAAAATTATCTTAAATAAAAAAAAATAGTAATAAGAAAAATAAGAACCATATAATAACAAATGAACAAATTAAAAGAGGATGAAATTGAAAAATAAATTCTAATTTTATAAATTATTTCAAATAAAATAAATAGTAATCAAAAGAAAAAAGACTAAATTTAAAGAAAAAACAAATTGAAGGGCTGCTTTAAAATTTAGAGGGTTAGGTATGAAAATCAAGAAAAAGAGAGAAAAGGTAAAAAAAAAGTCATCAAAGCCAAACTAGATATCAATAATCCACACGCGCTGCCTAAGAATGAAGGGGATGCCGAGATGATTTAAATGTCGCCCCATAAGCCACCATTTGACAGTCAAACACCCCCTCACACATCACTCGAATAACAAGAACGCAACCTATACGCTGACTCGTGTAGTACATGCGCTAGGCAAGTTTGCTTTTAAAATATTATATTATATTTATTAAAATATCAAATTGTCACTTAATCATCTTGGTTATAACAAAAAAAAAAAGCTAAAAAATATGAAAAAGCCCATTAATATTAGTTATAGCTTTTTTTCCTTTAAGGATAATTTATTTTTTTAATATATTTTATAAAAATAGAAATCTGAAAAAATCCCCTAGATGCCAGTATAACAAGTTTTGCTTTTATAGATAATTTAGTCATTTTATTATGCTATAAAAATATAAAAAGATCGAATTGTCCCCGATCAATCTGATAATAACTAATGAAACTTGTGAAACGAATGTATTACCCCTAATAGCCTGAGCAACAATACTTTTTTTTTGGGAAATGTAAAATTATTATTACATTATTTCAATCCATGGTGCTTTATATCTTTGTCCATAGTGAAACAATCTTTTAGGTCTTTTTTTTTTAATTCTAGAATTTATTAGCATTTATTTAAAATTAAATTTGTTTATGTCTCTTGCAAAACTGATCATGTTAGCTTTAGGTAATGGATACTAAGGAAGCATTCAGTATTGTGGTTAGGAGAGAGAAAAAGAAAAGAAAGAAAAAAAGGAAATTGACGTCAAACTAGAGATCAATAAGTCACAGACATTGTCTATAGATGAAAGGGTTGTCAAGACAATTTGAACACTACCCTGTAAGCCACCGTGTGACCGTCAAACATCTCCTCACGCGTCACCCGAATAATTGGAATGCAACCCACACACTGGCTCGCGTAGTTAATGCGTCAGACAATTTTGTTTTAAAAATAATATTTTATATGTACTAAAATACTAAATTTCCTTTTATTCATCTTGATTATAACCAAAATACCAAGCTGAAAATAGAAAAAATCCCTTGAACGCTAGTTAAAGAATTTTTGCTTTTAAGAATAATTTAGCCCTTTACTATGCTTTAAATAGTGAAAACTTGAACAAAGCCATGTCAATAAAACAAATTTTACTTTTATAGTTAATTTAATTATTTTATTATGCTATGAAAATGTAAAAAAATCAAGTTGTCCCCAATCAATCTGATAATAACTAATAGAACTTGTGAAATGATCGTATTACCTCTAGTAGCCAGGCCAAAGAATTTTTTTTTAAAACAAAGTGTATAATCATCATTATATTATTTCAATACTTAGTGTTTTATGTCATAAAGAAAGGGAAAACAAAACGAAAGGCTATCGACACCAAACTAGAGATCAATAAGCCATACGCGCTGCTTGGAGATGGAGGGGTCACTAAAACAATTCACACATCACCCTGAAAGCCATCGTTTGACCGTCGAACATCCCTTTGCATCACCCAAATAGTGAGAATGTAACCTATATGATGGCTCATGCAATACACGCGTCAACCAATTTTGTTTTAAAAATAATGTTATATATTTACTAAAATACCAAATTACTCCTTAGTCATCTTGATTATAACCAAAATACCAAGCTGAAAATAGAAAAAAGCCCTTAGATGCCAGTTAAAGAATTTTCGCTATTGAGAGTAATTTAGCCCTTTCCTGTGCTTTAAAAAGTGAAAATTTAAAAAAGGCCCCTAGTTGCCAGTAAAACAAATTTTGTTTCTATAGGTAATTTAATCATTTTATTGTGCTATGAAAATGCAAAAAGGTCGAGTTATCCCCGATCAATCAAATAATTATTAATGGAACTTTTGAAATGATCGTACTATCCTTGATAGTCAGGCCAATAATATTTTTTGGGTGAAGTATAAAATCATTATTACACTATTCCAATCCATAGTGTTTATGTCTCATCCATAGTGAAATAGTCATTTATGTTTTATTTTTTATTCTATAATTTATAATAATTTATTTCAAATTAATTTGTGTATCACCCATGCAAAATATGATCATGTTAGCATAAGGTATTGGATACCCGAGATCAATTTAGTAGTGTGGTTAGGTGTGATTGAATCTGTATTTCATCCCAATTACATTTTTAAAAATATTTAGTTAATTAACATACAATATATAGTTTTGCATAGGTTTTACTCAAAACTTTCTTTTGAAATCTTGATTACAAAAAAAAATACAATTTGTAGTTTTTTTTAAATATAATTTTCATAACTATAACCGCAAAAGTTATCACAATGTTAAACACCCTAATACTAACTAATAGGTATTAATATATATGAGTTTGTTGAAGAAAATTTTCTTTTATTATTATATAGGTGACATCAACATATTTTCCTTACCATATTTGTAGATTTTGGATTATTTTCTTACACCATGGTATTTAACGTGCATCCGAGCTCTTTGAATCCATCATAGAGGGAAAAAAAATTATATTAGATCACATCCTCCTACGATGATGAAAAAATTGTTCTTGTTGCATGATGGAATTTTATTTTTTTTTCAAACGGTTAGAAGTGTATTTAAATCATTTTTTGTTTCAATTAAAATTGATTTTTTTTCAACGATTTTGAAAACACACTCAAAATAAATTATCTTTGATATTGATTTTAAAATTCAAACCCAAAAATTTAATAAGAAGAAATTGAATATAGTTTAAGGCCTGCTTAATGACTGTCCTTAGAGGTGGAAATAATTTTATTAGGAAATTGAATATAGTTTACAAATATTATCCGTAGAGGTGACCCTTTCATGTTGTCTACGACCCAGTCTTATGATGTGAATAGGCTTAATTTCTCGTAGATTTATACACAAATTCAATGAATCTGCCAAAAAAATAAGGGTTAACAAGTTAGATTTATCAATGTTAAAATTTGGGAACGTGTAAAGATGAAGTTCTGAAATTTTATTTTATTATTATTAATAATATTGGTGTTCAGATCAGCTTGCGTATACCTTAACTAATCCTATAAACCCTGAAGTTAATGATATGTAAGCTTTCAGTGACTTTAAAATTTGTAGGACTCAAATTAATAATTTTTAAAAAACAAATCTAGAATCTAACTAGTTGAAGTACCCCGCACTCTCATGATTGAAGCTCTTAAATCTTAATTTGACTTTTGGTGCTGAAGACTTTAAGATATAGAAGTCAAATTATGTAAGAATCAGTGGAGAAAATTCTGAAGTAAAACATGACAGTTTTTCCACAGTAACATTTACAGAAAATGTTCATCATACAAACAAAGCATACTGAAATTAAATAAAATACAACTAATGGCATGATAGGTGGTGAATGGCGAGGCCCAGAAATGATAAATGATTGACAGGCGCCCCTGGCAGATGCTCCATCTCGACCGTTTGGCAACTTGGAGAAATGCTATCATCCTTGCTTACCTGTGATGGAAGAATTTAAAATTGTGCGATTTTACATGAAAATATCAGTAATGGAGTTCTAACTTTTAAGTAGGAAGATAGCATTATTACCACCAGTTGATTGAAGTTCATTTCGGACAGAATGGAGTTGAGCAACGGCGTCGCTAATCTTCATGCGCTCTCTTGGAAATTCAACAGAACATGAGATTCCAATTCGTAATATTGAGTTCAAGCACTCGAG
Organism: Populus nigra; assembly: GCF_951802175.1. Classification (NCBI taxonomy): domain Eukaryota; kingdom Viridiplantae; phylum Streptophyta; class Magnoliopsida; order Malpighiales; family Salicaceae; genus Populus; species Populus nigra. The sequence continues at coordinate 11,560,323 of NC_084860.1, forward strand.
AGATCTGCTGTTTCTCATGCTGCTAATTTCATGTTTGTCGCCGTCCCCAGTTGGTTCTTCCTGAAGAAGAGTTGGATCTGTTATCTGTTTCACTTGTTCAGGCACAGCTCCCTTGACAAAGTTATGAAGATTTGAGCCTTCTCTAAACATTTCATCAGTGGGCCTCTTTCCTGTGAACATCTCCAACAAGAGTATGCCATAGCTATATGTATCACCATATGCTGACACTTCACCTCCTACGCCATACTCTACAATTCATAACCAAAACATATGCTGAAACTTCACTTCTAATGAATGTTTACTTCTATGTTTGATGTGCGAGCCTGGCATAAGAGGTTACGGGACAGAAAAAGTAAAAGATTGGAAGATTGATAGTTCTACTACCTGGAGGAGCGTAACCTATAGTTCCTCTTACTCCAATTGAAGTTGATTCATTTGTTGGATAATCAAGGCTTGCTCCAGAAAGAAATTTTGCTAGCCCAAAGTCACCTACATGTCCAGTGAGTTCATCATCGAGAAGAACATTGCTTGGTTTAAGATCACAGTGAGCTACTGGCATTTCACAATGATGATGAAGGTACTCTAGTGCACACGCAACATCGATGGCAATGTTAAGTCTCTGGAGAAGATTTAGAGTCAGCGTTGTGCCACCTCCTGTACCAGTTGGATGCAGCCAATCCTCTAGACTCCCATTAGCCATGAACTCATAAACTATAGCCTTGAAATCATTACCATGGTAATCAATACTTGAGCATGCAGTTAATACCTTGACAAGATTCCGATGTCTGATGTTTCTCAGGGCTTCACATTCAGCTATGAAACTCCTAGAAGCTCCTTGACGCATGAGATTAAGCACTTTGACAGCAATGACCATTCCATTTTGGTCAAGTATTCCTTTATACACAGACCCAAAGCTACCTATACCAACCAAATTCGCTGAAGAGAATCCATTGGTAGCTTTTAAGAGAATTTGATAAGACACCTCCAATAGCTCATTCCGCATAGAGGTCAATTTAAGTTCTCTTCTTTTCCTTCTTGATGAACAAAGAAATAAACAAGTGACAACAAGGGCCAATGCTAGAAGCACTGTAATGGCAAAGATTGCTATCTTCAATTTGAGTTTCAGCCTCTTTGGTTGTTGGAACTTGCATCTAGGCAGCCCAAACTCGGTGTTACCACCACATAGCTGGCTATTTCCTATGACTGAAACTGCAGTTGAGTTCTTGAAAATTCCTTCATCTGGTATAATGCCCTCGAAGTTGTTATAAGAGAGATCCAACATCTCTAATGAGTTAAAGCCCTGAAAAAACTCTGGAATTTTCCCTGACAAGTTGTTATGAGAAAAGTTGAACTGTAGAACTCCTCTCAGTGAACTCAATGCTGAAGGAATGGACCCATGAAAGAAGTTGGAATTCATATACAAGCCTTCAAGGCTTATACAACCCCCAAGACTGCTAGGAATCTCACCTGATAACATGTTTTCAGATACATCTAAGAATTCTAGATTTATTAACTTTCCTATTTCAATGGGAAGGGAACCCGAAAAATGGTTTTTAGAAAAACAGATATACAGTAATGAGAAGATCCCAAAAAGTCCTGGGGGTATGTCACCACTAAGATTATTTCCACACAGAGTCAACACTAACAATTTCTTGCAGTTCCCTAGACTTGAGGGGATGCTACCTTCAAGACTGTTATCCCCTAAATAGAGAGCCATTAATTTGGTCAGATTCCCTACAGAGGATGGAATACGCCCTGATAAATTGTTGTAGTCAAGAACCAATCCCTCAAGATTTTGAAGCTCTCCAATGCTAGAAGGAATAATACCTGAGATTTTGTTGTTGCCAACATCAAAAACTTTCAAGTTCACCAGCTTCTCTATTCCAGCTGGGATGCTTCCAAATATGTTATTTTCCGGTAGACTGATCACCCCGAGCATGGTTGAGAGATTGCTGATTTGTTTCGGCAACTCCCCACCAAAGTTATTTCGTTTAATAGACAAATACTCCAAAGTGGTGGCATTGGTCAACGAGGAGAGAAAGCTTAAGTCATTAGCTTGTCCACTTCCTAAATGGTTGGAGAAAAGGGTGAAAAAGTTGAGCCTATGCAGCTTTTCTAATGTAGGAACTTCTCCTGTTAGATTATTTAAACTTACTTGAAGCAATTCAATATTTGAAGCATTTGATATGGAAACAGGAATGGAACCAGTGAACTGGTTTGAGGCGATTGAAAAGAATTCAAGATTTGGGAGAGATATGCCTATATCAGATGGAAGATTTCCATGGAAAAGGTTGTATCCTATATCCAAACCTGTCAATGAAGAAAGATTGAAGATTGAGGGTGGAATGACACCTGAAAGCCTGTTATCCATCAGATTTAAAATCCTAAGATTCTTCAATTTTCCTAGAGTACTAGGAACATTCCCAAACAGAATTTTATTTTTTTCTAGCCGAAGGATCTCAAGGGAGGATAGATTCCCTAAAGAAGGAGGGATAGTCCCTGTAAGACCATTGACTTCCAGAGTAAGGTTTTTGAGCTTCAACAAAGAGCCTAGCTCCATAGGAATTTCTCCTGTCAGATTGTTGAATTCAATTTTAATTGAAATAAGGCTAGAGCAATCAGATATGCTAGGAGGAATTTGACCAGAGATGGAATTATTGTGTAGAGAAAATATCTGCAAACTACGCAAACGGCTAACCTGTGGAGGGATTTCATGAAAGAAACTATTGTTTTGAAGGTGTAGTTCCCTTAAAAAGCTCAGATTGCCAATATGGGGTGATATGGTACCTGAAAGTTTGAGGGACTGTAGGGCTAACACTCTGACCCTTTGGTGCCTACGACCACAAGAGACACCATGCCACTGGCAGAAATGGATAGTACTATTCCACGAGCTCATGATCCCAAGAGGGTCATCCACTATTTTGTTCTTGAATTGGATTAAGGCTAATAAGTCAGTCTCATTAGTGTAGTTGGAGCAGGTGACTGAGATTAAAGATAAAAGTAAAACAAAGGATCGGAAGCAAAAGGCTGAAGAAAACATGGATGAATGAGCCACTCGGCAGCTAAAGGGTTGGGTACTGGTGGTTGGATTTTTACAATTGAAGCAAAGATCAGAACAGCATGCAGATTCAGGTGGACATGCGGACCAAGAAGTGTTATAGAAACGGAGCTTTATAATAGATTAAGAGGTGAAGTGAAGATGCAATGTTCGACCATGGCTTTTCCCAATGGATCACTAAAAACAAAGACTGAAACTATGTGCAAATTGTCCAGCGTCACCATGCAAGTGGATCAAAGCTAGCGTTGACTTCTATGTAATTAACAAGTATGAAGTTAGAGGAATTTGTAATTGCATTTGTCTTTGTAGCATGAAAACAGTACCATCTCAACTGGATAACAACAACAACAACGCTTGTTTATGAAAGACAAGATAAAGAACAGGTTTGGCCAACATGAACTTCACTGTTGTATTGATCAAAATAAATAGGTATACAATGTAACAGGACAAGAGTAATACGAGTGAAATATGGAATATACATTTTGAAAGTTAGATTTACACAGCATTTGTAGGAGAGTGTTCAGCTGGTTGTTATGTAGAGTCGACAACAAGGTAATCTACAAGTGAAGAAACAGATTCACCAACACTTCTACACCATTAATTTGGAACGCAAGAAAGTTAAGCGTAGTGATGTTTGTCCCTTTGCAAGGACATAAACCAGTTAATCGTAAAACTAAAATATCTTTATTAATTATCTTTTCTCGAATAAAATAATAATTAACTTCAACATCTTTAGTACCGACATAAAAAATTATATTTGAAGCAAGGGCACTGTCACAAACATTGCCACACCACAAAGTAGGAGGACAAGGTATAGAGATACCAAGGTCTCAAAATAACATTTGTATCCAGTGCAATTTTGTTGTTGCTAGGGCAATAGAATGATATTCAATTTCAATATTTGGACTATTTATGAATTGACAGAGTTGATTTACAACATAGCTGATATCTGAACAAGTAAGAGTACAATATTGCAAGGCACCCACTACTCCTCTATATTATGTGGCATCTGCTAGTAGCTCACCTCATATGCAGAGAGCTTAGCAAGCTCCCAGAGATTATAGAAGAAGCCAGAGTATGATACAAGTGTTCTTAAACAAGTTAAAAATATATGTGGATTATCAACAATGGAGACCAGGATGATCTATTACGGGGTGTTTAAAAGTATGGTAGTAATTGCTTTTCAAAATGTTTTTCGTTTAGAAATACATCAAGATAATGATTTTTTAGCATGCGATTTAAATCTCATAAAAAATAGCAATGACTTCTTATTTATTATGTAAAGGATACAACCATGAAAATATTGAAAAATCATCGAAAAACAAAGAAGCTACAAATGAAATCCACAAGTCAAAGTGTACTAAAACTAAAGGATTGGTAGATTGTCTGGTGGAGTCACTAAAGGGAAATTTTGCAAGAGGACAATAAGAACAAAAGGTAGTGATATTTGCATATGATAAGAGAGAAATAGAACTTAAACGTTGAAGTTACTAAAAATAGCTTGGGAAGGATGTCCAAGCTGACTATGCCATTGCTTAGCAGATGCTTTCTCACCGATAGTTGTTGCAAGACCATTTGGACAATGAAAAATGGTCTTGCAACATTGAACTTAAACGTTGAAAAATTATTGACAGAAAGTAAGTTTATAGAAGCATATGGAAAATGAAGAATGTTGGACGGCTGAAAATTAGACTGGTCAATTTGTAAAGAGGCGAATTCAATACTTTTAATTAACAAACATGTATCATTTTCTACAGTGATAGTCTCTCCTCCATTGAAAGGAAGCAGATGAGTGATATTTTGAGCATCTGAGGTAATGCAGGCATTGGCTCCACTGTCTGCATACCACACCTGATTCAAATTGTGCATTAGACTTGGCTACCATTACTTCATGCTTGGCTGGTGGACATTGACACTGATAAAAGAAGAGAAATCTATGATAGTAGTCTATGGCAGTGTGACCTACTCTATCACATATTCGACAAACAAGTGGATTCCCAATATTGGAGTTCTGAAGTGAAGTTGTTCGAAAGGATGAAGAACTGGTTGCAGAACCATTAATGGGAACACTTTTTAGAGAGTGAACTGATGGTCGAGCAGCTTAAGGCCCTTTTCTGGGGAAAAAAAGACCCCTAAAACTATCAAATGCTAACTTTCGTTTAGTTCCTTCCCTTTTTCTCTGGTTTTTATCTCACGGTTCGGTTGCCACCACAAGGAAATGGGTATGAACATTGTATTTGAAGCCAAGGGACCAGAGAGTGCATGGGCACAAGTTTTTTCTTCATCCCTTCACAGGCTTAATAACTGTCTTTTGAAGACGGTTTCCTTCTCGACTCTGCTGATTACCTGAGTGTGCAGAGGATTTGAGTAAATGGCAACTTAGAACATTAGGTGGATTTGGGTTTTGTGTGTATATGGGCTTACTTTAGTTTTTATTATTTTTGTTGGCTTGGGCCTACATGATGGACTGTATTCTTGTAGATGGGCTGTGTTTACATGGGTTAATGTTATGGGCTTTAATATACAATGGGCTGCTCTCAAACATTCCTTGATAAAAACCAATGGGTTTTGAGCTGTGGCATATAGGTTAAATTCTTTGGGTTGTATTCATTGGGTTTGATGGGTTTGGGTTAAGTATACTCATGTTCAAGAATTAAAAAAAAACAAAATAAAAAAATATAAAGAAAATCAAATTTATGTGAATATATATTTTGTGCAAATTAGAGCCAAGTCTTTTAAATATATGTATATTTTTGCATATTAAATCATAAAAAAATTAGCTTTTGTTACTTGCATATTTAAATTTAATAACAAGTTTATTAAATTCTTTAAAATTTCACATAAATAAATTGACTCATTGGACCTATATACTAAAAAAAAATCTAATCTTTTTTAGAAAAAATAAAAAAATATCAATTTACATGAATTTTTAATGAAAAAACTTAAGTCTATTGTTGTCACTATTAGCACCCAAAACCCAATTCTTATCATCCATTAGGGTTCAATTCCCATTCTTTTAATAACCTTAATGAAATCTTCTATTTTAGGGATAAATGTAATTTTTTATACATCTTCTTTTAAGAGAGGGACCAATATCAAGATTCTATAAATCAAATACGAATTACGTCAATTTTAGCAATTTCGATGAAAATTCTTTTGTCAGAACTTAATGTCAATACAAATGACAAATTTGTTTTTTATAAGAATCGATGTCAAAATCTTGTGAAAAACAAGTCTTCTGTTAAAAGGGATCAATGTTAAGCTCTTTTTTTTTTTTGAATAACCATATCGAGGATTCTCCTATTCTTAGGACCGACTTTAAAATTTCTAAAAGAAATTTATTCAATGAGTCTTCTTTTTGAAAGGACCGATGTTAAGTTTTTTATATATAAATAAAAAATAAATTGAAAATAAACAAAACATTATTATGATAATTAAGGGCAATCAAAAAAATAAATTTATAAGAAAATATATAGTAAAGGTAACCTTTTGTAAGAAAGAATACTATAAAAATGACGTTCTTCTTCCTTTATAAATAACTAACCCCTTACTTGAATCTCAAGAACTGATGTTAATTTATAAGATTTCTAGTTCCTTGTAATGACAAGGTAATGACTCCTATGACATCATAATATGAGACTTGTATCACGTGGAAATGTAAAAAAATAGAGTAGGCATATCCATTTTCAATACCACTAATATTTTTATTACAACTCTAGTAATAAACACAACATCATTAATCTCTTTTTTTTAGTATATTAAATCTATCAATTCAAAAGTATATAATGGTTCATATCAAAGATTCAATTATAATAAGTGATTATGCTTAATCATAAATAAGGAATAAATAACAATATAAGAATTACCAAGAAGCATAATCAATTTTATACTAACAATTTAATTATTTATACTAATCCTTTAACATATGAAAAATTATCCACTTACCCAATTCAAAAACGAAAGATCTCAAAAGCAAATACTCAAGGGAATCTTACTAATGTCCCACAAGTACAATATCATGATTATTTGAATAGAAAAGAAGACATACTAAAAAATGACTCAAAAGGAATGTATAATCTATTGAATACACTTAACGTAGGGTTTAACTCATAACCCTATACGTTTAGGAATAAAACAAAATGATAAACTAGAATTGGTCCACCCAATTAATCTCAAACATAATCTAAACTGACTGAACCTAAAATAATCATCTAACCTTACTGGTAGGTAAACTGTATACCAATTCAATCCAACCAGTCGACCAAAACCTTCCAGGACAAATCGATTGACCGAAATATATCAACCGATCTACCAAAATACAACACACCTACATAATAAACCTATAACCATTTAACCCATCACAATACAATCAATTAATTCATCACGTAACAATCAATTCATTAATTAATCCCTAAAAGTACAAATTCAGACCTTAAACCTTAACAAAACCCAAAACCTTAACCAATAACATACACATTTATGCTTAAATCTTACTTCAATAACTTAGTTTCTCAAGTTCTTTTACCTTTTCCCTTTCCTCTTCTTCTTTTCTCTTATTTCTCCTTCTTCCCAGTTCTCTATCTAAAACTAGCCTTTTCTCTCTTGTTTTTTTATATACTCCTATTTATACTTATCAAGTCTCTTATGCAATTACTTTAATGTCCCTCATCTATTTGCACCTAATTCTAAGCTTTCAAGGGCATTGTTGTCTTTTCCTATGCATTCTTTCTTTTTATTTTTTGAAATATCACACGAAAACCCATAGAAGTAGCAATGATCATAGGATTTTGTGTGCTTAAAATAGCCTCATCAAAGCTTCAAGGTGTTGTTGTCAAAATTACGAGTTAACGAGTACATATAATTTTGCAAGTCAACGTGCATCCAATATGCAAAATCAGACTAAAAACTTGAAAATTAGTAAAATCGAGTTTGACTTATGTTAAATTGATCAAATCAATAACATCATATCAAGTTTATGAGTTTATAGAAAGTATAAGTACTTTCAAATTAACTCTTATTTATCAACCATAGCCTACACTTCCAAATTACAAGCCGACATTGCCACTCAAAACAACTTCATTTTTTTTCTTCGTCTAACTCAGGTCATCTCCTCTCTTTCCTCTTTGCTCTCTATTTTGACATAAATCAGGTTAATGCTTCTTAAACTGAAGTTCTATTGTTAGTTAATGACTGAACTTTGGGGATAAAATTAGATGAAATAAGAGGTGAAATTGAAGAAACTTTAAAGTTCAATGGTTAATTGAGGGTCAATTTGTATAAATCCAAGTTCAAAGACCAAAATAAAAAGGGTGCTGAAATTCAGGGCTAACATTAAAGTGCAGCACTAGAAAATTGTATAAAATAAGAAGTTATGGTCAATTAAGGGTACAATTGAAAGCAATTAAAAAGCTGGAGGATGAAATTGAAATTTGGGCAAATCTCAGAATTAAGACCTTAAAAGCAAAAACAACATTGTTTCATTTAAATGAAATGACGTGTTTTGACCTAAACAGAAAAAAAAAGGATACCAGACGATACGTTGTCTGATACTATTTATCATCGTCATTAGTTTTTCACTTGAAAGCTTATCAAGTGACCTCATTTTCAAGGCATTTAATGCATCATCTTTCCACTAAGTTTGATAAAACTTGTACCCAAATGATAGCTCTACATCTGACTACACTCTAATATGGTCCTTTTTGGCCGATTAAAGTTATAGCTGTTGTGGCACCACCTTAAAATGGTCAACCCAACCAGCCCTTCTACAGTAAATCTGACAATCAATGATGGCCACTTTAAACTAATAGTTAGGATCCTTCCAAGTCCAATTAAGGTTCAAGATTTGGTATCATATAAGACAAAATATCTCTCTTCCACCCCCTATAAATAGAGGTGGATTTCATGCTCTAGGGAAGGAGAAATTAGAAGCCAAAGTTGAGCAAAAATCATCCCTTTGCCCAATTTTGCTTTCCCCCCTCTCGCCCACTTCTTACGCCGCATCTCAATCATTGTTCTCTGGTCTTCCCTGCAACACCAGGAATGACTCCAGCAACTGTTTACCTCTAGCTAAGTAAGCACTCCACCCCATTTTTCCTCCTTAAACCTCTCTTATTACAACCATTTGCATGCAGAATTCCTTCTACATGCAAATGGAAAAATGCCATTAATATGGCTGGGTTGGACCCATTTCTAGCCCAGCCTAGATAGCTGGGCCGAGTCAAGCCTAGCTCAATATAAAAAAGAAAAAGAAAAAGAAAGGTTATTGGGCCATTAGTCGGTCCAACCTGGTCAAACTTGACCCGTTCCAGCCATCCCAAATGGCTAGGCTAAGTCCAGTCCAACCCAAAAAAAGAGAGAGTCGGGTATGTTGGGCCACTTTGGCCCACTCAACTTGACTAGTACTAGCCCAGATGGCTAAGCCAGCCCAACCCAATTTCTATTTAATTTAATAATATTATTATTATATTATATGATAATAAAAAAAATCCAAAAAAAATCCAATGGTTATTTAAAAAATTTATGAATTTTCTCACATGTTTTTGCACCAATTTTGTATAATACCAAACTGTATATTTATACTGTAAGATACAAATCCAGTATTAAATTACTCGGTTTTCTCTTAAATGCTTCTTTTTTAAAAAAATTAAAATTTAAAAAAAAATCTCAAAAATTTTTAAATTAATTTTCTCTTTCAACAAAAAAAGTTTTCTTTTCATAGATACGATTGAATCGTAAAAGTATTTCAAGCATATTCCCATAAAAAAAACAAAACATTGCATCTTTTTCATGTTTTAAAAATGTAAAAAGAAAATGTATATCATAACCTGTTTATGATTATCCATTAAGATTTGATCAAAATATCAAAAATCCTTCACCACTCATTTTTTTCACTTTATGTTTAAAGTGTTACTATTTGGCTATAGACTTTAATATTTGGGGGTTTAAAACTGCACAGTAGAGAAAACCCTTAAGTATTAAAGATACAAAGAAATAAATATGATGCTATAATTTGAATTTTAGAATGGTTAAGATTTTACCCGATAAGGTAGCGACTTTCTCATGAAGAGAGATTTCCCTTGGACCTTAAACATGACCAATGGACAGAAAGGCGACCTAGAAAAACAATCAAACAATAATGCAGCTTACCTCAGGTAGGGTGCACTGAGAGTAATGTATCTTCCCCCTTGCATAACTAGTCAATTACCTAGACTCTCGCATACCATATGTTTTCTAGTAACTATAATACTAGATAACGACTTATCAACCTTATAATCATAACTTTATGATTATACCCAAACCCTTTTATTCTCAAACACCTCTTAGAAGGCACTAAACTAGATGTCATTCTACGTTGCCTCGCAATTTTTATTTTATTTTATATGATCTTCACTTTATTTTATTATATTCAAACATCAACTATTTAATTCACAATTATATTTTTTACACGATCTCAAAAAACATGTTAATAACACCTACACATTCATTTTCTTGTGTTAAAAAAACAATTATTCCATGCTTGGGAATAATAGGATATTAAGAACAAAAAGAAAAAAAAGTAGTTTTATTTGCATATGAGAAGAGAGAAATAGAACTTAAAAGTTGAAGTTACTAAAAATAGCTTGGGAAGGATGTCCAAGCTGACTATGCCATTGCTTAGCAGATGCTTTCTCACCGATAGTTGTTGCAAGACCATTTGGACAATGAAAAATGGTCTTGCAACATTGAACTTAAACGTTGAAAAATTATTGATAGAAAGTAAGTTTGTAGAAGCATATGGAAAATGAAGAATGTTGGATGGTTGATAATTAGACTGGTCAATTTGTAAAGAGGCGAATTCAATACTTTTAATTAACAAACATGTATTATTTTCTACAATGATAGTCTCTCCTCAATTGAAAGGTAGCAGATGAGTGATATTTTGAGCATTTGAGGTAATGCAGGCATTGGCTCCACTGTCTGCATACCACACCTGATATTCAAATTGTGCATTGGACTTGGCTACCATTACTCCAAGCTTGGTTGGTGGACATTGACACTGATAAAAGAAGAGAAATCTATGATAGTAGTCTATGGCAGTGTGACCTACTCTATCACATATTCGACAAACAAGTGGATTCCCATTGGAGTTCTGAAGTGAAGTTGTTCGAAAGGATGAAGAACTAGTGGCAGAACCATTAATGGGAACACTTTTTAGAGAGTGAACTGATGGTCGAGCAGCTTAAGGCCTTTTTCTGGCGGGGGAAAAAGACCCCTAAAACTATCAAATGCTAACTTTCATTTATTTCCTTCCCTTTTTCTCTGGTTTTTTTTCATGGTTCGGTTGTCACCACAAGGAAATGGGTATGAACATTGTATATGAAGCCAAGGGACCAGAGAGTGCATGGGCACAAGTTTTTTCTTCATCCCTTCACAGGCTTAATAACTATCTTTTGAAGACTGTTTCCTTCTCGTCTCTGTTGATTACCTGAGTGTGCATAGGATTTGAGTAAATGGAAACAGTGAGCATAAGGTGGATTTGGGTTTTGTGTGTATATGGGCTTACTTTCGTTTTTATTATTTTTGTTGGCTTGGGCCATACATGATGGACTGTATTGTTTGTAGCTGGTCTGTGTTTACATGGGTTAGCTTTATGGGCTTCAATATACACTGGGCTGGTCTTAAACCTTCCTTAATAAAAACCAATGGGTTTTGAGCTACGGCTTTAAATTCTTTGGGTTATATTCATTGGGTTTGATGGGTTTAGGTTAAAGAATTTAAAAAAAATAGAGTAAAAAAATACAAATAAAATCAAATTCATGTGAATCAATATTCTCTCCAAGTACACTCTATATGTTTTTCTCCATTGCATTTGCTAATTATATTTCCAAACAAAATATTTATATTTTTAATAAAATCTTCATACAAAATCTCCTAGCAAGATCTTGATGTCTCTAATAAAATCTTTACATCTTTAAATTATAAGCACTCTAAACATTTATCTTAGTAATTTCTCTATTAATTCACCATTGTTGTTGGCACAGTTCTTACCTTCACACTACTTTCATGATCATAAAGCATTCTCCACCTCAAGTGAAAATGTTCTTAATCTTCGCTATAAGAGAAACAAACAAGTCAACCTCTTGAGCGTGTCATAACTTTCATCTCTCATACATGACATAATAATAAAAAGAGTTAGAGTATGTAGAGTGGGAAACAAAAATCACTAGTAGACAACATGACATGTGTAAGATAATAAGTGCTTTCTTTTTCTCTTACTTATACTGGTTAAGTTTTTCAAATGTAAATATTTAAAAGATTGAGGAGTAAATAATAATGCCAACAAAAGGGCTATCCGTTTAAGCCTTGACCAAATAGACATCTATTTGTCCTATTTTGGGATAATAAAGCTATCTACTAGGCTTGATCCAAATAAATAAAAATATGTTCCTTATTAGGATAACAAAACTATCCATTTAGGATGGTCTAAATAAATAACAATATCTCTCATTCTGATAGACGAATCTATTTGTCTGGAAGGTCTAAATAAATAAAAAATTATTCCATTTTAAGACAATAATTTGTCCCATTTTCTAGACAACAAGCTGTTCATTTTTAGGACAATAATAAGACAACCTATCCGCTAAATTTTAGACTCTAACAACAAACTATATTTAGGTTTATATCCAGTTGGTGGGATCAAATCTCAATCCTGTGTAAATTTCTAGGAAACCTAGTGATTTACACATACCATAATTCATTGTTATAACCTCTCAAGTGACTTAGATGCTTAGTTTTTCTCTACTAACTACTACCAATGCTAAGTACGACACATGCCTTGTCATTGCATGCTAACTTTTCTCGTCAATTATCCATGAGCACCAATATTTTTTTATCTCCCACCAACTTTTCTTGTTAATCATCTAGGAGCGCCAACTCTTCCCACCAATGATCACGATGCCTAACATTTTCTCTAGTACAACACCTACACAATTATTATTCATCATTACTTCACATGGCATATGTAATTTTACACTCCTCGAGATAAGGTTATGTTAGGTGAGGTCTCATGATATGATTTATATTATTATTTAACACACCTCCTCAAGCGAAAATCCTTCGGGCTTGAAACTTGCATAGGCTCACATTACCTTGTGTTTAATTTTTATCAAATAAATAGGGATGATGAGATTCGAACTCGTGACCGCTTCATCATCAAGGTTTTGATACCATGTCAAAGAACGATCTCAACCCAATAATTTAAGCTATTAGATGAGGTACCATGATATGATTTATATTATTCTCTAACATAAGAATTATAAATAATCAAGTCACTAGGTAAACACGAACAATAAAACCACAACACAACCGCACACAGTATTCAAACTTATATCCCTTCTTGAAGCTCTTATTCTCTTGGTTATACATTCTTTACATCTTATATTTACCAACTCAAAGCATAAGAGGATTTTATATTCCATTAGAAAATGGAACTACCATGCCCAACCGCTTCGACCTAAAATGCAGCAGTGAACAGTCCAGATACAGTTCAAAGTTCTTACAACTTCATCAGTTTTCAATTTAGACAATCGAGTACGTAGCCTCCTAAAACTACTCGGGTCCAGAAAGCAAATAGAGCTAGAAAAATTTCATAACATTGCCCGCAGAATCTAACTTAGTTGCCATCTGATTCATTAGCTTCATTAAGATCTTATGTAGTGATCTCATCCTCCCATGCTCATCTTAATTAAGGCCTACGAAATATGATCTACAGACAGTATTTAACATATGGCAGCAACGACCAAACAATGAACAGATTAGACAAGCAATAATGCTGAAGAATCAGAATACTTTCGAAGAACTGAATGGATATTAGCAGTCATTTTCCATATGTCCCCATGTTTGATGTTTCTGACTCGATCTTCCAAGTAATCTTATTCATGAGATGATCCTCACTACCAAAGCCTTAATTTTACACATCCTAGTTAAGGAGGAACATGCTACAGCAATAAATTCTTGTTTTTCGTGGATAAAAAGATTCGACAATTCTCACAGTTATATGTATAAAAATAATCGTAATATAGTAATGTTTCACAGATTTGTTGTGCCTGGGAGCCTTACACTTTGTGATTTATCCCTGGTGTCCTCTTTCATAAAGGGCAATGCAATACTGTATAAGCATGTGCAAAACTGTGAGGAAAAAGAAAAAAAGCTCTCTCTCTTTTTCTTCCCACAATATTAGCCTACAGTTCTTGTAAAGCTCCAACACAGAATTTTTTTGTTTTTTTGGTTTAAATTAATTTTTTAAATTATTATGATATTAAAAATATTTTTTAAAAAACAAAAAATATATATTATTTTATTATATTTTTAAAAATAACCCCACCTAAGTATTAAATATCTCGTAATACTTTCGTAGGTAAAGCCATAATTGACAACTGAAACTTCGTAGATAATTGACAATTGAAACTTCTCGAGAGAAACGTGTTGCCATTGGCCTATTACTTTAGATTCCCGTGTCTGCACTCTGTGTTGTTGACTTCTCTGTATCTATAATGCTTGCCTGGACCATCTTCGCCCACCGACCTAAGTAAACTGGAACACTGGAACTCTGTAATTTTATTACGCTGTTGGTGTTGTCTTAACCACACAAAAAAAAAAAAAAATTATTTGGAACTACAATACCCTTATAAAAATCAAATTAAAATAATAAATTTTTTAAAAATAAAAATAACTAGAAAAAAGGAAAATTAACAATCTTCACTCTAACTCCAGGGGGGGTGAAGTAAACAAGAGGGATGGGTATTCTAGTCTGGTCTACTTAAATAGATCACGGAAAATGAGGCTCCACTTTGACAACTCATCTAGACTGGGCTGAGGTAGAAAAAAAAAATTAAAGGGGTTAAATTATAAATTAAAAGGGATTAAAAAAATATTTCAGTTATTTTTATTAAAATTATAAATATTTATAAGAAAAAGGTATTTTCTTGCAAAGCCGAGATCCCTGTTAGCCCCCTCCCTCAACCACCATCTAAATATTCTAGTTTATTTAAATGTGTTTAAAAATATGTTTGATATTTTTTAAAAAAATATTTTTTATTTAGAAAAATAAGTTAATAATATTTTTTATTTTTTAAAATTTATTTTTAAGGTTAATCCATGAAAATAATTTTAAAACATCAAAAATATATTAATTTAAAATAAAAAAAATAATTTTTTTAAAAAACACTTTAATCAATACACCGATCATGAAAAATTAGGCTACAATTTAACATCTCATCGCCTCATGTTTATAAACAAGAGGCGATGAGGTGTCAAATTATATATACACACACACACACACACACATATATATACACATATATATACATATATGAGACTTCAAACCGGTAGCAAGCTCAAACGTTTTTAGTGGAATTTCTACGATGGTGATGGCATTCACTGGTCATATTTTATAACAAGCTCAAACGTTATTATTTATTATTATATCAATAATTTATTTATTAAACTTTGAGTATCCGTTCAAATATTTATTATTTGAGTATTATTTATTACTTAATAAAAAATTAGAAAATAATATGTATACACACTTGAATATGTATAGATGTATTAAATAATTATAATATAAATGTTATACATATTCCTCTTTATTTTTAAAAAATCACTCATTCAATTTGATTCAATATTTATTAAAATTAGATTAAACTAGTTAGATAATTGTTTTTTATTAAAAAAACAAATTAATATACAAGCTTTTCTAATGTGTTTTTTAATTATAATTATAAATAATAATAAAAAGTATATGCTTGCATTTAATTAAATATATTGAGAATCATTTGTCAATAAATATAAAAAATAAAGTGTCAATACATCTATCCAATTATCTTACTCCAAGTCAAATAATGTTTTACTAATACAAAAGAATTAATAGATAGGTGTTTTAACATGTTTTTAAACATCGTATAAAAAACATAACCATGAATAAAAAATTTAATACCTATATATAATGAAGTATAGTTAAAATTATATGCATTAATAAAAATATATAAAATCTCAAGCTAATTTTTAACGTAATTGGAGTATGAAATAATATTATTTTCTTAATTCTTGTATAATAATTTATCAAAAAAATATAAAAAATACAAAAATAAATAAAAATAAAAACTATATATATATATATATATATATCAAGTGTAGAATAATAAATTGAAAGTATAAAAAAGTATAAAAAAAACATATTTTTTTCAAAAAAAAAGTAAAGAAAAAAAATGAGAACACCTTTAAATTTATAAATAATTGTCACCCCGAAGCCGGCTTCTCGTGGGAAAGACTACCCCGACCATAGAATTCTTGTGGTGCTCCAATAATAATAATAATAATGACCCACCAAACAAGTCATATAGTGAGAATCAGTACGGCATTATCGTCTTTTGGTTAGTTTACAATGTCGACCACTTTTGATGGCACTTTCCACGCACTCGAACAACTCTTTGTTAACGTCCGCTGTTCTTAATAATTTATATAATAATGCAGCTGGTCCAATCTTCACATTGTCTGCTTAAATTCTCATCCTATTACTGTATATTTCCTTCTCCTTGGTCACTGCTGAACTAGCTTAACCCTTGGCCTTTATCACTGCCTAAAAGCACCCAGTAATACCACTCAAAACCTTCACCTATTGTTCTCAATGGGTTTTTTAGTGCCTTCTCCAGTCTTCTGCCCCCATGCCATTGTTCTTCTCTTGTGTTTCACGTCCTCTGCCTTGTCAATCGGCAGGAATGAGACCGACCAACTAGCCTTGCTGGATTTCAAGTCCAAAATAACCCATGATCCTCTTGGAATCATGCGCTTGTGGAATGGCAGCATCCACTTCTGCCGGTGGTTCGGTGTCACATGCAGTCAGAAGCACCAAAGGGTGGCGGTGCTGGATCTGCGGTCCCTTAAACTCTCAGGTTCCGTATCACCATATATTGGCAATCTGAGCTTTTTAAGAGAGATATACCTTCAAAACAACAGCTTCAGTCATAAAATCCCAGCGCAAATTGGCCACTTGCATAGATTGCAAATACTATTACTGCATAATAATTCTCTTACTGGTGAAATTCCTGCTAGTATATCTAGTTCCTATAACCTCGTTTCACTCAAATTAGCAAACAACAAGCTGATAGGAGAAATCCCAAAGGAGTTTGGCTCCTTCTTGAAGCTCAGAAACCTCTCTCTAGCAGGCAACAACCTTACAGGAACTATCCCTCCATCTTTAGGGAACATATCATCCCTCCAGACACTATGGCTAAATGATAATAACTTGTTTGGGAATCTCCCTGCTACTTTAAGCAAATTGGTAAACCTCAGGATTTTATCATTGTTTAATAATAGACTTTCAGGTACCATACCTCCCTCCATGTTCAATCTCTCTTCATTAAGGGCTTTTGAAGTAGGGCTTAACCATTTCCACGGCAATCTCCCCCCTGATCTGGGCATTTCCCTTCCAAATCTTGAATTCTTTTCCATCCATTCTAACCAATTCACTGGAAGTGTTCCTGTTTCAATATCCAATTTATCAAATCTTGAAATGCTACAGTTAAACCAAAACAAGCTTACAGGAAAAATGCCTTCACTAGAAAAGCTACAAAGGCTTCTTTCAATAACCATTGCCTCTAACAATCTGGGAAGTGGGGAAGCCAATGACTTGAGCTTTCTCTCCTCCTTGACCAATGCCACAAACCTAGAGGAATTGATTATAACGCAAAATAACTTTCAAGGACAGCTGCCTCCACAAATCAGCAATCTGTCAACTACACTGGAAATCATGGGCCTAGACAGCAATCTATTATTTGGGAGCATCCCTGATGGAATAGAGAATCTCATCAGCTTGAATGATTTTGAAGTACAAAACAACCACCTTTCAGGTATCATTCCTTCTACCATTGGGAAGCTTCAAAATCTAGAAATATTGGATCTTGGATTGAATAATTTTTCAGGGCATATTCCATCCTCTCTAGGAAACCTGACAGACTTAATTGGACTCTATTTAAATGACATTAATGTTCAAGGCAGCATCCCTTCAAGTCTAGCAAATTGCAACAATTTGTTAGAGTTGGATCTTTCTGGAAACTATATAAGCGGAAGCATACCCCCTGGCATATTTGGACTATCCTCCCTGTCAATTAATCTTGATTTATCACGAAACCATTTGTCTGGCTCCCTACCAAAGGAAGTAGGAAATTTGGAAAATCTAGGAATTTTTGCTATTTCTGGGAATATGATATCAGGTAAGATTCCTAGTAGTCTTGGACATTGTATAAGTCTGCAAGTCTTGTACTTGGATGCCAACTTTTTTGAAGGTTCCATTCCTTCCTCCTTGAGTACCCTGAGAGGCATTCAAGAATTCAATTTTTCTCATAACAATTTGTCAGGTAAAATTCCAGAATTTTTCCAAGATTTCAGGTCCTTGAAAATTTTGGACCTATCATATAACAATTTTGAGGGGATGGTACCTGTTAGAGGAGTTTTCAAGAACGCAACAGCAACTTCAGTCATTGGGAATAGCAAGCTATGCGGTGGCACACCTGATTTTGAGCTTCCTCCATGCAATTTCAAACACCCGAAGAGGTTGAGCCTAAAAATGAAGATAACAATCTTTGTGATTTCCTTGCTTCTAGCGGTGGCAGTACTTATCACTGGTTTATTTCTTTTCTGGTCAAGAAAGAAAAGAAGAGAATTCACTCCAAGCTCTGATGGGAATGTGCTATTGAAGGTGTCTTATCAAAGTCTCCTAAAAGCTACAAATGGATTCTCCTCGATCAATTTAATTGGTACTGGTAGCTTTGGCTCTGTCTATAAAGGAATTCTTGATCATAATGGAATAGCTGTTGCTGTCAAAGTGCTTAACCTAAGGCGTCAAGGAGCTTCTAAGAGTTTCATGGCTGAATGTGAGGCTCTGCGGAACGTCAGACATCGAAATCTAGTTAAGGTAGTGACAGCATGTTCAGGTGTTGATTATCATGGGAATGATTTCAAGGCTTTGGTGTATGAATTCATGGTTAATGGGAGTTTGGAAACCTGGCTGCATCCAAGTCCTGCAACAGATGAGGTGCGGGGGATTCTAGATCTTACACAGAGACTAAACATTGCCATCGATGTTGCCCACGCACTAGACTATCTTCATCATCAATGTGAAAAACAAATAGTTCACTGTGACCTCAAACCAGGCAATGTTCTTCTCGATGACGAAATGGTTGGCCATGTAGGTGATTTTGGGTTAGCAAAATTCCTTCTCGAAGACACCCTTCACCATTCGACGAATCCATCAAGCTCCATTGGAATAAGAGGGACCATTGGTTATACTCCCCCTGGTAAATGTTGTACATACATTTGTTCTGTTCATCCTATTCTTTTTCATTTTAATATCATATTTTCGTGCCGCTGTTTCTTCAAATGTCTCTAAACACGTTAAATTTTTCATGCTACTGCTTGCTGTATTCCGTAGCAAACTTACTTCCCATCTTATGATTATGATTGTAGAGTATGGTGCGGGAAACGAAGTGTCAGCATACGGTGATGTATACAGCTATGGCATACTCTTGCTGGAGATGTTTACAGGGAAGAGACCAACTGATGACCTGTTTAATGGTCTGAACCTTCATAGCTATGTGAAGACATTTTTGCCTGAGAAAGTGTTGCAGATTGCAGATCCTACTCTTCTTCAAATAAAATTTGAAGGGAATTCTATCGAACAAAATAGAGTTCTTGAGTGCTTGGTCTCAGTATTTACAACTGGAATCTCCTGTTCTGTCGAGTCGCCACAGGAACGGATGGGCATTGCTGATGTTATAGCCCAACTATGTTCTGCCAGAAACGAACTTCTTGGAACCTGATTACATTACCAGAGAATGACGTCCCTAGTTCTGTGTATGCTTCATGATGATGTTATAGCCCAACTATTTTCTGCCAGAAACGAACTTCTTGGAACCTGATATTACATTACCACGGAATGACGTGCCTAGTTCTGTGTATGCTTGATGATGATGTGCTACACTCTTTTACTCAGTTCTTTCGATAGAATGTAGATCAAATATTTTCTTTTATTTCACCATGACTTTAATCGCTTTGAAACAATAAGATCAGATGAATCTTTTAGAATCATAATTTAAACTTATTAAAATATCAAGAATGAATTCACATAGCCTTTTCTCTAATAACTACTAATTAATGTTGCAATTTGATAACCAAAACCAAAAATCTTTTTCATTCAGCATAGTCATTTAAGTCCCCTGAGCATTGTCTAGCCTTGCTAATAATAATGGTGTGAAGATTTTTTTTAATATAAAAAAACTAATTATAGGATGGTTATAAAATATTTTATATTAATTAATTTTTTTGTAAAACGTATTATATAAAAAAAAATACTTTTACAATAGTTTACACAAAATAAACAAAGAAAAGTCGAAAGAACAGTTTCTATATTTTCTGTAAAATGTTTCACACAAAACAAATCTATTAATTTGTACTGAGTCTAAGATTGGAAGTGCTCTCTCCTTCCCCTTTGGTCTCCGCTAGTGAGTAAACATCATGTTGTATATAGATGTGTTTTAGGTTAGAAATAAGTAGAACAATCAAATTCATCGGGAAGTTAAGAATTAACATACAAAAATACTAGATCGAGATGAGTTTGGATCGATCATTAGTAATATTGGATTGCCTAAATTAGCCTAATTCATGACAAACATATACTAATACATTCCGCTATGTTTATATATATATATATATATATATATATAACCTAAAAGAAAAGGATATTTTCATTGTTTATTTTCCTTTACATTTTGGATTGCTATACTGCAACTAAGTCAATCTTTTTTTTGTCTTTGAAAAATTATGATGTTGCTGTCACTAAATCTTTTTTTTTTTAATTTTATCAGTTAATATTATGTTAATATTATGTTGAGATGGTTTTAAGCCTCATACTTTGTTTCCTCTTGCATGCTATTATGTATTCATGGTGTCCAAAAAGTTTTTTGACATGAAATTAATGCTTAATTTTGTAAAATATAATTTAATTTTATCAATTAAGAAAATTTAAGCAACAGAGGCAAAATTTAACACTACAAGAATATTCATTTTTGTTTTTACAGTTCATTGGGTGCGAAAAGCCATAAATTAATCCCTAAATTTTTTTATTTTTTTTATTCCTATATTTTGAGGGTTCCATGTTTCAATCCTAAATTTTACTTTTTAACATATTAATCACTCAAATTTGAAAGAATAGAGCATGTTGCTGGAAAAAGGAGAGGAGAGAAAAAGCTTTTGGTCAGCCATATTCCGAACTCCAAAAAAACTAATCTTTGTGTTAATAGATTTCTCTTTAAGAGAGAGGTTCAAGCCATGTTTGTTTTCCGGAAAGTAGTTTTCAGAAAACTACTTTCCAAATTTTCCTGTGTTTATTTGCCATTAAAAAAGTTGGTCAACAGAAAACACTTTCCGGTCAAAGAAAAATTTGGTTTGGTTTTCAGGAAAGTATTTTCTCTTTTCAATGGAGGTGTAGTTTCCCTTTGTACATGTTTCAAAACGTATATCTAGACTCGTAAAATTGTTTATGATATAGTTGAATTTTTTATTTATGAAGAGATTGTGGTCTTTTTAGAGTTTGAAATGGGTTTATTCAGATTCAGAGTATGTTGTTATGGTATTTCCATCCGAAAACAAGTTAAGAATTGGGTTATTGGATTCCTAAAACTAGATTTTAGCTTTCCGATCACTAGGAGTAACTACAAAGTCATCATCTGAAAGACAATGTGTCATTTACCTAAGCAAACAATGCATAGTTTACTATATATATATATAAAAAAAAAAACTAGTGGCATCATCCACATGTTAAAAACAAAAAATAAAATAAATCCAAACGAGTTGACTTGACCTTTCAAACCTATTTGCACCTAGCCTTTTCTTAGATATCCTTTCTCCTTCTTCTTTTTTTTTTCTAAATTTTGACAAAACAAATCTCTTAAAATAAATCTATTAAAATAATATTTATGCAATTATTTTATTTTTTTTAAGAAGATTAGGTCTTTTGTGATGATATTATTGATTCCTTTATTGATAATTTTGTGTTAGCCTAATATGCATAATTTTTAAAATAATTTACCGATTAATATTGTCGTCTGTGCGGGCACGAGGTGGGAGGACATCAGGATCGAGGAGTCACCATCTAGTTGTTTGGTTCACGGTCACTAAGAAACCCAGGTGGACTAGTCTTATATGAAATTCTAGGATAAATGACAGGTTGTGACTAGAAAATGTATTAACACCCCTAGCACACCTTAACTAAGGTAAGCTCTATTGTATGGTCTAGATGTGGCTTAAAGGTATTATTGAGTTTCTAACCGATGATTTGTTTATGGGTTAAAACAAATATTTATGCTTATAAATAAATCTAGTATTTTGAATTTATTATGGGCTCTATATACCCAAATAAATTA
Organism: Populus nigra; assembly: GCF_951802175.1. Lineage (NCBI taxonomy): Eukaryota > Viridiplantae > Streptophyta > Magnoliopsida > Malpighiales > Salicaceae > Populus > Populus nigra. The sequence goes on from NC_084860.1 coordinate 11,582,835, forward strand.
TTACGGAAAGAATTCATGTAAGTGTCCTGATAGGATCCACCTTCCTTTAAGGCTAAAGGATTTTCCATAACTCATATATCATGATGAAGAATACTCCCAATTAAAATTGATGAATATTCAAAATAAAATTATTTGAATTTTTTAATCAACTCCTGGTATTTAAATATCAGTCTACTTGTAGGTCCAATATTCATATCAGAATGTTGACCATTAATTCTCAGAAAAAAATTTAAGGTTTTTGAAATATTAGTCAAGTTCTCATTGATTCAATGAACTGGTTATTGAAAAACTTTTTTTAAAAAAATGATAAATGTTTTTAGAAATTTTGGAAAGTTTTGAGATTTCTATAAAAAACGGGTATTTTAATACTGAGTCAGCATCTTACAATAGAAGTTTACAGAGTCAGTATTAATTAAAATTGCTGGAAAAACATGCGAAAGACCCATAAATAATTTTAAATTGGTCCTGAAATTTTTTAGATTTTGTTTGGAGTTTATTTGGGGGTCTTTTTGGCAAAAAAATCATTTTTTATTCAAAGCAAAATTGTCAAAATAGGTCTAAAGGTGTGTTTGTCATACAATACTTTAGGCCAAAAACTCTTCAATAAAAAAAGTAACCAACCAAACAATGTCTTAGTACCTGATCCAAACCAAAACGAATCAAGTTAACTCAAAAAAACTGGTTCAACCCTGACTCGAACCAAAAACCGTGGTTTCATCCGAAACTAAATCAAAACAAACAATTAAACTAAAAACATATCAAAACTAAAAAAAAACACAAAAATAGATCAAACATCAAGAACATAAAGAACATGATGAACATTCAAACCAAAACTCAGCAAACACAAATCACAAATAAGATAAGTTTTTATGCAATCAAAGGCAAGGCTTTATTCGTAATCAAGTGTAGATCAAAAATCGAGCATCCATTTTCTTCAATTAACACTTAAAAACCATTATTTGATCAAAATATGTTTGGGTAGTCAAAAGAACCCTAGAATATAAACGAATGAATAAATGTTATTTATGCATTTTAACCCTGGATTATTTGCTAAAGATGACAAACTAACATGTTTGTGCCAAGAATTAACCTAAAACATATAAAAAACAAGGGGCTAAGGCAAAATTCATACGAAAAACATAAACCAAAAATCTAGAAAATTTCAATAAATTGAAGAAGTAATGTTAAAATCCAAATTTAACTTTTTAGGCCTCTAGACACACTATTTTTGTCCTCACAAACCACATTATCAATATCAAGCATAATTGAATCCAAAGAACTAACAAAAAACATCAAATCATCACAAACATGCTTTAAATTCCAACTTCATAACTGCAGCCCCAACAATGGTCAACAAAAACATAAAATTTCAATTCAAAACTAACTCTTTAAACACTTGGAACCCAAACCATGCTCGGAAACCAAGAAGATACACCAATAAAATAGAAAAAGACATAAACACCCACTATCACCTTTTAATTGAATCCAAAACTACCATATTTTATCAAAATCAGTCACAAACATATTATCCTGACACTTAAACAACTCCTCCAAACAAGATTTAAACAATAAAAATAATATTTTTACGTATTAATCAAAACAAAACTAGAAAATATCATAATACTAAAACAAGTTCAAAAAAATCAAAAGAGATTTAAAAATTAAGAAAACATGAATTGGTAAGCCACATGGACTCCACCCTTGAGTTTTTACATGGTTAGACCTTCTCCAAGTTTGCTGACTATAAGTTGCTTTTTTTCTTCTCTTTTTCTTCCTTCTTTTTCTTTCACTCTCTCTCTTTCTAAAGCTTGTTAGACCTTCTATGTTAGGCTCTTGAACCTTCATAATAGGATTTATTAACAGAGCATTTCCCTACGTGTTTTCTTTTTCTTTTTCTTTTTTTTTTGGATTTTCAAGGGTATTTATAGGGTTTTTCTAGGTGTTTATGATGGAAGGTTAGCCCTTTGATTAAAGTGAGAGGTTTTTGGACAAAAGCTAATAGTTGGAAGCTCTTATACTATGCTAGTTTTGTAATTGTGGTTTTGGTTTTAGGGGTACTTGGTGGTTTTGCTAAACCTAGATGGTAAGGAGCTATTTTTGATCTTTTAATCTTGAGATAGAGGTTTTAAAGCCATTGATAAGAGCCCTTTGAGAATTTTTAAGTGTGAGCACACGAAAAAAATGGATGGTTTTTGAAAAATAGATGTCATAGTCAAGGTTGACTTGGTTTACCGCTTTCAAAGTTTTGCTAAAGCAACTCCAATGTAAACGTCATTGGAAATCATCTGAAGTTGGTATAGGAGGTGCATACCTTTTATTTAGATCCAACCTTGCTCAATTTGAAGGTCTATAGCTTCACATTCATTCGTTTAAAGGTGTCAACTCGATCAGACCAGAATCTGAAAATGCAGGGAAGCTGATCGGGAACAAGATGTCCTATCTCATTTTTAGGACAATAATTTGTCTCATCTTGGGATAAGAACAATGTTTGTTAGGTCTAGCCTAAACGGGCAAAAAATATATCCCTTATTAGGACAAAAATCTTTCCTTTTGGAATTGCAAAGCTATCCATTTTTAGAATAGCAATGGGATATCCGCTAAAATTTGGAGTCCAACAACAAATAGTATTTAGACCTTGTTCTAACTCTAAGAACTCAATGTCAATCTTGTACAAATTTTTAGGATGCCTAGAGATTGGCACACACCACAATGTAGTGTTATAACATCTTAGAGGTCTACGTTGTCTAGTTTTCTCTCTAAAAGCTACCACCACTGATGAGTATATCTTACGCCTTGTCAATATAATACTTTCTCATCAATTACCCTCGAGCACCAACCATTCTCGTCAATGGTTATCTCCTGTCAACTTGTCTCCTTAATAGATGCTAACTGTAACAACTCGGCTTTTCAAGCCCAAAACAACATTAATTTTTTTTTGTACTTGACACACATCGTGTCGGTAAACAGCGAACATGTTTCCTCACATCATCAATATACAATACATACATCAATAACAATCAACATTTCATTTAAAAGTGAATCTTACATAAACTCATAATATTATGTTTGCATGATTAGAAATTCGCATTTAAAATATACATGCATAGACATGAGTTTGTATTCTATCCCACAAATAGTCGTCATGAATTTAAGCTAAAAGGATCTAATAATAGTTATATATTCAGTACATTGATTCATACAAAGTACATCATGATTTAGAATACAACTACATGATTCCTTGCAAAAGTAGGTCCCAGTGTATTGGGTTTCTTAGACACCTTGTTGGTGTGACGTCCCTACTACAGTACAAAACATTTACAAGAATGCAATTACTTAATAATAATAATAATAATAATAATAATAATAATAATAAGAAAACGGTCTGGCAGTTTAATGAAGCATTAACATTATCTCATGTTTGAAGCGTGACATTTGTAGTTCCTTTATGTTCTTGGTATACACAACTTGCAGTACATATAGATGCACCAATTCTTACAATCAGCCATAATCTTAAATCCGACCATCCTCTTAAGGCATTATTTGTCGAGGTTAACCGTTCACTCACCCTGGCCAACCCCTTTGAATGCCATCAGCCAAAGCTAATCATTCATTTGTCCCGGTAATCCATTCAAAAGCCATTAACCAAAGCTAATCAATCGTTTGTCTCAGTCATCCCTTCGGATGCTATTAGCCAAAGCTAATCATTAGTTTGTCCTGGTCATCCCTTCGAATGCCATTAGCTGAAGCTAATCAATTGTTTGTCCCGGTCATCCTTTCAGATGCAATTAGCCAAAGCAAATCATTCATTTGTCCCGGCCATCCCTTCGGATGCCATTAGCCAAAGCTAATCAATTGTTTGTCTCGGTCATCCCTTCGGATGCAATTAGCCAAAGCAAATAATTCATTTATCTCGGTCATCCCTTCGAATGCAATAAGCCAAAGCAAATCATTCATTTGTCCCGATCATCCCTTTGGATGCCATTAGCCGAAGCGAATCAATTGTTTGTCTCGGTCATTCCTTCGGATGCAATTAGCCGAAGCAAATAATTCATTTATCGCGGCCATCCCTTCGGATGCAATTAGCCGAAGCAAATAATTCATTTATCATGGCCATCCCTTCGGATGCCATTAGCCGAAGCTAATCAATTGTTTGTCTCGGTTATCCCTTCGGATGCAATTAGCCAAAGCAAATAATTCATTTATCCCGGCCATCCCTTCAGATGCCATTAGTCGAAGCTAATCAATTGTTAACATTTAAGCATTTGAAAATCTGATATCTGAATTAATACAATACAGTAACATTCATGATAAAGTATTTTTCATTATTCATTATTATTAAAAAGAAAGGTGAAGTCACCTACCTGCAGTAGAAGCTCTATTCATGCTCCCCTATTGCTGCTGTTACACCATACCGGCGATCCCTCCTACAGTTACAGACTCATCTCATAAATTTTTCTCATTCAAGGATATGTTTTAGAATAATCATATCAATAGCTAATAGATCTTTCTTTCAATCATTTCTTTCTTTATATCTTACATTTTTCTCATTACACCCATTAATGTTGTCCTCCTTTATCCAACCATAGTTATCATTCCTTCAAGTCGATATTACAGAGAATCCATATTCATCCATTACTCATATGTTACTTTCTATGCATGTTCATTTCCTCATAATAACATACATACATATATTATATATATTTTCAATGTTAGTATCTCAATGTGCAAGTGTTCGTATGACTCAATTCTTTTATATTTTTATATATAGTATTCACGTGAAAGTCTACTGTTACTGTCTAACTTTGAACTGTTAATGTCCAATTTCCAACTGTTACTATCTAACTTTGAACTGTTTCTGTCCCATTTCAAACTGTTACTGTCTAACTTTCAAAGAACTGAAAGGATATATTAAGTTATTTTTCATATGTCCCATGTTTGATGTTTTGACTCTTCCGAGTAATCTTAACTAGGAGTGAGTAAAAAAATTAAAAAATTTATTAAACCGAGAAAATCAGAAAAAAATCTAAAAAACCGAACCGTGAAAAAACCTGATTAAACTGATTAAAATTTTAAAAAAACCGGCTAGTTCGGTTTTGGTTTTATAAGCCTGAAATCAAAAAAACTGAACCGAACCAAACCCAAACCGAAAAAAACTAGAAAAACCGAGCCAAAACCAGAAAACACCGAGAAAATCGAGCCAAACTAGAAAAATGAAGGCAAATCGGTTTGAACTGGTCTTGGTTTGTTTTTTTTTTAAAATCTGATTTAATTATTTTTTTTAATAAAAATCGAACCAAACAGAAAATAATCACCACTAATCTTAATTATGAAATGATCCTCACTACCAAAGCTTTAATTTTACACATCCTAATTAAGGAGGAACATGATATAGCGATAAATCCTTGTACGTAAAGAGTCGTAATAGAGTAATGTTTCACAGATATGTTCCACTTTGTGATTTATCACTGGTGTCCTTTTTTATGAAAGGGAATGCAATGCTGTACAAGCATGTGCCAGACTGTTATGAAGTGTTATAAAAAAAAAATGTTTTTTCTCTCTTTCTTTCACCATTAGCATATAATTTTTATATTCTATTTGTTTTTATTTTTAAAAAAAAAATAAATATTTTAACACAAGTTTAAAATTTTACAGTTATTTTGATATAATTAAATTAATTTATCATGTTTAAAAATAACTTAGATAATTAATAAAAAGACATAATTTGATTTTTTAAAAATAAATTCAAGATGATCTTTTTTTTAATATTGAGATATTAATATATTAGATTGGATCAAGCTTCACGAATTAATCTATCAAATTCACGATCCAGATGATAGACTTTACTGAGTTTAAGAATTTTGTTTTTTAAATAATTTTTTATTTAATTGTACGATAACAAAAATAAATGCTCATAAAATTAAGTATAAATCGAATATCGAGATATTTGTTTGAGACTACAATACCCTCATAAAAATTAAACCAAAATAATTTATGAAGACAAATTCAAAATCAAGCTAATATTTAAAAAAAAATTAAATAAAAATAACTAGAATAAAAAAAGAAAATAAAAATGCTTTAAAAAACATCACCTTCTTAGAATCCGTTTGTTTACACGGTTGCAGCTGCGTTTAAAGTAAACCACAAATATTAAACATTTGGTAATGCATAACCTCAGTTTACTATTCAGTGGGACCCATTTAAATTTAAGTAAAATCATAGGTTTGTAGAAAGCAGTTCTCAGCTGCTTTCCGCAAACCTGCGGGTTAACACAGGGGAGAGTGAATTATAATTCACTCTCCACTGTTCACTTAAGTGAACAGTGGACTGTGCACGTGAACAGTGAAGTCACTCTCCACTGTTTAGGCCATTGTTCTGGTCGGACCGGGTCCGGTCTAAAACTAAATGCATTAAACCGGGTCTGATCCAGTTATAAAAAAATCAATTTTAATTTTAATTTTAATTTTAATTGTATTTTATTCGAAAAATTAGAAAGAGATCGCTTGATGACATAGCATTTGCAGAATTTGATCGCAATCTCAAATTTTGTTCTTGCCGGGTTTGACCCAGTTAAAAAAAAATATTTTTATTTTTATTTTTAATTGTATTTTATTCAAAAAATTAGAAGGAGATCGCTTGATGACGTAGCATTTGCAGAATTTGATCGCAATCCCAATTTTGTTCTTGTCGGATCCGACCCATTTAAAAAAAGTTTAATTTTTATTTTTATTTTTATTTCATGATATAACAGCAGTAGTTAAAACTATAATATTTAAATTAAAAATCATATATATATATATATATATATATTATTTTATAACCTCAATTTAAAAAGCATTCTTTTAACCAAACACATTAAACTATTTTTGTTCAACCTCAATTTCAACTACAGTTTTAACCAAACATCTATTTTTTCAAACTAACCTCAACTAAAAATATTTTTTATAAAATAATTTTTTTCAAATTACAACCATAACTGCTACCGCAATAATTATTCATATAAATAATAATAAAAATGAATTTTCACTCAAACTTTTCACTTTATGTGTGTGTAAGCAAATTACTAGAAATGTGAAAGCAAATTATCCTTTTTTAGTTCTCAGTCTTGTGCGGACCCCACCAAGATTGTCTCACTCTAGTCGCGGGGAGGGGGGGATGGGGTCATAAACAAGAGGAGATATATATATATATATATATATATATATATATATATATATAAGTACGAATGTATTAAACATTTTTAGTGGAATTTCTACGATAGTGATGGTATTCAAGTCATATTTTATTATATTGTGTCTTATTTATTATTTACATATAAAAAAATTTATTTATCAATAATCTATTTATTAAAGTTTGAATATCAATTCTTTTATCACTTAATGAAAAATTAAAAATAATATATATACACTTGAAGTATGTATAGATATATTAAATAATTATAATATAAATGTTATACATATTCCTTTTCATTTTTTTAAAAAATGACTAATTCAATTTGATTTAATATTTATTAAAATTAGATTAAACTAGTTATTTGACCTATTTTTTATTGTGGGTTAGATAATTTTTTCAAAACATTGAGAATTATTTATACCCATAAATAAAAAAACAAAAACAAAGTATTAATATGTCTAATCAATTGCACTCCAAGTCAATAATTTTTTTTCTAATGTAGAATAATTAATGTGTATGTGTTTCTAAGTGTTTTCTAATATTAAATAAAAAACTGTAAATAAAAAATTTTATATTTATATATAATAAAATATAGTAAAGATTATATGAAAAAATAAAAATATATAAAATCTCAAGTTAATTTTTAATGTAATTGAAGAATGAAACAATGTTATAATTACTATAATAAAATCCTTTTTTCTTAGTACTTATTTAATAATTTTTAAAAAAATAGATATAAATAGATTAGGAGTAGAATAATAAATATTAAAAGTGTAAAAGTAAAAAAAAATGTAAAGAAAAAGAAATGAAAACACCTTCTTGACTGCCCCGGCCATAGAATTCTTGTGGTGCTGCAATTATAATAATAATTATGGCCCACCAAACAAGTCATATTCTTGACAGTGCGGCCTTATCGTATCTTGTTCATCGTACTTTTGATGGCCCTTTCCACACTCGAAAGTCGGAACTACTCTTTAGTTCACTTCCACTTTTGATGGTCCAATTTTCATATTTGCTGTTAAAATTCTCATCTTATTACTATATATTTCCTTCTCCTTGTTCACTGCCAAACTAGCTTAACCCTTGGCCTTTATCACTGCCTAAAAGCTCCCAGTAATACCACTCAAAACCTTCAGCTATTGTTCTCAATGGGTTTTTTAGTGCCTTCTCCAGTCTTCTGCCCCCATGCCTTTGTTCTTCTCCTCTTGTGTTTCACGTCCTCTGCCTTGTTAATCGGCAGGAATGAGACCGACCGACTAGCCTTGCTGGATTTCAAGTCCAAAATAACCCATGATCCTCTTGGAATCATGCGCTTGTGGAATTGCAGCATCCACTTCTGCCAGTGGTTCGGTGTCACATGCAGTCAGAAGCACCAAAGGGTGGCGGTGCTGGATCTGCAGTCCCTTAAACTGTCAGGTTCCGTATCACCATATATTGGCAATCTGAGCTTTTTAAGAAACCTATACCTTCAACACAACAACTTCAGTCATGAAATCCCAGCACAAATTGGCCACTTGCATAGATTGCAAATACTAGCACTACATAATAATTCCTTTACTGGTGAAATTCCTGCTAGTATGTCTAGTTGCTATAACCTCGTTTCACTCATATTAGATAACAACAAGCTGATAGGAGAAATTCCTAAGGAGTTTGGCTCCTTCTTGAAGCTCACAGACCTCTATATAGACGACAACAACCTTATAGGAACTATCCCTCCATCTTTAGGGAACATATCATCCCTCCAAGAACTATGGCTAGATGATAATAACTTGTTTGGGAATCTCCCTGCTACTTTAAGCAAATTGGTAAACCTCAGGGTTTTATCATTGTTTAATAATAGATTTTCAGGTACCATACCTCCCTCCATGCTCAATCTCTCTTCATTAAGGACTTTCCAAGTAGGGCTTAACCATTTCCAAGGCAATCTCCCCCCTGATCTGGGCATTTCCCTTCCAAATCTTGAATTCTTTTCCATCTATTCTAACCAATTCACTGGAAGTGTTCCTGTTTCAATATCCAATTTATCAAATCTTGAAATGCTACAGTTAAACCTAAACAAGCTTACAGGAAAAATGCCTTCACTGGAAAAGCTACAAAGGCTTCTTTCAATAACCATTGCCTCCAACAATCTGGGAAGTGGGGAAGCCAATGACTTGAGCTTTCTCTCCTCTTTGACCAATGCCACAAACCTACAGCACTTGATTATAACGCAAAATAACTTTCAAGGACAGCTGCCTCCACAAATCAGCAATTTGTCAACTACACTGGAAGTCATGGGCCTAGACAGCAATCTATTATTTGGGAGCATCCCTGATGGAATAGAGAATCTCATCAGCTTGAATGATTTTGAAGTACAAAACAACCACCTTTCAGGTATCATTCCTTCTACCATTGGGAAGCTTCAAAATCTAGAAATATTGGGTCTTGCATTGAATAATTTTTCAGGGCATATTCCATCTTCTCTAGGAAACCTGACAAAGTTAATTGGACTCTATTTAAATGACATCAATGTTCAAGGCAGCATCCCTTCAAGTCTAGCAAACTGCAACAAATTGTTAGAGTTGGATCTTTCTGGAAACTATATTACCGGTAGCATACCCCCTGGCATATTTGGACTATCCTCCCTGTCAATTAATCTTGATTTATCTCGAAACCATTTGTCTGGCTCCCTACCAAAGGAAGTAGGAAATTTGGAAAATCTAGAAATTTTTGCTATTTCTGGGAATATGATATCAGGTAAGATTCCTAGTAGTCTTGCACATTGTATAAGTCTGCAATTCTTGTACTTGGATGCCAACTTTTTTGAAGGTTCCGTCCCTTCCTCCTTGAGTACCCTGAGAGGCATTCAAGAATTCAATTTTTCTCATAACAATTTGTCAGGGAAAATTCCAGAATTTTTCCAAGATTTCAGGTCCTTGGAAATTTTGGACCTATCTTATAATAATTTTGAAGGGATGGTACCTTTTAGAGGAGTTTTCAAGAATGCAACAGCAACTTCAGTCATTGGGAATAGCAAGCTATGCGGTGGCACACCTGATTTTGAGCTTCCTCCATGCAATTTCAAACACCCGAAGAGGTTGAGCCTAAAAATGAAGATAACAATCTTTGTGATTTCCTTGCTTCTAGCGGTGGCAGTACTTATCACTTGTTTATTTCTTTTCTGGTCAAGAAAGAAAAGAAGAGAATTCACTCCAAGCTCTGATGGGAATGTGCTATTGAAGGTGTCTTATCAAAGTCTCCTAAAAGCTACAAATGGATTCTCCTCGATCAATTTAATTGGTACTGGCAGCTTTGGCTCTGTCTATAAAGGAATTCTTGATCATAATGGAACAACTGTTGCTGTCAAAGTGCTTAACCTAACGCGTCAAGGAGCTTCTAAGAGTTTCATGGCTGAATGTGAGGCTCTGCGAAACGTCAGACATCGAAATCTAGTTAAGGTAGTGACAGCATGTTCAGGTGTTGATTATCATGGGAATGATTTCAAGGCTTTGGTGTATGAATTCATGGTTAATGGGAGTTTGGAAACCTGGCTGCCTGCAACAGATGAGGTGCGGGGGATTCTAGATCTTTCGCAGAGACTAAACATTGCCATCGATGTTGCCCACGCACTCGACTATCTTCATCATCAATGTGAAAAACAAATAGTTCACTGTGACCTCAAACCAGGCAATGTTCTTCTCGATGACGAAATGGTTGGCCATTTAGGTGATTTTGGGTTAGCAAAATTCCTTCTCGAAGACACCCTTGACCATTCGACGAACCCATCAAGCTCCATTGGAATAAGAGGGACCATTGGTTATGCTCCCCCTGGTAAATGTTGTACATACAATTGTTCTGTTCATCGGATTCTTTTTCATTTTAATATCATATTTTCATGCCGCTGTTTCTTCAAATTTCTCTAAACACTTTAAATTTTTCATGCTACTGCTTGCTGTATTCCGTAGCAAACTTACTTCCCATCTTATGATTATGATTGTAGAGTATGGTGCGAGTAACGAAGTGTCAGCATATGGTGATGTATACAGCTTTGGCATACTCTTGCTGGAGATGTTTACAGGAAAGAGACCAACTGATGACCTGTTTAATGGTCTGAACCTTCATGGCTATGTCAAGACATTTTTGCCTGAGAAAGTGTTGCAGATTGCAGATCCTACTCTTCCTCAAATAAATTTTGAAGGGAATTCTATCGAGCAAAATAGAGTTCTTAAGTGCCTGGTCTCGGTATTTACAACTGGAATCTCCTGTTCTGTCGAGTCGCCACAGGAACGGATGGGCATTGCTGATGTTATAGCCCAACTATTTTCTGCCAGAAACGAACTTCTTGGAACCTGATATTACATTACCACGGAATGACGTGCCTAGTTCTGTGTATGCTTGATGATGATGTGCTCCACTCTTTTACTCAGTTCTTTCGATAGAATGTAGATCAACTATTTTCTTTTGTCAATAATCTTTTCTGCCCATTCTGCGCATATATATATTTATATATATATATATATACACGCGCACACATATTCCAATCAGTTTTCAATCCAAACTTTCAAACGATTGTCAATCCTATTTTTATTGGAACTATCAATAGACATGACTTAATACGTTATTTCTCCAAAACTCTAAGAGTAGTACTTCATGGCTATTTTATTTTATCCTTTCCACAAAAACTACAAATTTACCAAATTGGTTCGGCCAATGGTGGGAATACTTTGATTGCCTTGAAGACATTCTTCAACCTCATCCAATGGTTACATATTTTTCAAACAAAATTTCCAAGCCTCAAAAAATGATAAAAGATTTGTTCATGGTATTTTAACTACAACACTCAGCATGGATTTCTCATAATATTAGAAGATCCAAAATCAAATGATGGGATTCCTTTGCAGTAAAATTTAAAAGTTCCAAACTAGCAGTTTTATAACGTTTGAAACAAAATCAAAAGGCTAAGATTAAGGACCTAATCCCTGAATTCAAATTCTTAGCTCAAATATCTCATGTCTCCATACTCTGTAACGAAATCTAAAAAAGATGAAGCAGCTCCTACAAAGCAACAAAGACATTATTTCCACCCCATCTTCATCTTCATCTTCATCATGTTCCGTCATAGGTCCAGCAGATGACAATGAAGATAATTGTTATGGTATTCTTCCACATATACAAAACTCATAGGCATTTTTTGCCCACAAATGTAAATGTCAATATTTTTTCAAACAAAATATATTTGAAGAGGCCCTAAAACTTTTATGGCCCGTTTTCATTTTTAAACCTTTTCAAGACCCTTTTAGCCCAATTCCCTTGTCGTTAGCAAACAACAAAATTGTTTCTCCACTTGCAGAAGGAGACATTAGACTTTCGGTGGTGGGATTTCTTGCCAAGGAACTACATCAACTTTTCAAAAAGCGACATGATTGCTTTACAAAAATTCAAAGATGCGTTCCTCAAAACTACTTTATAAAAGAGAACTTCTCTTAGACATTCAAGGCAGGACTTCAGAATAGAATTTCTCTATAGTAGAAAATTTCTCTAACTCTTCGTAAACAAAACATCCAGGAAGATCCTATTGTAACTATATACAAAATTCTTTGTACTCATATCTCTTATATCCATTTTCAATGCAAATTTAAGTAATATTTCTTCAAATCTTATTTATTACTATTTCTATTATAGTTTAAATTTTGCATTTACATTTTTGCAAATTATAAGTTTCATCATTATTGGATCTCATCATTATTGGATTTGCCTCTTCATTCAAACTTAAAATTTGTGTTTATTTCTATATTTATTTATATTGTTTGTGTTTATTTATATTAGTGTTTATTGAATTTGTATTGTTTATTTATATTAGTGTTTATTTTTGTCTCCTATCAAGTATTTATATTAGTGTTTAATTATTTATTTATTGGTATTAGAGTCACCTAGGATCTGGGTAAAGTATTGTTATTGTATAAACTTGCAGGAACCCAAGTAGAGAACAAGGAACCCTAGAAATATAGATCAATCATATTAAATGATTGTCAATCCTATTTAATAGACAAAAGGATAGTAAATCCATAGAACTCGCAGCCTATGTTTTTAAACTATCTTTTCAAAATCATGAATTCTATTTTTTGTAGAATTATTTTTTTTTTAGCCTCTTCTACCTCTGATTCTTTTGAAAATAAAAGAGTTATTAATAATGAAAAAATTACTATATAAGATTTTATAAAAAATATTGATAATTAAAAAATTTCAAAAGTTCAAAAGAATTAGATTTATAAAACATCTTTTAATCTTTTCAAAATTGATTTTACAATAAAAACTAAAAGGATATTCAGCTTATAAAACCTTTTAAAACCATCCAACTCCATTCAAAAAATCCTTACAAAAACACCAAGACCAAAATTATAAATATATTCATATTTATATCATACAAGTTAGGATTAAACCCCTTACTAAAAAAGGTCTGAATACTTTCATCCTAGTTATCCTTAGAGATTTTAGATTCTAAAATTTTAAAGATTTATTAATAATTCTCATGAAATCCAGTTTATATAGTGATCATGTTTCCTTTAACTCTTATCCGAACCTTATTATATCCCTAAAAAATAAAAGCATCCTACATAGTATGATTCTACAAATCAAAACTCATAACTATAATTCGCTTGAAGGATGAGTTCTCATACCCTTGATCTTCAAAATCCATTATAAAATAATATTTTATGCTTTTACCAGTAAATATAAATTCCAACCCCATAAAGATAAAACCTTACTCCTCCAAATAGACATTTCTAGATCATATACAATTGAATCCAAATGAATATGTTATCATCAATACCAAACACATCATCCAGTAAAATAAATTTACAAATATCAACCTCAACATCATTAGAAAGCAATTGACCAGACTAGAAAAGCAAATCTAAAAATCTTTAGTCTCTCCTATTGAAACTTCATTAAAGCCTGTTGACCAAAAACTTAAAAATGCAGTTTTCAAACCATAACAAGTTACCAAAACTAGTCAAATGCCATTACAAAACAACCAAAAAGACTTATTTAAAGCTATCAAAAACAATCTCAACCATCTTGAAGTTTCATCTTCCACCTTAATTGCTTATGACATCCCAAATCAATAATCATCCTTCAAACTCTATGAGCTATATTAACATTATTTAAAATAATCAATTCCAAACTTCAAATAAAGAAGTATTTCAGAAAGAAAGTTCTGAAATCAACAAACTCATTTGAAAAAACTCAAAAATATTTGTTGCTCTAAATATAACAATAAAAAATAAACCAGCCATCATAAACAAACACAGATTCAATATTTTTTTTCCTCTATGAATGAAACCAAAATGTTTAAATATAATATTCTAAATACCTTACAACAAATAACTATGATTGTCAATGACTACAAAATTCAAACTAGAACCACAAACAAAGCTATAACTGAACTTTTTATAGTTGTTTTTTCTAGCGAGTTAAAAGGATGGTAAGATTACTATCCTACCAAAACACAAAATCTTGAAATATTAAACTTCATTAAAATGTCAAAACAACTAAAGATCAAATACTTATATTAGACTATGTTGGAAATATCATTCAAGATGTAGTTTCAACTTTAAATTACCAACTAATTCAATGAAGAAAGGAAATTTAGGAGCTAATGGCTAGTCACAAATTATTGATATTCATAAGAAATCAACTAGACCATTAGGTGCATCACACTGGGTAAAATTAATCATATCAGCTAAAATAATCAAAACTACCAACTTAAAATCTAAACAAGATAGCTATCTTAACAATATTGGAAAAAGAAAAAAATGTAATTTTCATCAAAGACTAGCACATTCTCAAACCCTCATCAATGTCATTCAATAGCCCACCTAGAGCTTATTATTTTTTGTGCTCTTCTCTGGCAACAATCTTGAACTTCCCTGTCTGTTGTTGCTGCAAAAAAAGGGGAGGAAACCCATCAAAAAGCCATAGAAATATGAGATCTCTCTACCAATCAAAATTTTGAATTGAAACGCGTAATGCTTTTTTTTTTCTTTTTTTACCTTATCCCATAATTCAGTGTGTCTTTTGCAGAAGCCAGCAACTATAGTCTCCTTCTTCTTCCCTTCTTTATACTCGATATAAACATCCTCATTCAACCCACAAGTAACATGAAATGCCAGAGGACACTTAGGCTCAGAGCAGTCAATAACACACCCTTTTCTACTCTTGCAAACATAACATTTCTCTTCCCATCTCCTTTTAGGAACCTTAGAATAAACAATTCCTTCACGGCCATCTGGATCGTCAAAAAACACCTCAGGAATCAAAAGTGCGCACACAATATGAGCCCATGACTCATCACGGCCATTTGTTGCGGTGGGTTTCAAAGCACCACCCTTTATTGGACACAAGCAACAAGATAAGGATGGTTGCTTGGTTTCTTTGTCGGATTTAGAAGCCAAACACTGACTACAGAACCAATCACCATCAGGAACACCCTTTATTAAAGGATTGCCATAGCAAGTAGTGTGAACCATTAAATCGCACCCGTCACAAAACACTATAGGATCTGTTGGATCCCCATCTGTGCTTTGACAAATAGCACACAAAATACCATCATCCTCTTCCTCCTTGTACTCTTGTTGATTGTTTTCATAAAGAAATGTGACTTTCTCCTCTTGTTGTAAACTATCAATTGACTTATTAATAATTGGAAGAGGGGTTTTCTTGTTTTCCTCATCTGCTTTAATTTCTTCATTAGAAGAAGGAATATACTCAACGTTGAGATCGATTAGCGGCGAAAGAGGCTTACCGGAAACTAAATCAGGATGCAGTGCCCAAACCCTCTTCTTGGTTGGCAAGCAGTAAGCAGCACTAGTAGTGACTTTGGGATCAGCATCCGCAAGAAGTGGGTTCCGGGACTCCTTTCGCTTCTTGGCCGGCAATTGCGAGGAGAAGGGCACATTTTCTTCGTTTTCTTGTTGCTGTTGCTGTTCCTGTTCTAAGAGGGTGTGTCTTTTGAAAGGAGGTAAAGCTTGGAATTTGGTATCCATTGTTGATTCTGTGTTTTTTTGGGATTTTGCAAGCAGAAAAGGATGGAGGCGGAGATTTAGGGCTTTTGTGTGGTTAAAATTTTGAATTATTAAAGGCAAATTTGGTTTGGAGGGAAGAGAGCCCGGGAAGGGAAGAACAACACTATCAAAATCTGGTTTTTTGTTTTCGTTTTTTCAGTTTCTCAAAGCTTTGTGGCGGCAACTTAATTTTAAAATTTTCATGCCCCTCCAACTATCAATAAGGCCTCGTTTTGGTCCCCATAGCACCGGCAATTTTAATTATATCCTAGTCTCCGATTTTGGGCATCTATCACTTCAAAGCTAAAGAAAACTGCTTATTTTATTTATAAGCTGGGCAACAAATTTGTTCATCCAGGCCTACCTTCCCTCTCCCATAACATCTTGCTGCTCTGTTAGCTCTTTGCAATGCACACAATATGGTCAATTCATAAAAACTTCCGTTGTCCTCAATATTGTACTTTGAAATTACAAAACCTAGATACATTTCACATGCCAAATACTAACAAGATGGGGGGGGGCATTACAAGTCTGTAGTGCAAAGTCCACAGTTCAAACACGGAATAAATCTCAAAATTTGTTATCATGATGTTACTGAAAAATATGGCATTCCACATTTCTTAAATCAACCATGAAAGGCCCACGTCACTAGCTACTGCTTATCGAGTTTCTAGATGTCATGTCAATCATCATTCTGGGCAGGCACACTGCGTCTCCAAATTCCGGCCAGGACACTACCAAAGATTGAGTGGCAGACACTAGAAACAGCACACGGCACTGCTGTAAGCGGGTTACCAAAATGCTTTGTAGCAAGAACAACACCGAGCACAGAGTTCTGAAAGATAAAACAGCAAAAGTGGAATTATTTGTCTTCATAGAAAATGGGAATGCATAGGAGAGATCAATTTCTAAATGTGATAGACATTAGACACAAGGAGGCCAAGAGCCATGGTCCCACCAAAGTTGAGAATTTCTCTCTTTTGATGCAGCGCGAAATTTATTTTGACCTCCTCATGAATAGAGAATTTGCCTCTTTCCCTTTAAACTAAAAGGATAGATTTTTAAACATATTTAGCCCCTCCATGCCAAATGTAAAATTCTGGCCCCATTAAAGCATCAATCCAAGGATCTGCTCCCAAAATCACCAAAGTACCATTCACAGCAGGCAGCCACAACAAGACTACTGTAAACTTTGCCTGGAATTGGAATCTACAAACTACTATATGATTACTCCACCGTGTACAGTGAAGTGTAGCATATGAGTCATCAAATAGAGAACAGGAGAGAAGCATCCCTTAATAATCCAGCTAGAGTAATTATCTACCTGCATGCCAACCTCAATCGAGATGGTTCGTGATGATGCCACATCAAGCCCTAGCATTCTTGAAAGCAAATATCCAAAGAAAAAACCACAAGCATGAAGGAGAAATGCAGCAAGCACCACTTGTCGGCCAGACATAAGGATTGCAGAAGAACTCTGGGCAATTGCGTTTCCACACAGAACAGCAACAGTTCCCACAGCAATGGGTGGCATCAAGGGAGATACAATTTTAACCAGGCTCTGGAAATACTGATTTAGAAATGCACCAACAAGTACAGGAAGCAGCACGACCTGTCTTTGTAGCAGGAAATGACAAAATTGCTCTTGAAGTTAATGGCATAAAAAAAAAAGGATCAGGGCAGGAAAATGTACCTGCATGGTTGACACTAAGAGTCCAGTGGCATCTACTGCAACATATTGCCCAGCCAGTTTAGCTGTCAGAAATGGGGTCATCACCTGCAAACGGCAAGGGAAAAGAAAATACTATTATGGAATCATAAAAGGCAAACAAACTCCAAAGGGTACTGCAACGTATTGCCCAGCCAGTTTAGCTGTCAGAAATGGGGTCATCACCTGCAAACAGCAAGGGAAAAGAAAATACTATTATGGAATCATAAAAGGCAAACAAACTCCAAAGGAGGTGTTTTGCATTTTATGGACCGATTGTCAGTAAAATTACTTTAGCAAAAATAAGAAAAATTAAAAACTCCTTCCTTCCAAACTACATCACAGCTGAACACAAGAAAACTGTATTGTACATATTTCATAAATCTAAAATTTAAATTCTTTTTGAGAAAACAAATCGATCTCCTGTAAATTTTAACTGGACAAAGAAAGGTGAGTAGATGAATGCTAAAAGGAGGTGTCGATGCAGTACATATAAGTGAATAGCATCATCCTTGAATTTCTTCACATAATATTGCATTTAGCTGAATGCACTGAATTTTACCAGGTAAAAGAGGGGAACACAAGAAGAGAGAAGGGCTAGTTACCAACCACAGATGCAAAAGTGCTCGCTGCAGTCATTAATACTGAAAGCGCCACATTTCCACTGGAAAACAAAAGGATTGTCACATTTGTTGGTTCCAGTGTAATTAAGCACAAAAAGACAGAAAGAAATAATTATGATTACAACAGTAAGAATCACATACCGGGCAATATAAGTGACAATGTTACTTGCTGTTCCTGCAGCCAAAAAAATTATATACTAAATTTGTCATAAAAATAAGCAAGAAAAAGGATCAACAGTACACAATTAACAGATATGCATACCGCCTGGGCAGCAACCAACCAATATGAGACCAGCTGCATAGTAAGATGGCAGATTCAATAGCTTGCTCACTAGAAACCCTGATATTGGCATCACCTGCAAACCATTCACACATCTATGCTCTATTAGCAGTTAACAGAATTTGATATAAAGCTGAAAAATCTCCTAGAAGTGGTTTGTTAGCTATTACTTTAGTGCTTTTCAAAAAATTTACAATATCATTCATTGTGGTGAAAAAAAAAAGTGATATTGACAGAAAGGAACACAAGTAACCACACACTCAGAAATGGAAAATGAGTCAAGTTATACAGTTCCATGAGGTGGGATGCAACTGAGCACGTCCAGACTGTATATGGACAGATTTCATTTAAAGGATGAACTTCTAGTATTGATTCTACAAAATGAGAATTGAGATTTGTATGAGAATGGCATAAAATGCACTTTTACAGTACAATATTACAACTTAGAAAACCTATCTTCATACAAGTGTCGACTTATTAAATCATGAACAGTTTTGACCTTACCATCAGCTCTACATTACTAAATAAAGTACATTCTTAGGCACCTTTGCTAATGCACTGTAGCAGGAGTATTCGGCAGCCCACGGTAGGAGTAATCCACTAAACACTCCAAAAGTCAGAAACGGCTTTGTGGAAAACAATGGTGACTTAATACTTCATTTTTAATTTGATAGAAAAGCCTTTCTTTCCAAATCCTAAGCCAATATGTTTTATATCTTCTTCATGAAGCTAACGATATAAGTAGCAAGAACTTGATCTCACCAGACTTGAAAGCCCTAGAACATAAAACACACTATCAACCTTTTTCTAGTTAATATGAAACTCATTTAGATCGGTTGATTTGATAAAAGAAAACTTGAAAGGACTAAAACATAAATGCTCACAAAAATTATTACAGCAACAGACCTAATATAGTCCCATAACGCTGATGATTTTCATTGAAATGCAATAACTAACAAACAAATCTCGATATAATACTAAAGAATAAAGCTCATTTAAAACATTGTTAAGATTGAAGGGAACACTGGACATAAACAAACAAACACATAAAGAAAAGAACAACAGCTAGAGAGAGAGAGTTGAACAAACCGAGTACTGGAGCACAAAGCCAGAGAGCACCTCTTTAGGCATAGCGAAAGCGTTGCTAAGATCATCAAGTGTAAGTGTCATACCCATACCAAGCATTGTAAGAGGAAGGCCAATACCGACCCATTTGGGAGTGACCCAATTATAAGCAGTTGGTCTTAGGAGACCTAATAGGCAACCCAAAGATACCCATACCGGAAATGCTGTAGATATTGCTTCACTAATCACTTCAATCCACTCCCTCAAACCCCTTTTAGAACCGGTACTCAAATCGTTTGATGAAATGCCACAGTGAAGTTGGTTTGCTGATTTTCTACCGAATTTAGGCTTCAAAATGAGTGGCCAAATGGGTTTGTTTTGCGGGGTTTGTGAGCTTGGTTGGAGTTGAGATTTAAGTGAGAAGGCCAGTCCATGTGGTTTGATTCTTGTTGGATGGCTTGAAAAGAGGTTTGTGTATGGCTTGAATGCGAAATTGTTTGATGTTCCTGAAAGTAATGACTGCATTTTAGCTTCGTCTACTCTTTTTCTGTTTCTCTCTGTACGACTAGGATAGGTTCCTCGTTGAGGAGCCCAGCTGGATTGCATTTGTATAATGTTTGATGCCATCAAGGGAATGGATCGTCATTGGTAATAGCGATGATTTGGACACGGCCATCCTGTCATTATTTATTCCTTGTTTTGTTTATTAAAATAAGTTATTTTTTATTTAGAAAAATATTAAAATAATATTATTTTTATTTTTGTATTAATAAATAAACGAAAATATTAAAAAATAATTTAAAAACATAGAAAAAAATTAAAAAAAAACAAATTGTTTCATAAATTCTTTTAAAATACAAAAACAAACGGTTTTTAATTTCTTTTCTTGCGTACTAGCTTAGGCTGATTTAAAGAGTGTTTTGGAGTGAGTTTCAACCTATTTTTAAAAAAAATTTGAAATTTTTTTGTTTTAAATTAATTTTTTAAGTGTTTTTTTTATAATTTTAATGTATTAATATTAAAAATATATTTTTAAAAATATATTTTAATGTTTTTCCAACGAAAAAATATTTTGAAAATTATCCACTACTACACTTTTAAATGTCCTTTGAAAACAGTTTTTTTATGAGTTAGTTATAAATTAGCAAATTGATTAATCTCTTTAATTTAAAAAATAACTAAATAATCTCTTAATGAAAATTTACCATCAAATAGCTAACTGATCTATTGCTTTCAATATTGATATCTAAACTATCCTAATAACTCATATTAAATATTTATTGTAATAATATTTTATTAATTTATTTTACATGAGCACAATAGTTATTTTCAAATTTAGTGGGGTTAGATTGGTTTTTTTTACATTGTTTAGGAACTGTGATAACTAAAATACCATTTAGAGAGAGAGAAAAATGAAGCAACGTATATATAGGGGTTTTATTGACAATTATAGGGGTTTTACAGACAACTCCATTTTATATGCACAGTAAAAATACTTTGATACCTTAGGATTAAAAATCTGAGAGCTTCCTTGTAATTTTTATGCACGGTAAAATTACTTAAATGGTCTCAGGGTCAAAAATTTTAAAGTTTCCTTGCAAGGGCGTTTCAGTTTTTCACTCTTGGTTTTCCTAGTTAAATTGACGATAATAGTGCAATTTAGTCTTTTTATAAATATAAAGTATTATTTGTTTTTTTTTTAATATATTTTTTCTTCAATTTCATCTTGAATCATTTGAATTAATTTGATTTTTAAATCAAATTTGATTCTCATTCTTTTGATTTTTCTATCCTTTTACCAATTCAATTTTATTTTTATTTTCATTCTTAATATTAGATTTTAATTTATTTTTATATCAAATTTGATTCTATTTTTTTTATTATTGTTTATTTTGTTTAGCATCTTTTTTCAATGCATTTGTTTTTTTTTTAATTTTATCCCTTTTTCTATTGTTGATTTTGCTTCTCCTTCTTCTTTTCCTTCTATGGGTTAGTCTAGGCCTTATGAAAAAAAATCACAGGTTTGAAGTTTAATACAAGTTTACTTTTGTTTTAATAGGTCTTTTTATCAAACAGATTTATTTTTAATTTTATCCTTTAAAAATTTATTTTTTTTGAATTGGTCTTCATGTTTTTTTTTACTTTTATTTTTATAGGCCTATTACAATTTTAGTTTCATCAACAAACATTTTTTTATTAAGAATTTTGTTTCGTTAGTTTTTAGATTTGCCTTTTATAAGATCATTTTTTGTCTTATAACCACGATCACAAGTTTTGAAAATTAATATGAGTTGACTTTAGTTTTTTGTTGTTTTTTTTAAATTATTTATTTTCAATTTCAACCTTCAAATTTTAATTTTTTGGAACTTGACTTTTATGTTTTTTTTTCACTTCCCTTTCACATTTAGATCAAATGTATTAATTTATTTGGTAAGAAATATTTTTTATAAAATTGAAGGTAAGACGAAGATTTCCATATGTTTTTCCATCTTCCAGATAGAATGCTTGTTCGTATGGTTTCTGAGACACTCAGATGTGAAATGATCAGAGATAAGAGTGCGTCATAAAGACAGCTCATTTAATCAACACTTTCAAAATCCATCTCTATAAATGACAAGCAAAATATAAAAATAAAAACACTAGCTATGCGGATTTTCAAGCGGATATTTTGAGGATGAATTTAAAAGAGTGATGAAGGGTTGATAAATACTATGAGAATTAAAATTTTACTGCACTTCTACTATTTTTTATTATGGCTTGGAGATTTATTGGTCCAACCACATCGATAATATGCATGAAACTTGAAAAAGAAATTTCCTTTTAAATATATATATTTTTGTTTTTATCCAGATGTTAAATATGGACACACGTATGCTCACACCATGAAACTTTCACTAATAAATAATATGGTCTGCAAAATGTTTTGGAAACTTTATTTTGGTCTTTACATTTCATTTTATAAGAAAAAAATCTTTATTACATGTCATATTGAAAACTAGCACAAGATTAGTCAAATAATTTTAATGGGTTTATAGATCACATTGTTGAGTAAATTTAAATATGAAAAAAACCACGGTCATTTATATATTTTGTTTTTAAATTTTTTTTATATGGTCATTTTTTATCTCATAATCATGATCGCAAGTTTTGAAAGTTAATATGAATTAACTTTAGTTTTTTATTGTTGTTTTTAATTTTTTTTTTCAATTTCACCCTTCAAAATTTAATTTTTTGAGAATTTACTACCTTCATGTTTTTTTTTTATTTTCCTTTCATATTTAATTCTTGTGAGATCAAATATAGTTATTTATTTAATTAGATGTATGTATAAGCATTTTAATTTATAATAAAAAATCTTTTATATTCAAAAACATGTTGGGAAAGCTTATATATTCATTCTCTTAACTAAAAAAAAAAGTATTTAACCTGCGTCAAAGCACGAGTTATATAGCTAATTAAATATTTATATATTATAATGTTTGTCATAACTTAAATTCTTATCCTCTTTTTCTTATATTTTTTTTTTGAGAAAAATCAGAAAAATTGCAAAAAGACAACAAAAAATTCTAAAAAATATATATATTTGATGCATTTGTATTATTTTTTATATTTTTAGCTTCTTTCAAAAGAACTAAAAACTAAAAAATTTACTTTGGATGCATTTAGTTTTAATGTACTCATTTCAAAATTATTGAGTTATTTTTCTCATCAAGTTGATGTTTTTTCAAAAGAATAAAAAACAAAAAATATTTGGATAAAAAAACTAAAAGTACAAAAAAAAAGTGATTTTGAATTATTTAATCACCAAGTTGACAAAACAATTGAAAGGAAAAAAATAATTAATTTTCCTATAAGTAATGAGAAATCTCACACAGCTAAAAAAAGGCCTACACCATTTCCCTCATTCTTCTTGTTCATCGTGTTCCTCCAGTAGCTTCAACCATATCTCTTTAGTCACCGGATGAAAATAATATCAATCATGTAAATAATTAGATAATTTTTATTGATTTTTTTATACATATCAAGGAAGGATGTAAATTGTTATTCGCGTGCCAAAATTTAAAATGTAAACTATAATATTTTAAAACACAATGAGTAAATATAAAATTAACTATAAAATGGTTAGGTAATTTTTCAAAAAAAAAAAAATACTAATGTGAATGAGTATTTTTACACTTAAGATGACATATACCTTTGACCCATACTTATTGAATCATAGTTGTTAAAATTAATCTAGGGTTAAATTAGTGTAAGGTTTGGATCTCGGATAAATTTACTCAAATTAATTAAAGTTTGTTTTTTTAGATTAATATAAGTGTTCAGACCAGCTTGTGTGCACATTGACTAATCCCTTGAGCCTTAAAATTAACGACCATGTAAGTCTCCAGTGATTTTAAAATTTGTGAGATTTGAATTGATGACATTTGAGGAGCAAACCCAAGACTTAACCAGTTAAACTACACCCCTCATGTTTAAATTAATTTAAGTTTCTTTTTAAATATTATAATGACATCAATTTTTTTTTAAAAAATTATACATGTTTTTATATTAGGTTCTAACTAGATTGGTAGTTAATTGATTGAGTCAAACAAGTCTAACAAATTATTTTTAGGTTGATTATTTTTAAGATTCAGTATGAAACAGGAAGAACATTATAGTTTTTTCTCCCAAATTAGTGCTTCCTTTCCTTCCATGATTCCCTTTTGTAGATTTCAGATTTGAATTGTAAGATAACAAATGAAGAAGGGTTCTTGTTTGATGAATAACACAAATTATTATTTTTATTTGTTTTAAATTATTTTTTTATATATATGCTTAAATTATTTTAATATATTAATATTAAATAAAATTTTAAAAAATAAAAAATATTATTTTAATATATATTTAAATAAAAAATATTTTAAAAATAACGACTAATATAGTATAAAACAGACACTCAATCAGTTAATGTTTATCTTACAGCATAGTCACTATTTTTTAACGTAACATGGGTTGCAGCTAGGCGCAGGTAGTCAGCTCATAAAGATTGAAAGTCTTGTTGTTGCGCTGCAAGATGAGCCTCGAACATGACGAGGAAGGCGCCTGGGGCCCATCCCAAACTGGGGCTCTCTCTCACATCCTCTAAGAGAGAGAGAGAGAGAGAGAGAGAGAGCATGTGGAAGGAAAAGAAGAAAAGAGAAGACAGTTTTTTTATTCCTTTTCCTTTTCTTTTTTTTTACTTTTTTAATTAATTGCTACATAATTAATGCCTGCGGTTTAAAAGGCTCGAATATTTAATTTCCCTACGGATGGTGACGTGATCAAGGTTGAGAGCGAACTGAACGAACCAAAACGCGTAGTCGCAACGGGACTAGATATCCCACATCGGCTGGTTAGAGAGAATTAAGAGAGTTTGTATACGCGAAGCAGAGAACACTAGCTCGTCCCTTCGGTGACATCCGATAAAATTGGAACGATACAGAGAAGATTAGCATGGCCCCTGCGCAAGGATGACACGCACAAATCGAGAAATGGTCCAAATTTTTTTTTGTTTTTTTCAGTCTCTGCTCTTCTGCTTGCTTGCTTCAATGGCTCCCTTTCTCATCTGGGTTCTTTAGAAGCTAAGGTATTTTTTAATGTTTTGGATTCTGTGCTTTCTGCAATTTACAGACAAAATCTAGGTATTGATTTCTATCGTGATGGTGTTGGTGTGCTTTGTGCAGTTTATGTGGAAAAATCACTTATTGTGTTAGCAGCACCATTGATCTCTCAGGGTGAACATATAGTAGAAAACCTTAGTTGAAACAAGGAAACAACTCACTGTGTTTGCAGCCTTTTAGTATCTTGATTAAGTTGCAAATTAGTCGGTGTATTCTTGCAAATCATAGCAGTATTCTTCATTCGACTGTTTCTAATCTCATATTTTGCTGAAGCACACATATTGTCATGTTATTCTATGTTCAGTGGCGGCGAGGATGCTCACTGTCTTTGAAGACCCTACAACATGTAGAGAGAAGATATTAAAATGTATCAGATTGGAATTCTTGACATTTTTCAAGTTTTCTTCATTCTAAGGTAAATTATTGTCTCTGTTGCTTGTTCAAAAGGGCGTGAGAGTTTGCAATACGGGTGCTTTGTAGAGAAGCTATACTATGCTAAATTGATTCATTTGTTTGTGCGATGTTTGGAAAATGAAGTATAAAATAGAACCCCAGATTGAAGTTTTGGCCTCTATCAAGATGAAGATTGGAGAATGGCACCATCCTCAGTTTGGTCTCTGTGTATATCTTGTTGAAGCTAATGAAACTGATAGGAGTTGAGCTGGATTCTGCCTTCAATATCATGATACATCTCCTCTGCTAATATGACCCTTTTTTGAATTCAGATATTATTGATTGTCCCATCACAAACTACAGATTTAGTGTATATTATTTGAGTCTTTTTTTCTTTTTCTCTCCAAGTAGCAAAATCCCTTAGGTGGATTCTTGGGATATCTCGGTCCAGTGTAGATTTGGTTGACAAGGATCACCACCGTCAAGTTCTCAGTAATTTAATGGTAAAATCTAGCTAGTGATTTCAATCTTGATGGCGTTTTATATTTTATGCAGTTAATAAGAGTTTTGTTTACAAATATACAAGAACTATGGTTAAGAAGCAGTTTATTCTGTTGAGGTAGACAAATTTAGAAGGTTTGGCATTACTTGATGATGATTAGTACAAGTTTCTAAACGCAGGCTTCTATGGTCTTTCCAAACTTTTCTTGCTGGTTGTTTTGTTTACAAGGTGGCAATCATCCCTCATCCTAGCAGGTGTCAGGTTGGTGGCTTTGCCCAGGATGGTCTTGCAGGGGAGCGATATGAAGACAGAAACAAGCATTAACTCGTATTCTACCAGTCTTTTCACAATGTGGTAGGAAGGGGAGACCTTTCAATTGCATCTACCTCTGCCTCCCTCGAATTCAAAACTTTCCTCTTAAGTGAGACATAGCTTGACTACTTTTCAAACTGCAGATTGGTTCTCTTGCGGTTCAATTCCAGGTAGAAAGAAAGACCAAGTCAATTGTTTTTGTTTCTATATGTTGCAAACTACGATTTGCAAGTCACATACGGTAATGGTCGATAAAACCTTAACTCACCCCCTCTTTTAGGCTATTTTAGTCTTTTATATCCAGAGAATCTAGTATTGTTAATAGGGAAACTAGTGTTTTTTTTTTTTTTTTTTAGGCATTAGAGGTTCCAAAGTTGGCAGAAGTGATGCTAGTACATCATTCTCTCAACCCTCGACATAAACACATGTGTTTCTATTTAATATACATGATCTTTCTACTATTATAATGCATATACTTTGACCAATCTATATTTTCTAAAATTACAGACTAGTAAATTTGCATTATCCCAGTGCTGAACTCAATTGTGTTGATTGAAGAATGTAGCAAACAAATTGGTGAATTTTGTTGTAAACTGTTATGTGTGTATTTTGTGGATCATTGCTATTAAGGTGTTTTGTTAAAATATTTTATGGATTTATGCTTCATTTTATTCAAATATGAATGTTATGTTGTTGCCATATAAATTTACTTGGCATTTTAGTCTCTTGCATTTTGTTCAATAGTTAATAGTTGCGAATACATTGATTTTATTTTATTTGTTTGACATGAACACGATAATAGGTAGAAACAATAACATTTCACACACAAAATTGCTACCAACAATAACTCGATTTTTGCAAATCTAGCCTCCACATTATGATTCAGAGAAGCCTACCAACCAAGCACCTTCCATGTCCTTAATAAGACCACCGAATCCAACTCTCTCTGAATTCCTGAAGGAACTGCCGTCAACATCCAATTTCACGTAGCCTTCCAGGACACCAACGGAGGGATCCTTGGGTCCATGCTCTGAGACAATCATCTTCCAACAAGAGGATCCTTTTGATCAACCAATCTGCACTCGCATAGGTCTCGCCAAAGGCAACCATGTAACATTGTCTCCACAACCACCAAACTCCAGCCAAAAAAGGAGGGATATCAAGAGGCTTTTGGAGTACATGTATGAGTACCACGCCATTGGGTTTCTCAAAACACGTATATGCAATGAATGTAGTAAATTTCAAATTTTTTTCAGGAATCCCGAGAATCACGTCAAACAAATCTAGAATTGTTTAGGTTTGTACGAAGATCACCTTTATTAAACACACCATATATACGTCAACACACCATCAGCATCCAGTACTTGATAAACGAAGGTTAATGTTTGAGTAAAGGATGCAACTCAGGGGAGAGGACAAAATAAGGATTCATGTCTTCGATTTCTAACAGAAGAATCTGCAACTCGAACCATCTCCAATTCTCCAATTCTCCAAGAAATATAGTAAAGAATAAATGCCAGAAAATATTGATGCAGTGGAAAACAATAAAAAGTAAGCATCAATACAAGCTAGCCGAACATTAATCCTCTACATCTCTTCAAAATAAACTAAAATATTTTGTTTAACACAAACTGCTCAGTCAAATATTAACTTTTCTAGAGACTAAAAGTCTAAATGTCAGAAAAAAAATAATTTTCAACTTCAACACAATTCAGTAAAATATTTAGCATACTGAATTGAAAAGTAAGAATCAAGACAGAAAATGACCCTGTGAGAAGACAAACAAGCATCACATTATTGGTCTTGAAGTGGTTGTTGTTGTAAACTATAGGCTCTAAATACTATATTTCCTTATCTAGATTGTGTAGGTAGGAGGGATCGATCCCTGTTCAGATTGCAACTCCAATAACCAAACTATGGACACTCTCTAAGCTCAGCATTGCTGTGCAGGTAGGAGGGATCGATCCCTATCCAGATTGAAAATTTAATGACCATCCTATGGACACTCCTCTAAGCTCAGCATTGTTGTGCAGGTAGGAGGGATCGATCCCTATCCAGATTGAAAATTTAATGACCATCCTATGGACACTCCTCTAAGCTCAGCAAACAAATGCCAGTTTTAGATTTTATCAGGTAAAGAAAATTGTGAACCACAGAGTGAGCGAAAAGCAGGACAATTCTCCAACACATTTGCTTATAACACCTATCCAGAATAAACAAAAGGAATATGGCCAAGACAAATGACTGATGATGCTGCCAACACATTCACATAAGCAATATAGCTCCATAAATTAAACATCACAACACATTTTTTCCCCCTATCCTTCCAGCAGTGTAACCCTGTCAAAATGCTGCTTCCTAGAGTGCTCGTCACTCTTACATTACAGAGTTCATAAAATTAAGTCAACATCAAATCATCATCGCCAATCCCTTCATTTAATGTTTTGTCCCATTATTTCAACCTCCTGCACTACCGAGATCAGAAAGTGCCCAAAAACTAGCACGAAAGGAAGGAAGAAGAATAAGAAGAAGAAGAAGAAAGAAGCAAACCAAGAAATACAACGTATAATACGCTGGCAATATTCATATTGCTTCAAAAAACGCAACCGGAAGACAACCCATGTAGTCTATTTTCATGACTTTGAAATGCCTCAACGATTGATTACAAAAGGCTGCCTATCATATGCAACAACCAAGAGATTGGCACCAAGCTACTAGTGTACTTGCAGAGAAAAGAAATTAAAAAGATTTGTTCTGGGAAACAAAATCGAGGGAATGGAAATACAAATAAAAGATTGCCTACTCGCAGAAAGTTAAGCAGTAATATGCTTGTAGCCAATCAATCATGGCCCATGGGATTGATGGTTTTCATCACTACTCAACAGCAGGTCAAGGGAACCCAAGCTAGCTCACACTGTACACAGGGGCGGAGGAGCATGGAAGACTAAGGCGGACTGTGGCCCAAGTAGAAAAATAAATCTTAAAAAAAATATAATATTCCATCTTATAATTATAAATATAACCTTTTTATTTATTTTTTTTCAAATCCGGATATGTAAATATTACCTCTGCATTATTTTTTATTAGCCTCGTACCTTTTTATTAGGCTTTTTAACCTTTAACATCCCATTAATTTATCTTCTTACTCGTTGAATAAATTTCTAGGATTTTCTATTCCGGATAAAAGAACCCATTTTATATGTATTTGATTCATAGAAAAACATTAAAAAATTTAATTTTAAAAAATAAAATTAAAAAAATAAGTTTGGGAACGTGGTTGCGATTGTTTTTTAAAGTGTTTTTCGTGCTAAAATATATCAAAATGATGTTTTTTTATTTTAAAAAAATTATTTTTGAAATCAACACATCTAAATGATTCAAAACATACCAAAAAAATTAATTTTTAGCAAAAAAATAAATTTTAAGAGAACATGGTTTACACGTGTTCCCAAATACTCTCTACTCTTTAGCCCCATCTTATAGTAGCTAATAAATACTCAATCAACCACGAGGAGTGTAGTCTAATTGGTCAAGCTCTAGATTTGATTTCTAAATATCACTAGTTCGAATCCCACAAATCTTAAGACCACTAAAGATTTATATGGTCCTTAACTTCAGGACCTGTAGGATTAGTTGAGATATATATAAGCTGATCCAGATATTCATATTAATAAAAATAAATAAATAAATACTCAAGCAAACTTTATAATATTTCACGTACTTACCATATCTTTACCACCTGCTGAACTCCATATCTTTGCCAGCTGTTGAGCTCCTATCGGTATGAAATATAGTTTTTTAGCTCATTCTTCGATTTATAATACAAAAATTTTCATACATCATTAATAAAGTGATAATTTATGTTTATTTGTTCGTAGCCGGGATAAAAAAAATTCCTGGCTCCGCCCTTGACTGTACATGATGAAGCTCATTCTGCGTAGTTTTCACCCCACGAAGATCCATCTCCATCTGTACAGACTTGTCATTCAATTCCCTCATCTGAACATCCTTGTCTGAATGAAATGCATCCGCACAATGTGCAATCCTTTGCGAAGCATGCTGAGCCGCTTCCAAATCCTGCTTTAACGTAACATGGGTTGCAGCTGGGCGCAGGTAGTCAGCTAATAAAGATTGGAAGTCTTGTTGTTGCGCTGCAAGATGAGCCTAGAACATGATGAGGAAGAGAGACGGAAATTCGGGCAGGTCCTCATGGCGCCTGGGGTCCATCCCCAACTGGGGCTGAGAGAGAGCGAGAACATGTGGAAGGAAAAGGGAAAAAAAATGGTCAGGCAATGAGGCCTTTAGGATGCCCAGAAGAGAAGAAAAGAGAGGACAGTTTTTTTTATTCCTTTTCCTCTTTTTTTTTTTTTAATTAAATGCAACATAATTAATGCCTGCGGTTTAAAAGGCTCAAATATTTAATTTCCCTACGGATGGTGACGTGATCAAGGTTGAGAGCGAACTGAACGAACCAAAACGCGTGGTCCCAACGGGACTAGATATCCCACATCGGCTGGTTAGAGAGAATTAATAAAGTTTGTATACGCGAAGCAGAGAACACTAGCTCGTCCCTTCGGGGACATCCGATAAAATTGGAACGATACAGAGAAGATTAGCATGGCCCCTGCGCAAGGATGACACGCACAAATCGAGAAATGGTCCAAATTTTTTTGTGTTTTTTTTTCAGTCTCTGCTCTTCTGCTTGCTTGCTTCAATGGCTCCCTTTCTCATCTGGGTTCTTTAGAAGCTAAGGTATTTTTTAATGTTTTGGATTCTGTGCTTTCTGCAATTTACAGATAAAATCTAGGTATTGATTTCTATCGTGATGGTGTTGGTGTGCTTTGTGCAGTTTATGTGGAAAAATCACTTATTGTGTTAGCAGCACCATTGATCTCTCAGGGTGAACATATAGTAGAAAACCTTAGTTGAAACAAGGAAACAACTCACTGTGTTTGCAGCCTTTTAGTATCTTGATTAAGTTGCAAATTAGTCGGTGTATTCTTGCAAATCATAGCAGTATTCTTCATTCGACTGTTTCTAATCTCATATTTTGCTGAAGCACACATATTGTCATGTTATTCTATGTTCAGTGGCGGCGAGGATGCTCACTGTCTTTGAAGACCCTACAACATGTAGAGAGAAGATATTAAAATGTATCAGAGTGGAATTCTTGACATTTTTCGAGTTTTCTTCATTCTAAGGTAAATTACTGTCTCTGTTGCTTGTTCAAAAGGGCGTGAGAGTTTGCAATACGGGTGCTTTGTAGAGAAGCTATACTATGCTAAATTGATTCATTTGTTTGTGCGATTTTTGGAAAATGAAGGATAAAATAGAACCCCAGATTGAAGTTTTGGCCTCAATCAAGATGAAGATTGGAAAATGGCACCATCCTCAGTTTTGTCTCTGTGTATATATTTTGTTGAAGCTAATGAAACTGATAGGGTTTGTGAAAGTAGTCTTTTCACAATGTGGTAGGAAGGGAGACCTTTCCATTGCATCTACCTCTGCCTCCCTCGAATTCAAAACTTTCCTCTGAAGGGAGACATATCTTGACTACTTTCAAACTGCAGATTGGTTCTCTTGCGGTTCAATTCCAGGTAGAAAGAAAGACCAAGTCAATTGTTTTTGTTTCTATATGTTGCAAACTACGAATTGCAAGTCACATACTGTAATGGTCGATGGTGTTTTGCTTCATGATTGTCAACGATAAGAAGCTTAGGATGTGCTCGGCTAAAGATACTCTAAAGGGGAGAGGAATCTGTGTACCAATTGCATGTTCTTGAATTTCAGCGATCGTGGATGATAATTGGGTGTCTCTACAGCAAAATACAAGATGCAGATTTTGAAAGTTCCATAGAGCACTCAGACTTGGGATGATGTGAAAATCGGCTCTGACTATTTGCTTAATTTCATGAATGTGATTCCTCCCATAGCTTAGTAGTCAATTAAACCAGGCCAACTCAAACCACACAGAAGGCAGTCAAGCATCTGTGTCATGTATTGTTTGCATATCATACATATATCCCTCGTGAGGTGCTTTAATTAGCTCAAATCGGTGAGATACTTCCAACGGCTAGAACACAAGGGAACACTACACATGAGCAGCCACTAGGCCTAACCCCAGCTAGCGGTGGACCTCACGTGAAGGTCATCACAGACACCCTGATATAGCCAAGCTACACGCTCAGCAACCTAGCATGATAGATATCATCAGTAACACCCAGTCTCACACTCATACTAACCAGTTATGGAAGCATTGTGGAATTTGGAGGACGAATGGAAGCTGACAACCCAAGAAGCAGTTCTCTTATTTGTTTGCACAGCCCTTGCAGTCATTGCGCTTTGCGCTGCAATCATGCTTAAGAGGAAGGCCCAAACAAAGCAAAGATCAGTGAACCAAGACCCAAGCACAGGTAGCTCAAAACGGTGGTCTGAGCCCGAGCCTGGCTCTAACAATTGGATCACAATAAGGAGGGTGTTGATGGAGTCAATGAGGTGGAGTGGAGCAAGCAAATGGGATGAGGGAAGTAGTGGGAGTGGCAGTGGGATGCTGCTGCCACCACCGGTTCTTGGGTTAGGAAGGTGCGAGTCAAGTATGGGGTGGCAAAGCCCTGACTCTTTGTCAGCAGTGTGGCAAAGGCCTATACTAATGGGAGAGAAATGTGAGCTTCCAAGGTATAGTGGTCTTATTCTCTATGATGAAAGAGGGCGGCTGCTTGATCATTCTCTCACATCTTCTCGTAAAGAAAATATTCACGAGGTAAATAAAGGAGAGCAATGCTTCTTTGCTAACCACACTCATCCTGTATTATAGAATTGATCTCTGTTGCTTTCATGGACGACAACAATAATAATTATTGTTGTTTTAGATTGTTTTAATGTATTAATTTAAAAAAAAAAGATAAAAAAGTATTATTTTAATATATTTCTAAACAAAAAATATTTTAAAAATTAAAAAGTAATCGCTATTATACTTTTAAACATTCATTTCATCTTGTTGCATCTTGCTGTTATATGTGTTGCAGGAAAAACCAGCAGCTGTTCTGAGAACTACTCTGAAGGATTTGCTATTGCCGTAGTATTTAGGTGATGTTGATGCTTGTAACCATGACAAGAGAGTGATATCATGTGGGGGATTTCCAATTGAAGAATTGTTTTCCAGATTTATTCTGCAACAAGAACCCTCATACAATGCTGTGCAGTTACATTATATGCTGCTCACCTTCCTTGCTTCTATTTACGTTTTCTAGAAACCCAAATAAATTAGGAGAGAAAAGAAGATATGGGATAATTTATGGTCACATTGCACCGCATATTTGTTCTTGCTCACACAAGAGACAAAATGTGTCCCACGGATTAATGCTTGGATTAAATAGAGATGGGTAATTATGCGACATAGAGTTATTATTTATCCCTAACATATCAATAGCATAAAAAATGTGGGCTCCGTTAGATTTCTTTGAGAAATGAACATGAAATGCCAATAAATATCTATTAATTTCCAAATAATTTTTTTTTTGTTTTTTTGTTTTGTGTTCATTGCGAGTCCAACTGATATTGAGTTGAACTATATAATATATAATTATTTGACACTCCCGGTGATATTGAATTGATCTATTAAGCTTCCCTTTTAGAACTTGACAGTGAACATTACCAGCACATACCACCATCATCATGTTACCCAAAGAATGCTGTGTCCACCAAGGCACCACCACAGCATCATTTTTTCTCAATTTTTGCTTTTGAAGGAACAATGATGTTCAAGATTACAACAAGAATGGAGCAACTGATGAAACAAGATTAAAATAGGAAGGAGAGCAACAGGTAAAGAAACATACGAGGCTTCCGAGTGGTACAATCAAATATTGAAAAAGAATGGTGAGAAGAGTTACGAATTGAAGAAGATGAGGGACAATAGGAAAAGTGGCAACTTGGAAAAGCAGTCCTCAATAAATGGAGGTCATCATCACTGAGAAAAAAATATTCTCAAGACCAAACACTGCCAAACTAACACTCTTGCAAGAACTTCTGCAACCTTTCTGGAACACCACCAACAAAAGTGACCAGCAAACAATCAGGTAACTGCCTCAGCTAACACAGGATCAGTAACATGAGCTTTATGAGCTGCTAGACCCGCCATGGATTATCCTGCAGAATTACGAAGAACAGGCCTACATGTAAGACTTTTTCCTTACATTTGAAATCAGAAAAGTATATGATCAAGACATCAACAGCTAATGAGATTATTAAAACACGAGACATCCCTTGCTCTACCATCTTGGAAATGGAGGGAGAAATCAAGGATGATGCTATTGGCTCGCACAACTTTTCTATGACCAGACAGAGATAAAGACCCCCCCATAAGAGATGAGTGAGCAATATAATGTGATTTCTTTTCCGCATTCAGCAGTTCACTTGACCTAGACTACAACGGAGATAACTCTTTCCTCTCTTAAGCGGCTTGTCTGATTTTTTTTAATCCACACGTTATTTCTCTCCCTCCCTCTCTTTCTTTTTGTGTTGATGAAAACAGAAACAAACACAAAAGAGGAGAGGAAGAAGCCAAATAAGACTTGTGACACGGATGCATTATTTGTTTCTTACACTTAATTATCACAGTTTGATGAATAAAACTGTCTAGATGCCTCTAATCATGTGAGTCTATTAAGGAACTTGCCTATTTAGCAGAGTTGCTGGTTTATTTCTATAGGATTTTATTTCTCATAGGCCTCATTCAGCAGAAGAGGTTCGATAAACGAATCCTCAGTCAAAGAATGTACTAGACGATGTACATCAACCCTGGCATGGAAAGTATAGACAATGCTAACAGATTTAAAGATGAAAGGCAATAATAAAAATTATGGATCCACACATCAGCAGTGCACATTGGATTTTGATAGCCAATGTGTACGCACACACGCAACAATGACTAAATAGCATGAATTAGGATATGTTACCCATTTACAAGCCCACCTAGGGCTTTTCTTGTTATTATTTGATTAGGAAGTTGGATAAACAAACCCATTTAAAATCATTCAGATATGCAGAGAAGTTCCATTTCTCATACAACAGAAGTTTAACATGCCCTGGCACCCCAATATTAAATAACCCAGGCATATAAAAGGTTCAACCTCTCATAAAAGAGAACTATCACGCAATTAGAGAGAACAAAACTATTGAATTGAGATCAGTTATTCCTCACCTTCTTATTTCAGCATGTTAATTTATGCATGCGAAGCTATCAAGGGTTCTATAGAGTCTTGTGTGGATTTCTTCTTATAGTGAACGTATAGGGCTAATTGGATAATTCCCAAAATGGCGCCTATGCCATTTGGAACCTGCAATTTAAAGAGGAAAATCAGTCTCAGTGGGAGAATTTATAGATACAATAAATTCATTCATATACAGCTACATAATTATGATTGCTGGAATTAATTTGTGTTAAATACGGAGAACATTATAATGCATGTACATTAAGCCTACTGTATTAAAAGAGGAAAAAGGGAAAAGATAAAGGTTGCTGGAGAAGATAATGAATGTGCCAGGGGGAGCTTACATAAACAAAGGCATCGAAATTCAAAAGTCCATACAGCATGAAAGAGGTGCTCATCAAGAAAGTGGAAAGGGAGAGATAAAATGGCATGAATTCAACACTCTTTGTTCGGATCACCAAATTCTGGAGACATAAGCAAAAAGCAATACGAGATTAAGAAATTTACGGTAAATAGTTTTCTGGAAGGAAATACTAAGGCTAATGTTATTGATTTACTCACAATTATAAATAGCGGGGAAGCAAACATTGATATGAGAGAAACAACAGTCAATGAGCCAACTGAGAGCCAACGTATCATTCGATCAGTTATTTGCAAGCTTCCTACGGCTATGATTGCAAATAGGCCGAGCACAACTAGCAGCGAAGCTAACGTCCTGACCTGCTAGCAACAATTGGAAGAAAATGTAAGTGAATGACCATGTAGAACCCAGAAAATGCAGATAAGGCTTGCAAATTTGAAGGGATAAATACCTTTATTCTTCTCTCAGCATATATTGTAAACAGGATAATGTAGGCTAACTGAAATACAGCACCAAATGAATTGACAGTGACAAGCAAAAGATTATCAGCAGATACGAGGGGCGTGCCGTACCACATGCAGATCAAGCAATTCATGAGCGCATATATATATGGCAACCCCGAGAACTGTTCTGTTGACCGGTTTCTGATGATTCTCCTATATGTTGGTCTGAGAGTTTCAACAGAAAAAAAAAAAAAAAAAACCTAGTCAAGGGACGAATTACAACAATCTCCGTGGTCAAGGAATGCCTAGGACGGAAGAAGAACTTACATAGGCGATACAAACAGCCCAAAAGCGAAGATATTCCCTGCAGCAATTAAAAAGTACTGGTATCAGAAACAAAATACTCAAATTGGATTCCAATTCTAGGTTCTCCCTCTTATTTTACGTGGCGAAAATACACTCATTTCATAAATCATATCATGTAATTTGACATCTGTTTCGAGTTCCAAACTTAGAATTGCAAGCAGCTAAACAATCCTTAATCGTCAACCAAAAGGGCCGATAAATTGATTAAGCATAAATACACTATCCAATGTATGCATAGAATTTAGGAACAGAATCAGGGAGAGAAAGAGAAAGAAGATCACCGGCGATTCCTGCTGCATCCTTGCAAGTAGTCCAGACAGGATTAGGAATAGAATCACTCATCAATCCCTCCTTCACTAAACAACTCTATGCTCTCTTTTTAACACCAATTCAATTATAATCTAACCAACGAGAAGCTAAACCAAACCATATTGTCTTCCTGTCTCTCTCTCTTTAAGGCATTATAAGAAGCATGTGTCTTGATTTTATTTTATTTTTTTCCACGTTTTTTGAATTGCAAGCCTCACTTTTTTTTTCTAAAACAGCCACCCACCATCCTACTCCGGACAAGGGGTTGAGCTGGCAGGCCCGTTGGTTACGTCAGTGACCAAGACACTTGCACAAATGGAACGCGTTAATTTTTTTTTAATGATAAAAATTTAATTTAAAATTATTCTATATAAAAAAATTATTTATATATTTTATTATTTTTTAATTAAATATTTTTTTATTCCTGTATTTATTCATTTATTTAAAAACACTAATTAAACATAACATTAGAATCATTCAATTACCATTCAAAATTTTTCTAATTTTAGTGCAAAAGATTTTTCAACTTTCAATTTCAAATGAAGTAATAGTCCTTTGGGGATTTTATTCATAGATACGGTACAAAGTTGATCTAATTTAAGTTTAACTATTGGCACAGTTACACCATGGATTAGAGCGGAAAAAAATTAAAACTTAAGAAAATTCAAGTATTAATAATATGTCTTTTAAAAACATAAATTTTAATTATAAATTGAACAATATTTTTATTTAATATTAAAATAAAAAAATATTTAATTTTACTATATTAACTTGGGTTGACCTACAAAATTCATTGAGGTAATATTAAAAAAATTAAAAAACTCAATTATGAATTAACTCAATATTAAAAAATGAAATCAATAAAAAAAATATTTAGTTAAAAAAAATCTTTGATTTTACTAGACTAACTTGGTTTGATCTAAGCGTGTGGGCCTTCTCTTTATTTATTTTTTTAATTTTTTAAGGGGGATGTTTATCCTTTCTTTTTTTAAAAAAATAATAAACACTACAAAATCTGGCAACAAAAAAATAAGGATTTGGTTTTTGCTTATATGTTTTAATAAAATTATGACCAAAAAAAAAGTTGGGAATACAATTGATAACAAAAGAAAGTTGGGAACTAATATGAGGCTGCCTTTTATTCTTTATTTGCTTATTTGTTTTGATACTATATTTAAATATCGATATAAAAACAAAGTTAACTTTACAACAACATAAGTCTAATTTTATAGTTGAACTCTTGAGCTTTTGGGTTGAGATGCTTTTTTAACATAGTATTAAGCATTGATGACCAAGCGGTCACAAATTCAAATCTCATCATCCCTATTTGTTTGATAAAAATTAAGCACAAGGCAATATGAGTCTGTGCAAGTTTTAAAGTCAAAGAACTTTCACTTGAGCCCCGTGTTAGAGAACAATATAAATCATATCTTAAAACCTTACCTAATAACTTAAATTTTTAAATTGAGATAATTCTTTATCGTAACATACTCGTCATATTTTCAAGTACCAAAATGAATCAATCGATATAAATTGTCTATAAAATATTGCAAAGTCTTCAACTTAGGATAAAATCACTGTGTGTGTGATGATAATTTGGCGTGCCGGAGTCGCTTACAAGACAACTTGGTTGTTGCTTGTCTTTACTCCTTGCACAAGACATGCACAGAGCGTGACAAACACGCTATGGAACCAAATCAATGCGTAAAATCTTGAGAAAGCCCTATGACGAAATAAATTAGAAAATATAAAAATAAAATGTATGCTTGCACGTCTGATCAGTAGCTAAAAATAATAATATATGCAATAATGTAGAAACTTTGAAAGTCAAATGTACCTTATAAACAAAAAAATAATAATAATTGATAGCTGTCGCTTCAACGAACCTGTCTGGTAAACTTGGGAGTTAATAAGCTTAAACAAGTACTTTCGTCCAAATCCAGGCATTAAATGTTGATTTGACCTCATAAATGGGATCTGCTACTCACTTTTTCTCTTCTAATTTCAAGTTAGCGATACCACAACTTGATTATAAAATTTTGACGAACATTGATATTTTAGTTTTGAGTTATAGTAGGGATAAACAACCACTCATTTATATTATATGTTGGATAATATTGATTTGATTGGATTGGGCTGAATAATATTAAATTATTTTAGAAATTATATTTTGTAATTATTTTAATTTTTTTAGTTGAGTTAAATATTGGTATAATAAAAAAAAAAATTGATTTTAACTTTTAACATTAAATAGGCTGTGAGTGAGGTTTTATAAAAAAAAAATTATTTGCTTTTTTTTAGTTCTCTTGATTTCATGATCTGATTTTCGGGTTTGTATGTTAATCTAAGTTGACTTGAGAATTTTTTTGTCTTTTTTTTGGTGTATCAACATTTAAAAAGATGTTGTTCAATATGTTGGTGCATCAACATTTAAAAATATGTTGTTCAATATGCATTATATTTTGAATTCATAATTAATTTTTTTATATAAGAAAACACGTTATCAAAACTTGAATTTTTTTATGTAACAAAATTGATTCGACCCCATACTTTGTATCCTTAAATATTGGATTGATTGATTTCTTTTCTTTGTATCCTTCAATATTAGACTTCATGATTTATTTCAGTTTGCTCTCTATGATATTACCCCACTTTCATGACCTAGACATGTTAACTTAAGTTGACTTGTGTTGTTTTTTTTTATTATTATTTCATCATTCAATATTAAATTAAGTGAAAATTAAAATTTCTAATTTTTTTTAATGAGGTTATCCTCATCTCATGACCTAGTTTTGGCAAGTTAACATGGGTTGATTTAGGTTTTTTTTTGTTTTTTTTGTTTTATCTTTTAATATTAAGTTGATTAACCTTTTGGTTTACAAAGAATTGAGTTTCATAATTTATTTTAATTTATTTTTTATGAAGTTATGCTAGACTCATGACTCGGGTTGCAGGTTAACCCAATTTATAAAGTTATTATGGTCTCATGACTTTGGCAAATTAACCCGAGATGATTCAAATTGTTTTTTTTTATTGATTTTTTTGTTCAATTTAATTTTTTAAAATTAAGTTGATTTGAAATTAGATTTCATAATTTATTTTGATTTGTTTTCTATAGATTTATCTTGGTCCTATGATCCAAGTTTGACAAATTAACCCAAGTTGATTCAGGTCTATTTTTATCATTTTTTTAATTGAATTTTCATTTTCAATTATATTTTTCAACATTTGATTGATTAAAAATTAAACTTTATATTTTTTTTTTCTATGGGGTTAAAGATGTTGTCTTGAGATTTTGTTTTTAATAATTTTATATTTTTAGTAGTCTTTCGAGTTATCTTTGTATTAGCCAAATTGATTAAGTCACATTAAGTTATCCTCATATGGTTTGATTATTTTTTCTACCACAGACACGTTAATAACACCTTAATATCATTTTACACTAAAAAAATTGATTTGATCCTCAATACATTGCGGTTTAATAATCTAATTTAACATCTAAATTTAGATGGAAGACTTATTTGAAATAATTAACATTAAATTTTTTTTAAAACTTATTAAAATGTCAAATTAAAGACTAGTTTCTTTCTTGAGTTAATGTTCTTGGACATCCTAGTATTTTTGTTTTAATGTTTAAAGGTCACTCTACTATTATTTTGTTGTATTCATATCATCTTTGCACGTATATGATTGTTATTGTTAGGTCCTTTCATCAGCCAACAATGTTAAATAATAAATAATATGTGTCAACAGCTAAAAGGATGCAATATTTTTCTGATGTATATTTCGGTCCCTAAATTTCTTGAAAAACTTCTATTGGTCCCTATATTTTATTTTTATTGTAAATAAGTTCTTAATTGAAGTTTTTTTATCCTCATATTTTACCAAAGAGTTTTTTTTTTAGGATCTGGATTGGATAATTGAGTCCTTATGATTTAATTTGTTTGGCAGTAAAGGTCCCCTCCAATTGTAGGCAACCCAACTTTCCTTTAATTTTCACTTTTAAAGATATTGAGGGACACATTTCGAATTCCTATTGGTTCTAAGTTTAGAAAAACAATTTTGATGAAAAACTCAGGAAAATAACAAACAATTCAAGAAATTATTAAAAAACATATATATTATTTATTTATATGCATATAAATTGTATTAAATTTTCTCCTAATTATTATTTTGACCTTATTTAAGAAAGCCAAAACAATGATTAAAAATTATTTATTTAATTGCTTATGTTGGATTTTTCATATTTGTTTTTTTAATTCTTATGTATTTATCAAAGCTTTCATGAAAATCAAATTAAAAAATATTTGTATTAGTTATGGAAATCTAAAAAATATATCAATAAATATGATTAACATTAGATGCTATGACTAGGGGTGATCATTTTTTATTTGGTTTGGTTTTTATAAAAAAAAGTAACCAAACTGATTTTTTTTAAAAAAACCTGAAACCAGTTCAAACTAACCGGTTTCGGTTCGATTCGGTTTTTGTTAGGACAAAAACTGGTTCAAATCAATTTGGCTCAGTTTTTTCGGGCTCGGTTTTTTTCCGGTTTTTTCGATTCGGATTTGGTTTTTTTGGTTTCAGGCTTATAAAACCGAAACCGAACCGAACCGGTCGGTTTTTTAAATTTTAATCTGTTTAATCGGTTTTTTTTACGGTTCAGTTTTTTCAGTTATTTAATTTCTAGTTTGATCAATTTTTTAATTTTTTTACTCATCCCTAACTATAACTATTTGTTTAAATTCTATTAACGATACTCAAACCTAGAACCTCAAGCTTAGTTATTTAACAATATAAAATAACATATGATATTATGTTTAAATTAATAAATATAAAATAACATGTGGATTTAACTTTTTTCCTTAGATAATTTTTAAATTGTACCCTCCATATCGATTTAGTTCATTCAAAGAGATTTCTATGATTTTTATCTAGATATTTACCTCAAGTTTAAATCCACGAAACTAATTAAAAACATATACCTCTTTAAATTTACTAAATTAAAAAATATTCTTGAATTATTCTTCTTGCAATATTTATTTTATGAGCTTAATGAAAACACATATTTTTTTTTTTTTTTTTTAGATTAATGTGGGTTTTCAGACCAGCTTGTGCGCACCTTGATTAATCTCACGGGCCCTAAAATTAACGACCATGTAAGCCTCCAGTGACTATCATATAAACAACCACAGGGCTCGAACTTCAAACTTAATTTCAAGTTCTTATAATTGAACTACCACCTAGATAATTACACAAATTTTATTTTGAATACTCGAGAAATGCAACGGCGAAGTTGAATGCAGAGTAATATAACCTTTTATTCTTGAATTTTGAGTAGGCTGAATATTACTAATAATTAAATTTTCTTCATCGGTTTCTTAACAACTTATTAAGAGGATATGAATAATAAAGGGCGGCCAAAAAATATTTATGATGAAATATATTGACAAAATTTGTATTTTTCCATACAATTTCGAACTAGTTTACCTCCCATGTTTTTGCCACGGTTTGGATCCAAGATTTTTATAATATAAAAAAATAATATTTAGAATAGAATTTTTTCCACATTGTTATTAAAATCAATTAATATACTAGTTTAAATTTTAAAAAATCTTAATGCAATTATTCGATTAATATTGAATTAATCTATAAAATTTATGACCTAAATTATAAACTATATTGAATTGAATTAGATTATTTATTTTATTATACGATAAAAAATATAAAAATTAATTTATTATTAACCAAATAAATAAATGGTAAAATTTAATAAAAACCTCACATTAAATTATTAAATTGAAAAGATTAAAAAATCCAACCTAACATTTTAATTAATATTTAATCACTTCACCAAACCTATGATCCAATTTATGAATTCAACAAATACAATTTAATTATTTTATTTTATTATGTGATAAAAAAATGCTAAAATTGATTTACCATCAATTCAATACCTAATAATAAAATTTAATAAAAATCTCAAATTTAATGATGGATTAAAAAAATAAAATAGATACAAAATTATAACCCGGTTCTTTGATTAATATTTAATTAACCTATCAAACTCGCATCTTAGATTATGGGCTCCATTGAATTTAGTTAAGTATTTATTTCATTATATGATAAAAAATATAAAAATTAATTTATTTTCAATCTAATACTAAAAAATAAAATTAAATAAAAACATCACACAAAAATAATATAATTAAAAAAAATAAAATAAAAAATACTAACAAAAAAAAGATCAAGTAAAAAAAACCCAGCCATGCTGGGCTGGGCTTCTTTAAAGCAGCCAGGTGCATGGCCTTA
Source organism: Populus nigra (assembly GCF_951802175.1). NCBI lineage: Eukaryota > Viridiplantae > Streptophyta > Magnoliopsida > Malpighiales > Salicaceae > Populus > Populus nigra. The sequence goes on from NC_084860.1 coordinate 11,626,571, forward strand.
TAGGAGGCTTTCTCAGCCTGCTTCAACCAATTAAATTAAGAAACAACTTTGTTTTAAAATATGTAAAATAATATATTAACCTAGTTTATTATTTATTATTTACACAAACAGATAAACCATTTGCACGCCTTTTAGTTCTATAATTAGAAGATGAAGGAAATTTATAAAAATATTTTAGTTTTAGCTTAAGAGATTCCTTTTTATTGCATCATTATCATGATTTTCAAAATAAAGTTCTATAAATATCTTAGGTCTATACGAGTAAAAAGGGTGATCTATAAATCTCTTTTGTCCGTACGAGTGATTGGGTGATATGAGAGACAAAACAAAGATCTATGTAGTTACTTGATGAATTAGTCTAGATGAAAATATTAACAAGTTGTTTTTTTAAATAAAAAATTAATTATAACAAACACTAATTGAAGAGGAGAATTCATTATTCCCTCCTCATGCATACTATAATAATGATTTATTTTTATTTTTATATTTTTATATTTTTTAATATTGATTTTATTAAGGATTGAATTTTATAATTTATTTTGATTTATTTTATATTAAGTTATTGCAATATTATGACTTAGATCGTGAGTTTGGCAGATAAACTTGATTAACTCGATTTTTTTATCCTTTTTTAATTGAATTGTTTTCTAGTTTTATCATTTTAATATTTAATTGATTAAGAATTAAAATTTATAATTTGTTTTGGTTTATTTTCTATAAGATTATTTCAGTTTCATAACTCAAGCTGCAGTTCAGTGGGTTAACCTGATTAATGCGGGTCATTTTACGAGTCCTTTTTTAATTAATATTATTTCAATTTCATCATTAAACATTGAGTTAATTAAGAATTAAGTTTTATAATTTATTTTGTTTTATTTTTTATGAGGTTATCTTGGTCTAAAGACCCGATTCACGAGTTTGACTGGTTAATCCGAGTTGACTTGAGTTGTTTTTTTGTGTTTCTTTTTAATTGATATTTTTTAAATTTTATCATTCAATATTAAGTTGATTAAGAATTAAATTTCATAATTTTTTTCAATTTCATCATTCAATATAATTTGATTTTTTTTCAATTCTAATATTTTGTCATCTTAATATTTTTTTAAAATAATATAGTCTTGAATTTGTTTAGTCAAATTATATTTTTATCAATGATTCAGGTTATTTTTTGACCTATTAAATTGATTAGATTACATCGAATTAACTCTTACATGATTTTTTTTGTACTATAAAACTCATTATCATGTTTGAATAATTGTTTTATATTAAAAAAAATAATATGACCCATATCATAATACAGGCTAATAATCTAGTAGATAGAGTAAATTAGAAAGTTATTTTCTGTTTGTTTAAATGAAAATCAAGATAAATATTTTAAATAATAAAATCTTGCTGATATGGATAGTTTTGACAAACCAAAATGGCCGACATGATATATAACTAGACCAATGGCTTGCGTATGTTTTGGGTCACATTATTTTTTTTAAAATGAAAAAAAAAGAGAGTCTGACATTACCTATATATTTTTTCTAAAAAGAAATTAACGATGAGTTCTAAAATATTGAGAAGGTGATAAATTAAAAGATATATTTTAAAAAAAAATATTAAGACAATAATATATTGAATTAATCTAAACCAACCTGAGTTAATCATAAAAACTCGTAGGTCGGTCATGAAACCTTAACAACCCTATAATGACAAATTAAAACCAATTAAAAAACTCAATTTTCAATTAATACCAAGTTAAATGATGAAATTATTAAAAAATAATATTCAATTAAAAATTAAATGATAAAAAATTAAGTGAACATGTTAAACTCATGATTTGGATATGCATCTCACTAGATTTAATAGTTTTTTTAAATCTCTATAATTATTTTTTATTTAATTAGATTATAGTAAGATGCATGAGATTTGTTTGGTATGATTAAAAAAAAAAACCAGGAAAAATGTGTAGAACTAAAATAACAAAAACAAGCCTGGTTTTTTAAGTTAAATAGCAAAATATAATTTTTTTTATATAAAAAGATCATTTAATAAAAAATAATGATACATACATACATACATACATACATACATATATATATATATATATTAAAACATTGACGAACTGAAAATGTATAATATAAAAAACAAATAACAAAAAGGCCAGATGTTTGGGCCAATTTATTTTAAAGGACCATAGTGTAAAATGTAGGGGGAAAATAAACAGAAGGATAATATATATATATATATATATATATATATATATATATATATATATATATATATATATATATATATATATATATATATATATAAACAGGCAATGCCTCACTTTGCTCACCATGCCTCCTATTTATTTATTTATATTAAAAAGCAGACAATGCACATATAATGTGTTGATTGTGACCCTAAAATTCAACGACCGAAGGTTCATTGAAAAGGTAAGGGTATTTTATGCCTGAAACTTTGATTTTTCAACCTATTATTTTACCTAAAACATCTAGAAGTATTTAAAGAACTTATAACCCCTAAAAATCCAAAATCAACTTAAATCTAAAAAACTTCTTTATTATCTCAATCAATAGAAATGTTAAAGAACACCTCCAATAAAATTTTTCCATCAAATAAAACTCGTGGTTATCAAAATTGATTATTTTGGTGATCCAAATTAGTGTTAACCGAGATTTTCCTTTTTTACTATCAGAATTTGATGTCTCTCTCTCTCTCTCTCTTTTTATCTCTCAAATTAGAAACTAAAAAATAAAAAAAATAAAGTATGAGACCAATATTGAATTTTAAAAAACTACAGGGCCAAAAATCTATCTATTAGAAAAAAAGAGGATAAAAGTTAGCTTTTCATGTTAATTGTCATAACTCAATTTTTGATCATTTTATTTTAATTATTATTATTATTTTATTTACTGAAAAGGATAAAAAAAAATGATGAAAAAAAAATAATGATGATGAAAAAAACAAGTAAAATTAAATAAATGAAGAATGAATTAAAATTTGGGTTAAAGGCAACATGATTGGAAGTTTTGAGATTTAATTAAACTTTGGAATTAATCTAATTAAGCTTATAATTAATTTAATTAATCCAATTAAGGGTTTAATTGGAGAATTGATAAATTTTTAGACTTAATTGAGCTTGGAATTAATTTAATTAATCCAATCAAGGGTTTAATTGGAGAATTGATTAAGTTTTGAGACTTAATTAAGCTTGAAATTAATTTAATTCATCTAATCAAGGGTTTTAATTGAAGAATTGATAAGTTTTGAGACTTAATTAAGCTTGGAATTAATTTAATTAATCCAATCAGGGGCTTAATTGAGAATTGATAAGTTTTAGACTTAATTGGACTTTGGATTTAATTAAATTAATGAAATCAGGGACTTAATTGAAAACATATCAAAGTTTGGAGTTTAATTGGGGTCCAAATTGCAAAAAGTAAACTCCAAGGACCAGCTTGAAAATGACGCTGAAATGAAAGGATCCAATTACTTTTTAACCAGGGGCTTGATTGCAAAATGACAAGGACCAAATTGAAAGAAACCTTTAGAACTTGAAAACGGAGTCGTTTCGCAGCGACTGTTCACCGTCTTCTTCCTCTGCAACGGCTCTGCCATTAATGGCAGAGACGTTTCATCCATTGGCAGCCACCGCTTACGTTTCATCATTGAAGGTGCTTAAAGGGTTGGTTATAGAGCATTTATGAGGCCCAACGTTACCACCGATTTTGGTCTTATAAAAGGAAAAGGAATCACAGAACGGCGGGGAGGAAAAAAAGAATGAAAAACACCGAGGAGCAGAAAAACCGAAACCCAAAAAACAGAGGAAAAATACCCAGAGTAAAAACAAAGACAAATGCAAACATAAAACCAAGAAAACCAACGATTGACATCACCGTCTTCTCGATCGCCCCCTGCAAATGAGAAACAAGAAAGAAAGGAGGAAGAAAAGGGGATTGAAGAAAATAGGGATTAGTGTTTCTAGCCCTGCCTTGGTCTCAAAACACAAGCAAATAAAAAATAAAAAAATAATATAAATAATAAAAAATAAAAAATAGAAAAAATAGAAAAAAATATGTGTATGCATGAATAAAAATAATATAAATTTACTGGTTATTTTACCAACGCCAGAGTTGTGAATAAAATACTGGTTTAAATTTATATTATTTTTATTCGTTATATTTTATTTTATTTAGCAAAAAAATAAAATAAAAAATATATGTGCATGTATCAAAAATAAAAATTTATTTTATTGGTTTATTCACTGACGCCAGAGTTAGGAATAAAAACACTGATTTAATTGTTTTTTTGTTTTTTTATTTAACTACATAAGAAATAAAAAAATGTGAACGCATAATAAAATAAATTTAGCTTATTTATTTATTCACTAGCGTTAGAGTTGGGAATAAAAAAATATATATTGATCTAAATTTATTTTATAGCTACGTAATAGTTACCAGCGGCAGAGTTGGAATTATCCATAGTTAAATATTCACTGAGGCCAGAGTCAGGAATATTGTGAATAAACCATTAGAGCGTAAACCAATAAAAATTTAGTAATTTAAGACAAAAATAACAATGCAGTTTGTTTTAGGCAGAACGTTTAAGGGGTGATAATATCTTCCCTTTTACTTAATCAGTCATGAACCAAAGAATCTATGTTGACCAGTTAGGGTTTCTAGTGATGATAATACTAGGTGATAATTTCTCAAATAAGATATTTTCCCTTAAAAGAACCAGATGCTAGAAATTTGTTCTTTTTTCATAATCAAAGATTATTTTTAGGGCCGATACGATGTCGGGTGCGACATTAATTTTGAAAAAACCACATGTTTTTTTGCCTTATTTACTTTGGTCCCTTTACTTTTAATCAAGACCTTCATCAATAAATTGTAAGCAATTGGCAATAAATTTGGCTACAAACTAATCAAATCAAAGAGAAAAAAAGTTCAACCACTAAAATAAAAGAAAAAAATAACATAGCTTGAATGCACAATGATTTGTGAAGGTTGCATAGTACATGATTGTACAATGTTTTCACCTCACCTCTTCATTTCTTTACTAGTTAGTTGATATGTGCTTTTGTTGCGAGTTGAATATATATATAGAGGTGTTGTTAAAGTGGTTTTTTGACTTTGAGAAAAAAATTGACTATAAATTAAAAAGTTGATGCATACATATAATAAAATAACACAAGAATCATAAATGTTAAAAAGAGTTAATGCAACACCACATATATGATTTCAAGTTAATTTTTAATATAGTGGAAAAATATAGCAATGTTGTAGGTGCGTTTAATGATTTTCTTAATTGAGAAACTCATAAATACTGTTTACATTGAATAAAATAAATTTTAAAATGTATGAACCGATAAACTAAGAAAGAGTTATTAATGTAAATCAAATGCTAAAATAAAAAAATAATCATTATATATAGATATGAGATAGATAAGTACAATATTTACCCCTAGTTTTCCCTTTAATTTTCATGTTTTTTTAAGTTTTTTTTATCTGATAAGTTATTTTTTCTTTCCAAGAATATTTTTTTTATAAACACATTATGAAAAAAAAAAAGGTTAAGCGCTCATCAGCTTGATAAGTGAGGTCATCACACATGGGTTTTTATAGTTTTTTTTTTTATTTGTAAATGGGACAAATGACAAATTTTCTTGAAAAAATAATAGCATATGATGCATCACTTGTTATGGTAGGCATTGCCTTCTATGGAAAAAAAAAACTCCCATTTTTCACATATATAAAAATCAAAATAATAAAAATCACACTAAAAGTTCAGGGTATTACAACTTCTCAAGTTTTAATCTATTTTGTTTGGTAAAATGAAAGTAAAAAATCACTTCTATCAAACTCTTTTTATTGAAAAACATTTGTTGATACTAAAATTGTTGCTCTCATCTCCCTTTTTTTTAATGCTTTTCTCTCTTTTCTCAATTTAAAAATCAAAAAATGAACAAAGTGAACTAATAGACCAAAACAAAATATATTGATAATTTGGGAATGACAATGAATTTTCTCTGTGTTTTATATTATGGTCTTTTCTTTTTTTATTTTGATCTTTCTATTATAATTTTCAACTTTATCTAATGGAATTAAATCAAAAAAAAAATTAAAGTACTTCACTATTCATATCAACAGTGAAATACCTCAAATAAACTTCAAATATTTGAACAATGAAGTAAGGGAGAAAGTTTGCTTTTGAGGTAGCTTTTATAGCTGTGGTTTAAAAAAACAAGTTTAAAAAAAGTACGGTTAGTTAGATTTAGATACATGTTTGATAAAAATCATATTTGAAGTTTATATATAGCAAAAAACATGTATAAAATGTTTGATGGAAATATGATTGCGGTTGCTTTTTAAAATGTTTTTTATTTGGAAATATATCAAAATAATTTTTTTTATTTTAATTTTTTTTTGATATCAACGCATTAAAATGATCTGAAAACACTAAAAATATATCAATTTAAAGTAAAGAAAAAAATAAAAAAAATTTAATTTTTTTTAAAAGCACTTTTAAAATAAAAAACAAATAGAATTTTATAAAATTTAATTAAAAAAATATATAAAACTGTTGCACAAAAACTATATTTCAAACTTAAATTTTTTTTAATGTTTTCTCCACAGTAAAAAAACATTTAATTTATTATCAAATACGTTACTTCGTTTGTTTCACTGGAAACATAAACAGCGGGCATTATAACTTCTCAAGTTTTAATCTACTTTGTTTGGTAAAATGAAAGTAAAAAATCACCACCATCAAACTTTTTTTTATTGAAAAAAATTTGTTGATACTAAAATTATTGCTCTCATCTCCTTTTTTTTTTTTAATGCTTTTCTCTCTCTTTTCTCAATTTAAAAATCAAAAAATGAAGAAAGTGAACTAATAGACCAAAACAAAATATATTGATAATTTGGGAATGACAATGAATTTTCTCTGTGCTTTATATTATGGTCTTCTCTTTCTTTATTTTGATCTTTCTATTAAAATTTTCAACTTTATCTAATAGAATTAAATCAAAAAAGAATTAAAGTACTTCATTATTCATATCAACAGTGAAATACGAAATGCCTCAAATAAACTTCAAATATCTGAACAATGAAACAGGGGAGAAAGTTTGCTTTTAAGGTAGCTTTTATAGTTGTGGTTTAAAAAAACAAGTTTAAAAAAAATACGGTTAGTTAGATTTAGATACGTGTTTGGTAAAAATCATAATTGAAGTTTATGTATAGCAAAAAACATGTATAAAATGTTTGGTGGAAATATGATTGCAGTTGCTTTTTAAAGTGTTTTTTCTTTTGGAAATATATCAAAATAATTTTTTTATTAATTTTTTTTGATATCAACGCATTAAAATGATCTGAAAACACTAAAAATATATCAATTTAAAGCAAAGAAAAAAATAAAAAAATTTTAAATTATTTTAAAAACATTTTTAAAATAAAAAACAAATAGAATTTTATAAAATTTAATTAAAAAAATATATAAAACTACTGCACAAAAACTATATTTCAAACTTAATTTTTTTTAATGTTTTCTCCACAGTAAAAAAACATTTAATTTATTATCAAATACGTTACTTCGTTTGTTTCACTGGAAACATAAACAGCGGGCGAAAAATAAACGAAGCCTTTGTGTTTTTGTTTTTAATTTTGATAGCACAGTTTTCTAGACATAAATGAACAATTATTCTCCCTAGAGAACATGCATTGGTCAGCAGAGCTCTTCTCAAGATCACTGCCGGTGAGTACGAGGATGGTAAAAACATGTACGGATTTGTAGCCAATTGCAAATAGTTAATAAGATATTGTGCCGTGTTTTCTAAAAAAACAAAAAAAATATTTTTTTTAAAATATTTTAATATATTAATTTAAAAAATAAATTTTAAAAAGTAAATTAAAATTATTTTAAAATAAAAAATATTTTAAAAATCAATTACAACTACAATACAAAACCTCCGTAGATACAAGTTAGAATAATGTGGAGGGTTTGTACGGTCATTAGTCGTTAAGTTGCAGGTAGTATTAATTAAAAGAGGATCCATTCCACCACTATACAGCTAACTTTTAGTATCTGCAGCCATCATCTTCTGATCCCAATCCCATCATCCTCTACAATTCCTAACGCTCCTGCTTGATGGGGCTTCCTTGATACAGAAAAAAACTAAAATGACGATTCTTCACTTAAAATTGTTCATGTCCTCCAAACCCCACAGGACATGAACAATTTTAAGTGTAAATGGTGCACAGCCCTTTGACAAATACAAATTAGTCCACGAACAATTTTGGGATTTCTTTCTAATTCATCAATAAAACCTTTACCAAGGCATAATTTCCTCCTTTTTCCTTGACTATTCTAGCACACCTTCTGGCTACTATCTTATCTTTTTCCATCAAAAAAGATATTTTAACCACGGGATCACAGCAGCATCAACTGTTTAATTCATAATTCATAGTTTGGATGGCCTTGCACAGTTGGGATTTTGTCTTTCAATAATTGGCATGTACATGTTCTTAAAGCATAAAAAACTGGCCATTCCAAGTAGCTGAAATGATGTAAACAACAGTTTCTGCAATGGGAATATTATTATTGGACTGGCTGTTGGAAGACAAACTAAATTCTGCAAATCTTGAACATTACAAGGTAGTAGTGAGTGTTCAATTGAAAAGCTCAGCGATAAGAATCGAACGACGAAACATTTGTCTAATAAGAGGCCCACCTGCAAGCTCCCAGATGACTACAAATTTTAAAAACCTATAATTGTTTGCTTTGGAAAGGAATGATGAGCAATCTAAGTAGTGATAGAAAGAACCTCCTTACTCTCTAATATGGCAGAAACCATAATATGAATCTAACAATGAATAGCAAGTAGAACAAAAATATTAGAATATAATTACTGTACTCAGAGGCACAGCAATGCAAGATATGATCTGCAACTGAATCTTTCGCTTAGGTTCTCTTGTTGGGTTCAAAAACATACTTGATTAGGGACTCCTTGATTGGCAGCAACTCGGGGAATTCATTCTTCAGCTTGGACGCATCCAACTCATTGTTGCTCCGGGGGGCAACTATCACCTTGGCTTGCTCCTCTAGGTTGAAGTTAACCCATGTGAAGTTCGGGTCAATGTAGTTCTTGTACATGTCCAGAATCTCATTATGGCTCACAACACCAGGGTTCGTGAAGTTCCATATACCCCTCAAGTTCCTTTTTGCCATCTCAATTGAGATAGGTAGAAGTTCCTCCAAGATAGTCATGCTGTTTGGAATGTTAACTACTTTATTGTAGCGAGAGATTTTTGTAATGAAGTTGCGCGGGTTGCTTAGGTCTGATGATATTGGCATTCTAACTCTGAGCGTGCACACATTGTCATATTCTCTCAAAAGCTCTTCGACCTGGTTGAAATTTCAAACAATATAAATGACCGTAGGAAAAAAAATAATTTCAGATAAAATGAGTCTGGAAGAAAAAGATTACCATGGCCTTAGTTTTTGAATAGAAAGAACCAATGAAATTGGGCTTGTCTTCCTCAGTGAAACCAATGCCAGAACCCTCTGGATGACCAGCATCATACTCAAATATGCAGCCTGTAGCAAAATTTACCATCAGGAGGTTGTGCTCTCTGCAAACATCTGCTAAAGTTAGAGTTCCAGCAACATTGGTGCGTATGGTTTCTGTCTTGTGAGATTCACACCAATCAACATTAGGTCTGCCAGTGACCCCGGCAGCATTAAAAACATGGGTAGGCCTAATGTTCTGAATATCTGACAAAAGTGAAGATCGATCTTCCAAGCGCCCCTTTCCATATTCAAAGGAAATTCCTTGTTTCTCACACAACTTCCCCAGCAGACCCCCAATCCATCCAGTCCTGCCATAGATTAGGAACTTAAGAGAAGGTTTTCGAGGAGAGCTGGTGCCTCCTTTTGTAACTGGAATCACCATTCGGGTCTGATTTGAATTATTTGAGACATAAGATGCATCTTTGTTCTCTTCAGACCCGTCAAAATGTCTCCCACCAGGCATCATAAGCATTCTTGGATGAGGAAGCAGGGCTCCAGTGACATCACCCCACCAATCAGGATTTTGAGTGTACCACTCGATAGTCTTTCTCAACCCCTCCTCCCATGTAGTGTGCTCCGACCAACCCAAAATCTTCAGCTTCTGATCATCCAAAAAGTACCTTTGGTCATTAAACGGTCTATTCTCTACAAACTTGATGCTTTTATCAGGGTCCTTTGAGAAAAGATTGCAAATATCTTTGGCTACATCAATCACTCTCCTTTCCTTCTTTGTCCCAACATTGTAAACATGGCCCACCTCTCCCTTGTGAAGGATGACTTCAAAAGCCTCAGCAACATCCTCACAATACAAGTAACTCCTCACATTAGAACCATCCCCATGGATGGGGAGATCCTTCCCTTGCATGGCTAAGAGGATAAACTTCGGGATTAATTTTTCAGGGAACTGATTGGGGCCATAAACATTGTTCCCACGAGTGGTTATCACAGGCAGCCCATATGACCGGCCGTATGCCATAACAAGCATTTCTGCTCCAGCTTTCGTTGCAGAGTAAGGGTTGGTTGGGAGAAGTTGAGAGGCCTCATGATTTCCTACAACAGCATCTTCATCGGTCTCCCCATATACTTCATCCGTGCTCACATGGATGAACCTCCTGATCTGACCAGTGACTTTGCAAGCTTCTAAAAGGACATGAGTTCCATAAATATTGTTCTTGGTAAACTCAAAACTGTTACCAAAAGAGTTGTCAACATGAGTCTGGGCTGCAAAGTGCATAATTGTGTCGATCGACTCAGTGATCAGAAGGAAGTTGACGAGATCAGCACTTCCAATGTCACCCTTGACAAACTTAAAGTTAGGAGATGACTTTGAAGGGAGGAGGTTTTTCAAGTTCGAGCAATAGTCAAGCTTGTCAAGCACAACAATTTTGTAATCAGGGTAGTTGCGGATAAGCCTATTGCAAACATGGGATGCAATAAAACCAGCAGCCCCGGTGATTAGGATGTTCTTCGGAGTATATGTAGCCATGCCAAAACAACTTCTACAAGGAAAAGAAAACAAATTTAACCCTAGAACTGTAAGTTGAAGAGAATAATGTTTGCCCAGATTTAAAATAGAAATGCAGATCTTGATCACCATATAAGACAAACTAGAAGGAATGCAATCATAGATGGGTCCACGAGCATCTATCTCAGGAGAAAAACAATAGCCAACTACCACAGCTCACATTAAGTAAAGCATGGAGACAGAAGGAAAAAAGAGACGAGATCTGACGGCAATCTAGGGAGAATGCACATCCAAAATGATCAGATCAACAGTAAAATAGTAACAAATAATTATATAATAGGTTCAAGTAGTCACCGATATACCAAATGAAAAATGATTCTCATTTTCCCCAGTTAAAATATGATGAAGAATTAAGGCAGTTCAACTAAATCTAAAGCAATGAAATGTCCATGTCCTCAAGAAACTAAGTACGTAACTTCCAAACATCAGTTATCTATGGAATCAAAATCTCAAGAAAGTAAAACATAAAAACAATTAGCAAACCAAAAAGTAATCTCAAAATTAAGAAAGATCGCCACCATACCATCAGATCCCACATATAGTAATTAGGACAACAATTCATAATAGATCCACACAAAAAGTTCCTAGCAAATGAATGATTCCATAAACCAATTTCAACAAACCAAACATGAATCTGACATTGAACAATGGCTCCAAGTTACATTTTCTTAATACAAAGGATCCAGATCCAATTAAGCAACAAATGTGGATCATCCAAATCTACTACAAAGCAACAGAAAATACAGAAAGTTTTCTCCTTTATCGAAGATCTAACAAAATAGAGAAAACCCCAGATAAAAAAGTAGCGTAAACGGCTTGAAATCAACAACAAGTGATCACGATCAAATCTTTCATAAACCATGCTCCAATTTTGTTTATGAAAATAGAAAATTTTAAAACAAAAAAGGGTTGACAGAAGTAAGTTACAAGATTGACTTACAAATCCAAAACTGGTTAAGATCAAGGAAATCCCAGATATGAAATGGAGATTTAAGAGACAGAAAGAAGGGAAATTGGTACTAAGATATGGTCTGGTAGAGAAGGACAATAAGGAGAGTTCATATATGTGTTTGTGTGTGCGCGCGCGCGTGTAGGGGGGGGGGGGGTTACGTAACGTATGTATAAAAAAACTGAGTCAATTAAGGAGGACCATCAGGTAAGTAATTTTTATGTACGTGTTTGATATTTCAGTTGCATTTTGAATTGTTTTATATATATATATATATATATATATTTTATATTATTATATTAAAATATCTAAAAACATTAAAATAATATTTTAAAGTAAGAAAAATTAATTTTTTGGTAAAATAAGTTTTGATTGAAATGTCAAACATATTAATAAATGACTAAATTGATATTTAATTTGAAGTTATTAACTTTCTAGTGTTGCATGTTTAGTGTAGACAATATATGTATGGGACGATTAGACATTCATCTAAAAAAACATATTGATTAAATTACAACTATGTTCATTGAGTGTTATATTTATGTTATTTTAACACGTGCACAATAACTTTGTCATATAAACTGTCCTTTTATTGAATGTTTGGATATTGTTTGATCTTTTTAATATAGTTATTAAATCTGACCCGACCTGACGAGTCAACTCAAGATCTAGAGCCTTGACTAGGTTTGTTTCAATCAAAACCTCAGCATGTAATTGGTCCAGAGAAAACCGTTCGACCTGTCGAGTCAACCCGAAACTCGGATGACCTAACAAAACCCGGTAGAGACCCCACTTTTTTTCAAATGTGTTTTTTTTTCTAGTCAAAGACCTTTTTTTCATATTTTTTAGTTGATTATTAACCCATTTCAAAGTTTACTATATAAATACTAGAAGAATATTTTATTTTTTCAATGCATGATTTGAAACCCTTTAGTAAATATCATAGTTTTTAAACCCGGCCCGGTCTAAGGCCCGGGTTTCAGGTTTTGACCAGGTCGGCTGGGTCAATCCCTATTTTAAAAAAAATTCAAAACGGTGTCGTTTCCGTAAAAAAAAAAGTCAACGGGTTACAATCGGGTTTTTGACAGGGTTTTTTTGGGTCAACCTGCCGGGCCAGTCGGGTCACACCGGGTCAATCCTTATTTTTTAAAAAATTCAAAACGATGTCGTTTTAGTAAAAAAAAGTCAACAGGTTGTAACCGGGTTTTGACCCGGTTTTGTCGGGTCAACCCACTGGGTTGGCCAGGTCACACCGAGTCATGACTTTTCTTATTTTTTCTTCAACCCGACCCGGTTCCAGCCCCGAGTCGACACGCTGGGCCGGGCCAGGTTTCAAAACTATGATATATATACTCTATATTCACAAGAAAAAAGTTATATTTTTTCAATGTGGAATAAAAAACCTTTTTGATTTAAATACTTCAACTTAAAAGGATAAAATAATGTCTTTCTAATGTGAGATAAAAACCTTTTTGAAATAATTTTTTAAACTTCATTATTTACAACATGTATAGCATATATTCACATGAATTATTTTTTAATTTTTTCATATGAAATATTCATGCATCATTTGTTTTATGTATATCTATGAATTAACAAGTTGTCTTTTCTCTCTTAATCATGTATATGTTTAATGCTTATACTAGGATAAAGCTTCGCCCTTTAGACTATACACAACTAGTGTTACCATCTTCACTTTTATGATGTCAATGTATTCTTTAACCTTATCACATTTAGCAATCCAATCGAGGAACTTTTCTATATCCAGATATACATTGAAGGTAAGGATTTATAACTTTATTTGAAACTCGTTTGCTTGTTATCTCTCAAGTTATGATAGTTTATCTTGGTATACTAAGTTTTTATGGCCCCCATTGAATTCCTCTTCACTAACACCCTCCACATAGATAATTGATTATCTTGGTGAATTTTTAGGAATATGTTTGGGGTTATGCCCACCCCAAGATAAGTCTTCAGGCATGTTCCTTCTTTACGATCCTTGTTGATGCCTCTCATTAGCTAAACTAGATGTTCTAAACTATTTGAAATTGTTGTTATATTTTCTCATAACAATCTAGTTTTTACTCTTAATTTTGCACAATTCCCTAAATAGCCTCCACCACTATATTATAAGGTGGGATGTTACCATCTTTATCTATCAAATAAATCAACTTACTTTGATACTAATTGATGAGACATAGTGCATATTGGTTTTGTCTTATGTCATAGGCCAAAGTAATACACACACACACACACACACACACACTTAGTTCATTTAAAAACCTAAATTTTTTATATTTTATGGTAAAGTTTATTTATGAGTACTTCATTTCTCAACACTTTAGCGGCTAGAGAAATGAGAAAAAAATGAGTTTGGGTTACTTTGAGATTTTAGGTGAGAGAGCAAATTTATATGACACCTGTATTCTTCTACTTTCTTATAGTGAATTTCTTTAATCATCTCACTTGTGGTGTAGTCCAAAGTTGTTGAACATGAAATTTTAATGTATGCTCTTGTATGATTGATTATGCTTGTTTTACACACACACACACATACTTTCCAATTAGGTTGAGATTTTAGGGTTAATTCCACTACAATTTGGTATATAAGTTTGTCTGGTTATCAATTAGCTATTATCAATTAGCTTTCACAATGACAATAAAAGTAACATCAATGAAAAAGTTAGATGTAGAGAAATTTAATGGTTGAAAAAACTTTAATATATAGCGTATTAAGATGCAAGCCTTATTAGTTTAAAAAGGTTTATTTAAGGTACTGAAAGGTGTATATAATTTGCTTAAATAGATGAATGGTGAGGGAAAAAAAGATCCCATGGAACATGTTTATAATGCTATTCAACTTTATTTGTTTAATGAGGTTCCTAGAGAGGTTGTTGAATATACTACAACTACTAGATTATGAAAAAAAGTTAAGAACTTTTAACATGACCAAATCCTTGACTAACCAATTGTATTTAAAACATCTGTTGTGTACTCTCCAAATTAAAAAAGGTATGTCCATTAAAGAACATCTTGATGAATTTAATAGAGTAGTTTTAAATTTGTGAAATGATGATGTTAAGGTTGAAAATAAGGATCATGATTTGATTTTATTATGTTCGTTACCTCTATTTTATGACCATTTTATTCATACTTTCTTATAAGTCGGTTTAAAAATGTTAAAGCTTCTTTAAATTCTAGAGATTTAAAAAGACGAGTGTCAGAGATTCATAATAAGAAACATATAGAGGGTTTGATAGTGAGTTGTATAAGAAATAATAAGGGTTAGGGTAATAGAGACAAATTTAGATTAAAATCAAAGGTTATAAAAATTAAATGCTTTGAATGTCATGAAGTAGGACACTTTTTAAAAAAACTTTTCTAAGTGGAAAGATAAGGAAAAAAAAGAAAACCTCTGATGTTGTAAATATTACCAGTGAAAGGAAAAATTTGTATGATGTTGAACATGTTTTATCTATATCTATTTATAGTTAGGTGATTCGTGAATTCTTGATTCAGGTTGCATATTTTATAGTTGTCATAGTAGAAGTTTGTTTAACACTTATAAAGTTGTCAATGAGACTATTTTATTAAGAGACAACAAATGATTTTTTGTTATTAGTATGGTACAATTTGAATTATAATGTAAGATGACATTATTAGGACATTGAAGGTTCGACATATTTCAGAGATGAGGAAAAAATAATTTCTTTAAGTCTTCTTGATTTCTAAGGTTATTGTTATTCTACTAAAAATAGAGCTCTGAGAGTTTGTAATGGTACTCTTGTCATGATGAAAGTAAAACTAGTTAATAACATATATTATCTTCAAGGTTCAACATTTATTGATTTAGCTACTGTATCATTTATGGTTGATTCAAATAGTATTTTTACTTAATTATGACATATACGACTAAGATATATAAGTGAGAGAGGGTGATAGAGTTAATCAAATAAAATTTGTTGTGTGGTAAAAAATAGATAAATTAGATTTCTATGAGCATTATAATTATAGTAAACAATGCAAAGTGAAATTCTTATTATACCAGGGGTACTATAAATTATGTTCATTATAGCCTTTGGGTTCTTCTTCCTGTCTTGTCAAAAGTTAGAGCACAATATTTATTTATATTTATTGATGACTAATCTAGAAAGTTCTAAGTTTATTTTTTTAGGACAAAGAGTGATATGTTCATCATCTTCAAGTTGTGGAAAACCTTGACCGAGAAAAAGATTGGTAAAAAGATCAAACACTGGTAAAATTTTGCTCAAGTGAGTTTGATGAGTTTTGTAAAAATAAAGGAATCACTAAACACCACACTATTAGGAATACACCATAATAAAATAGGATTATAGAATGTATACACTTATAGAAAGAGCATGTTATATGTTTTTACAAACTAGATTATCAAAGGAATTTTAGGTTAAATAAATTAATATGGCTTGTTATCTTATGAATAGATCTTAATTGATAGTTTTAGAGTTAAAGACTCCATATGAGGTATAATTTGGTTCTCTTGCTAATTACTCTAAACTGAGAGTATTTGATTATTCTACTTATGCTAATATTAAAGAAGATAAACTTGGGTTGAGAGAGAGAAAATATGACCTTTGATGAACTAGTTATTTTTTACAAGGAAAAAGAGTCAATTGGTTTTGATTTTGATATGGACTAAGATACTAGTAAGCAAGTAGAGCTTAAGGTTAGAGCTTCAGAGACAATACAAAAAGATACACCAATTGAGCTTGTTATGGAAGTGGTGTATAGGCTATGCTAATTTAGTTAATTTTACCTTGAATATTGTAGAGAATCTTGTAAAAATGCTTTTGTAACATATCCAAAGTCTTAGCTACCCCAAAATATCTCATTAAATCGTCTTCATGAGCTTCCCTCACAAGTAAATCATGTAATGAATATTTAGGCACACACAATCTCTTAACTTTAAATAAAGATCCATTAGGCCTAAAATACTTATTAAAGGTTGAATGCTCACATTGTCCATACACCTGTTCATCACCTATATATAATTCTTTCATATGTTCAAATCCTAAAAGTCTAGTGTTCAAGGTATTAAAGAAGAACATACATTCAAGACAATGCATCCGCAATGATGTTTTCCTTACCACACTTGTACTTAATAACATATGAGAACGTCTTAATGAATTCAATTAATTTGGAATGTTTCTTATTCAACTTACATTGGCTCTTTAAGTGTTTTAAAATCTTCAATTCTAATGGCCGAAACTTTCCTCCCAATTGTTTCAGACTCACGGCTTACCTTATTTTTACTTAGTCTCATATCCTCACCATTATTTTTTATGAATTCTTATTCAGCTTCCTCAACTTTCTTAAGCTTCAATTGATCTGCATACACTTGTCTTGGTCACAATAGAGCAAGTGTGTAAATCTTTCATCTTTCTTCACAGTATATATCTATTTTTGAACTTATTATGTTTGGCCTTTATATCAAACTATCAAGGTCTCCTCGATAATAGGTGTGTAGAATACATAATAATAACATCACATAAAACCTTATCCTTAAACTTTCCTACAGTGAATGAAATCTAAACTTGCTTAGTCATCCTAACTTTTTCATATTCATTCAACCACTGAAGCTTATATGGCTTAACATGTTTAGATATATTCAGGTTCAACTTTCTAACCAAAGTTGAGCTAATAATATTAGTACAACTACCATTATCATTTATCATACTATATACCTTATTATCAATGTAGTTCCTTGTATGAAAAACATTCTCTCTTTTTTGCTCTACATCCTCTTCACAAACCTAACACTTAAAGATCTCTTTATAACCAAGGATCTTCCTTACATAACATACTCCACAAAATTACAATCAAGCTTTGACATCCCTTCTAAATCATAATCATTAGTCGATTCCACCTTACATAATCTCTTATAACCATAATTATCTTATTTAGACATGCATGTGATAAAAGCCTAAACTTTTAACATTAAAAACATCTAATATTTTGTTTATGCCTCGGTCGAGCAATATTTTTATAGTCATATATACTATATCTTTAATCTCCATATAATGCTACAATTTCACTTCATTAGCAATATCTTTATTTAATCCATTAAAAAATCTAGCCATTGTGACTTCTCTATCCTCATAAATATTAGCTCTAATCGTAGTTACTTCCATCTCTATAAAGTACTGATCCACACTTCTAGAACCCTGAGATGATGTTTGTAATTTATCATAGATATCTTCTTAATAATGAGTAGGTACAAACCGTTTTTCTTATAATTACCTTCATCTCCTCCTAAGTTTCTATTGGCCTTTCTCCATTACACCTTCTACTTGTAACAAGCTAATCTTGCTAATTAATTGTAAAATCAGTGAATTCAACCACAATCAATTTAACCTTTTTTTCTTTTAAATATCTATGGTAATCAAATATAAACTCCATTTTTTTTCTCAATCCATGTAAGCCTCCAAATCATTATTTCCCTGAAACCCTGGAATTTTAAGTTTAATACCACCCAAATTATCATCTAAACCATCATGCTCTTTAAAAGTCCTACCCTTGATGAATATATTAGTTAACCGTGACCCACCTCCCATTATCCTCATAGGTTATGACTCATATAGGGGACTTTGTTGTATTTGAGATTCTTTATCATAATCAACTACATCATCATCATCCTTTTTTTCTTTAGAATTATCACCCATATTCTCATCATTCACTGTAGCCTTAATGCTAGGCATTTCAACTTCATTTTCTTTACGACTAAGAACTCCTTGTCCACTAATCATCTCATCAAACTTACTTATTAACTCTTCCATCATAGCTTTTATTTTATCATGCCTTTCCTCCACAATTCTCACTTCTTTTATTCAACACATTTTGAAGACATTGTTCATACTTGAAATAAAGATTAGTAGAAAAGACAATTTTTCCTCACATAAACCTCACATGTTTACTCTGACAACAGAATTCACTCCTCTCATGTTTCATATAATTTATTAGGCTTTTCACTCTAATAGTCTTATTACACCTTTTACTACTTTATTCCTATACTTTGGTTTTTAAAAGTAACATAACAACTTATCAAATAATTAATCAAACAATGCAGGGATTTATTTTATGTTTAAAGACTCAAAAATCAATAATTATTCAAACTTCTCAAAACAAAACTTGAGGACAAACTTATTAGTAGCAATGTAAATTTATGCGAATATAATAACAAAAAGGAGGACGAAAAATAAAAAGCAAGAATTATTATTAAGAAACAACGAAAACTATGAAATATAAGAATAAAACATAATGATGTAAGAGATCAAGAAACTTAAAAATTAAAGCAAAATAATTATATCCTATCCAAATTTACAAGAAATCAATTAAGATCACCAAGAATTTTCAAGACAAGTTACAACTAAATCCTAATTTATGCAAGATCCAAAATTTCTAAATTTATTCTCTACGAATACTTTTAAGATTGTGATTTTGATTCTTATTTCCTTTGTTCTTCTTTATATATATATATATATATATATATATATATATATATATATATATATATATATATATGATAAATTTCTTAAGTCACAAATATGAACACAATTTTTTCTTTTTTATATACTGAATTGTGATTTGTTGTTTCAAAAACTTCAAGATTTTTCCATATCAAAATCAATTTTCTTCTTCCTTTTTTTAAATCAAACACACAACTCAGATTAATCAAGAATCAATGTTTTTTTTTGTATCAGCCAAAACTTTAGAGAGAAATAAACTAAGAAAAAAAAGAAAACAAATTCTAGATATGACAAGATCTAAAGAAAATCCTAAAATTACTTGTAACAATGAAAATTAAAGAGATATAACCTAAAATTAGTTATGCTCTGATACGAAACTAATACAAAATTTTCCCTTAGATTTCTAATTTGAGGTTTGAAAAAAAATTTGCAACTTGACCAAACAAGAATATTATATTGGAGAACCAAAATTATATGCAATTGATCACCCCAACCTAGGCCTATAACAAGACATGAATAAGAAGTATAGATCATAATGAAGTTGATCAATCATTTGAAGAGTTAGCAAGTTCAATCTAGAACTTAGTATAGAAATCACTCAACAACACAAAGAGAAATAAAGTACATATTTTATGATAACTTTAGAAAAAAAATCATAAACTAAAAAGTAATGTTAACAATCAATTTATATAGTAGAAAGTTAACCCTAATTTGACTTAATGGACCCAAACTTGATAAATAGGGTCTAATACATTAAAAGCTCAAAATAACTAAAATAATAAAATAAAATCTAACCCAAATAAAATTTTAAATTCCGCAAGCCCAAAAATAAACTAAAAGATAAATAAATTATAGCACAACTAACTAAAACAAGATTAAGTTGAATTTTATAATCTGCCGGCAGAATCAAAATCTAACTCCAAACATATGGTTATCCCTCGTCTTGATGAATTAAAAGGTGTACCATATATGAATGGAAAGCTATGGATATTTACTTTCCAATGCAACTGAGATCATATCAAAATTTATTTTATAGCTCCAATTATGGCCAAAACATTAGCGAAAGGTAAAAATTAACATATTTGAATCTTCTTATTCCAATATTTCTGTTATGTTTGGATGCTCCCCTACAAGTCCTTCTTAAACATGAATCAAATTAATTAGATCTTGTTCTTTATTATATGATATCCTCTCGAAGTCCACTTTAGCTCATGTATCTTGAAGAAGTTCATTAATTACCTTTTTGATCTAGGTCTTGTGATTGGATCCAATGTCATCTCTAATGGATCTCTTAGTGTTGAAGGTAAGATCACATTACATTTCACGTGTTGTTAGTATGGTTAGCGAGTTTAAAAGAAATTCTGGTAAAGTCCACTAGCATGCTGTGAAATGAATACTTTTTTATTTTTATTTTTTATCTTAGAGGTAATTTAGATGTTGGTTTGGTGTATGACAAGGGTAATAATGCTAGAGGTAGTATTGAGGGCTTTGTAAATTTAAATTGCGATTGTGATTTAGATAGGAGGAGGTTGTTGGCAGGTTATGTTTTTACTCTCTCAAAATATGCAATTAGTTGAAAAGTAATTTTTTGCATTGTCTACAATAAAGACTAGGTATATCAGAGGTTCAATTAATAATCTTAGTTTATCACATGAGTTAACTGTATATACTATATTGATGTCAGGTATCACTTCATTCCAAATATCATATCATAGGGTATTGTATTAGTGAAATAGTTTGTTACAACTAAGAGCTCTGTAGTTATGTTGATAAAGCCTATCTTTACTATTAAGTTCAAGCATTACGTAGATTTGATTAGTTTGGTTAGCACTTGAGAGGTTCTTGGTAGAGACAATCAGAAAGGAGTTTAGGTTTCATAAATTGGCTCAATTTAAGTTAATGTAGAGATTTGTTGGATTTATCTTAAATTATACGTTCAAGTGAGAAAATAAATACTTATGTACTTAGTTCATATAAAACCTTAAAGTTTTTATATTTTACAGTAAGGCTTATTTGTTAGTTCTTTCATTCTCTACACTTTAGTGGCTAGAGAAAGGAGAAAAAAATGAGTTTTAGGTTATTTTAAGATTTTTTTATGAGAAAGCAATTTTATGCAATACCTTGTAGTTTTCTACTTTTTTATAGTGCATTTCTCTTATCATTTCATCCATAGAGTGGGTCTAAGTTGTTGAACCACGCAAATTTCACTTATATGATTGATTATGTTTGTTACACACACTACACACAAACTTGCTAATTAGTTCTATATTATCAATAAAAATTAAGGTTTTCAAGTCCTAAGGTCGCAACATGAAACTATAGAGAAATAGAATAAAACTTTGATATTTTTTGAAAAGTTTGTAATTCAATAACCTGATATAAAAAAAATTAGACTACAAGGATTTTTAAATACAAGAAAAAATTGTAATTGATAAAATCCTATATATAACAAGAAAAATAGAGAAAATCCTGGTTAGAAACTTCTAGGCCAAATATGGGTACGTTCCAGAATTTTATTAGAAATTTAGGTAACAAGACCTTTAGAACATTTTATTAAAATTTCAGTTTGATGTAATAACAGGATAAAACATGATTGTTTTCATTAGTTTGGCTTCGTCGTATATTTCTTCGCCAGCTTGGTCTTGGTCTTGGTCTTTAAACATAAAGATATTATTTTTATATAAATTATAGCCTCTGTCATGCCCCGATGTAACTTTATTTGGCAAAATTAATGCAATAAAAAATGCACGTATAATAATTTAGTTACCGTTCACTAGGCCGATTTCTCACTTCTGCTCAAAATCTAAAATTAACTTGAGAACTAAAATAAATAAATAAAAGTACAGCCATTTGAGTTATGTTATTTATTTAGTTGTAATATATCTTAATTATATTAAAAGAAAATTGCAATACATCATTCTCACATTCTGCATGGACAATATTCAAAACATAGTTAAATTAACTAAGTTTTATATTTATTCATTAATAATTACAAGTTGAAATTTTTTAAAGTTATTAAAAATTTATATAATTGTTAATTTTAAAATTTATAAAATTAATTGAAATATACACAAACTATTCTAGTTCAAAAATCAATATTAATAAATAAAAAATAAAAAAATTCCATTATGCAATCGAAGTATAAAAGCCACATAAATATTAACTTGTCGTGCAATTGTTCTCTTGGTTTTTACACATCGTATCGGCACCCGAAAACATGCCCACTTTAACAGGCTAAATGTCTGCGTGGTCCCTGAAGGACGGTATCACTGTTTTCAGGACCCAAAGCACGCAAGCATTACATAGGGATATCAGTATTTCTTTAATGGATAAAACTAAAGGGTAAGACAGCTCTTATACACATTGTACATACGCCAGGAGAAGCAAACAAGCTTCATTTACTAACATAGCTGCTCTTTTGCGAGTACTCATTCCAAAATCTGGGACAAAAATAAACATATGGAACGATAGAAGCAAAAGAAGGGAAATGAAGAAGCTGAGGCTACAAGAGTTCTCTTCCTCAAATCTTTCAACAAACGTCTCACTGCGGTGGCTTGCTGCTCTTTCTTTTCTTCTTGTTTTTTTTTTTTATCTTTTATCTTTTTCTTGGTTCTCGGTACCATGCCTTTGCTTATGTGAGGCTAACTACTGATGTTACAACATTCGAACCTATAGAGGACTGTTTCTGTTGCCTCACCATTCCTGCCTTCAAGAACCACACCTGGTTCTTGAACTCTGAGTGGATGCTTTACCATTTGCAGGAGAGAAACATTTCTCGACTTCAGCACTACTTGTCTCACGTAGATGCATTGGCTAATTTCATGAGGAAGGACACGACATCATCTGATGATCCAAGTAGATAGCGAGCATTTGTGCGAGTTCGACCGACAGCACAGGAGAAGTAATTATCTCCCTTGAGATCAAGCACGTTCCATGAAATCTTTTCTGCTGATGGCCGTCGCCCACTCCCACAGCCGTGGTTAGCTGTTCTCTTCTCGGGATTTAGTAAAGGTCGCTGTGCCTTACCTTGAGATGATTTAGACACGCTTCTAATGGCTGGAAGCTTCATAGAAGGTCGTCTATCAATGGGCGATTTTAGTCCATCATTTTGCTTAGTTCTTGCAACAGCTAAGCTATCAGATGGGAGCTCTGGCTCAAAGAAGGTGTACACATCTTCATCCTGATGATCAAGAACATGATAATGAGATTCCACCAATTAAAATGCAAGCACACCAAATCAATAGACACGTTTTCCATCGAACAGTAGATGAGACAGAGACGGTTAATTTTACTTAAGGCCTGAATTGAGAACGGGTTTTGCAAACAGGTAATAGTCAACTAAATTCCAGAAGGTGTTCCGTGAACAAGGCTGTTGCAGGATTAGCATGACTAGAGGATGGTCAGATAGATCTGACATCTGAGGTTTATGTGCATCCTATCAAAGACCAATACCATATTTGAGAAATATGCACACGGAGATAAGAATGGTTTACATGAATGCTCGACATTTGAGCTAATGAGCCATTTGAAGGGCAAAGGGTACTCCGTACATCTTGGAAGTAAATCTAAGAAGGGTTTAAAAAAAGATGATTTAGAAAGCATTGTCATTGCTCTCATATTGAATACTCAAGCAAGTTTCTTAAAGCTGCCAACAAAGAAACTTTTGCAACATGATTATCACATTAGTTATTTAATAATTTCAGTTTTCCGACTTAATAAAATGCACAATAATTCCCATTTATGATACAATATAAGCCTATTATAAGCTAAATCAATGTGTAAAATAAATCCAGCATGATCACGACTTATCCAAGTACATAGACCAAGTCTTGAAAACCAACATCAGATTGAGATTTTGGTCTCCCAGGATTCTGCTTAATATTGCTAGAGAGATTAAAGTTGATGAAATTACCTTTCCCAGAAAATGGCCAATGCATAGGACATAATCAATTGGTGTTGTCATGGATTTACTATGGACAATCTCTCCCAGTATACGATCAATAGCAGCACCCTGAATAAATACAAAGCTGTCATATACAGAACAAACAAGTA